>NW_026731706.1:377500-750000 GCF_028476545.2 Physella acuta | reverse complement strand
TAATATGCACATTTTGAAACTTTTGACCACTAAAAAGGGTACGATTTTTTAGACCTTGTAAAATTCTTACTAGTAATTATTTCAAAAAGTTGTCGTGACAAAAGTTTTAATATATACTGAAATATAAGCAGTTTAAATTTGATTGCTATAGGTGCATAAATAAAAAAGCCTTAGTATTTTTAAAAGTACCGAAAAATTCAAAATGGCGGAGGTTTTTTGGGTTTCCATGACAACCAAATTTGTTTTCGACCTTTTTTTTTTTGCTGTTTAAAACTTACTTTTATATGCCAAATATAATAAAAGTATTCAAAAGGCTTTAGATCTTAAACTGTAAAAAATAGAAAAAAACATAGCATATCCCCTTAAGTCTAGATCTAGAATTTACATTGAGTCTAGTGACCTACATCTAGGCTAGATCTAGATCTAGGCTAGATTCATAACTTTCCTTCGACAGCTGATCTTTAGATCTAGAGAAATTTATCGTAAAACTAAATGAAAAAGACAGTTGAAAATTGATATAAGTGTTGGAACGTAATAAATACAGCAAACGGACGTATTGTTTAAGTTATAGCCGGCAGAAAATTAGCTTTGTAACGCGTTAAACTTTTGAATGGGCCACAAAGTCTATGATGGAGTCCGCCATTTTTATTGAACCAAAAAGTAAACACATCAAGGGACGTCACTATCCCCACAAAGTTTATTCAAAGTATTAACATTTTTAAAAAAATACGGTTAATTTAACTATGAATAAATCAATAAATTAATTAACGTCTTTAAATAAATTTGTGATTAACAGTCTGTCTTAAAACAAAACTTTTTCTCGACCTACATACTATTTTACAGCTTTCCACGATGCGTGCAACCATGAGCAATAGTCAATCAGGCAAACAAACAAACAAATAAATATTCAAACATGTAAACAAACTTGACTTTTAGTAGTATATAGAAATATATATATTTATATATATACATATATATATATATATATATATATATATATATATATGTTACCGAACAGTTCCACTGCTCGACAACGCCAAATGTAACCGAGTCTATTTGCTTGTAGTGCCAAATGTTACCGAGTGTATTTACTCATTCTACACAACATCGACCACAATATAGATACTCGAAAATGCAGATTTACCATTGATCCTTTTATTACATGAATCAAAAGAAATGCTCCACAATAATATAATGAATCAACTGACCCCCACCGTCCTCACTAGTCTTCACATAACAGAATGCACGTGTCTATCGTTCCTATTAACACAATACGTCTACACCGTTCAGCCTCCAACTTGGTACTGCCTGGTACTGCCCTATCTACAGTTCACCGTCTCATTATATCCCCTCGTATACGCAACAGTTTCCATTCGTTGCATCAGCCTGTGAACTGCGCAGCGGCTTTGTCGTATCGCTTCCCAAACTACGCCTTGGCTTTGTGATCGTTATCAGCCTAACACCTGCACTATTGCATCAGAATGTAATGCGTTCTTATCGTCTCTGGTAACTACACTAGTTACATCCACCCCCGCCTTTTTTTGTGTGTTTTCAACCACAAACAACGCTTGGCAGGTGCACTCCTCCAATGTCAAACGCACCACCGTAAAAAAAATGTATTGTTCCACTCACTGTCAATGTCGTCACATTCGTATAAGATTGACAGTTATCCCTATTTCACATATCAAATGTGTCTACATAATATTCCTCAGACACAAAGCAGTTCTAGAATTCACATCCACCTTTTTTCGTTTTGTGTCTTCACCAGTTCACTTTTATAGCTTTTTGAACAGTCTGTTCTCATCCCAGCGCGACCATGAAAGAATTGATGGTTGCTGACGAAAAATTTCGTATTCTTTCTGTTTCTCAAACTTCTCCGCGGGCCACTTATCTGCTGTTCTACTGTCTCTCTGCTTCTGGGAGGACCGGGATCCTCATTGTTGCCGTTATCCTCCACTTGTGTATCGCTGTTGTGCTGTTGATGGTGACATGGTTCCGGGATGGGTATGTGAATTTCCGTTGTATTTTCCGGTTCCCTAATTGTCTTAGGTTTCTTTGTGTGTAAATGCTCTTCTTGACTATGCCAATATTTCTTTAATTGAGCAATATTCACCCACCGATCCGGTTTGGTGTGGTTGATGGGTCTTATTTTAAAGGGGCCACCGGCTATTTTAGGCATCTCCACGACTTGCCATATCTCCTGTCCCCAGAGGTCGTGGATTTTGTTTCTGCCTAATGGGTGGCTACGCAGTAATACCCTGTCGTTCAGTTGGAGTGGCGGGTCCTTTGTCTGTACCGGCGGTTCTCTTCGCCGTGCTTCATGTTCTAGTCTTTTCTGTACCACCCTGTACATTTCTCTAATTCGTCTCATATGTTCATTCACATATTCCAGTGCGGTGTATGAGCCAGTCATACTTTCCTCTTTTTCCTAGGAACAAGTCAAGAGGGAGTCGAGCCTCCCGTCCGAACAGTAACATGTGTGGCGAAAGGCCGGTTGTGGCATGGGGGGTGCAGTTGTATAGATATACCAACTCTGGGAGAAAATCAGGCCAACGTTTTTTCTGTTCAGGTTCTAGAGTACGCAGCAAATCATGCATGCTGCGGTTGAACCGCTCGCACTGTCCGTTTCCTTTCGGATTAAATGTTGTTGTTCTAGATTTGTTGATCCCGTAGTAGCTGCACAGTTGGTTAATTACTTCTGACTCGAAGGCCCTTCCTTGGTCAGAGTGTAATTGTCTGGGTATGCCATATTTGATGAACCAATGTTCTATTAAGACCTTTGCCACTGTTTTGGCCGTCTGATCTCGTGTGGGCACCGCGACAGTCCATTTGGTGAATACGTCAGTCATCACAAACACATGTTCCGTCCCATCCGATGCTTGCTCCAACGACGTAAAGTCCATAGCCACAATCTCTAGTGGTTTTGTCGCCAGTAAGTGTCCTGATGGCTGTCTCATTTTGACAACTGGCATTTTCGCATGCTGACACCTCACACAAGCCTTTTCATTATCCATTTTCATGGTTAGACTTTGAATTCCTTTATTAAGTCTACCAATTTCTTCCTTATCATCATTCTTCTCAGCCAACAAATTGTTCACTTGAAACTTTTCAACATCCAAGTTCATTTCACAGTTCATTTTTTCTATTATTAACAAGTCTTTTGAATTCTTAAGTTCTTCCACCAAGGCTATAGTATCTGTTAGCTTAGTTTCACAATTCTGAAGTTCAGAACGCTTCAAATCTAATTTTCCTTGTGTAATTTGAAGTTCTTTTTCCATATCTGATAATTTCGTTGCATCAGCCTGTGAACTGCGCAGCGGCTTTGTCGTATCGCTTCCCAAACTACGCCTTGGCTTTGTGATCGTTATCAGCCTAACACCTGCACTATTGCATCAGAATGTAATGCGTTCTTATCGTCTCTGGTAACTACACTAGTTACATCTATATATATATATATATATATATATATATATATATATATATATATATATATATATATATATATATATATATATATATATATATATATACTAGGCATACTGCCTAGCTTCGCTTAGGTTTTTGAAAAAACATTTGATAATTTGAATACTAATTATTTGGTGATGGATGAGGCGTGGAGTGCTTAAATGTAAACAGTAATGCTAATTTTAGAGAAGATGTTGTAGGTCTATGCTCTTTAACATCAGATTTCAGAGAAGGTGTTCGAAAGTACGCAATTTGTAACTAAGATGGAAATAGAACTACAGAGGTTCCATGAACAGTATATCTCATAATTTATATTACATTGACTTTTAAAATTAATTTTTTATTTAATTATGATGCGTATCTTAACTTAATAACTTATTTTTTTCTAAAACAAATGCTATACTTTGTCGTTTTCTGTTTCTGTTTAAAATAGTATACAATTATTTGAAAAATAATTATTTAAAAAGGCTACCTCCCTTGAAAATTAACCTAATGACGTATGTCTGTGTTTACTTTTTTTAAACAAACAGTTACTATGCTTATATAAGAAAATACGATATATAAACATATTTAACGACTACAATAGCTTTTTCCGACGGGAATAAAGTTTTTGTGTTACCCTCCAGGGTCGGTCTACGACCTCAAATAATATTATGGAGATCGATCGTCAATTTATTTATATATATCTCATATAAGGAGAATTTCACTCGCGGTTATCTTTTAGCACTGGTCGAGGGCTTTGAGTCTGACCAACAGTTTTTCCATACGGCCTAGTCATCTATAGAAGTGTATGCAAGCATTAGCATGATGTACAGAGGTTAAGTAACGTAAAAATTGTGTTGAAATTACACTGTTTTTCCCATAAAATACAATGATTATATAGGGAAATACGACTGGTCAGTTTTGACCCATTTACAAAGTTTTCCCAGATATGCCGAGTTTTTTGTGACACCCCAGGGTGTTCTCCTACCACCTCACAAAATATCATGGGGGGTCGTCGGAGGAAATTTTTTTTCGTAATAGAGCTCATATAAAGAGAATTTCACTCGCGGTCACTTTTTAGCCCTCGTCGAGGGCTTTGAGTGAAACCGACAGTTTTCCCTAAAGGTCAAGCCATTCACCTAAGTGTATGCAAAAAAATTAGCCAGATATACTGAGTTTAAGTACCCTAAAATCCGCGTTGAAATGACCCTCTGTTTTTCCCATAAAATACAAAGATTATATAGGGAAATACGACTGGTCAGTTTTGACCCCTTTACGAAGTTTTCACAGATATGCCGAGTTTTTTGTGACACCCCAAGGTGTTCTCCTACCACCTCACAAAATATCAAGGGGGGTCGTCGGAGGAAATTATTTTCGTAATAGAGCTCATATAAAGAGAATTTCACTCGCGGTCACTTTTTAGCCCTCGTCGAGGGCTTTGAGTGAAACCGACAGTTTTCCCTAAAGGTCAAGCCATTCACCTAAGTGTATGCAAAAAATTAGCCAGATATACTGAGTTTAAGTACCATAAAGTCTGCGTTGAAATGACCCTCTGTTTTTCTCATAAAATACAAAGATTATATAGGGAAATACAACTGGTCAGTTTTGACCCCTTTACGAAGTTTTCCCAGATATGCCGAGTTTTTTGTGACACCCTAAGGTGTTCACCTACCACCTCACAAAATATCAAGGGGGGTCGTCGGAGGAAATTTTTTTTCGTAATAGAGCTCATATAAAGAGAATTTCACTCGCGGTCACTTTTTAGCCCTCGTCGAGGGCTTTGAGTGAAACCGACAGTTTTCCTTAAAGGTCAAGCCATTTACCTACAAACATGCCAAAAATTAGCCAGATGTAAAGAGAGTAAGTGCCTTTAAAACCGTTTTGAAATAACCCTCTGTTTTTCCCATAAAATACAAAGATTATATTGGGAAATACGACTGGTCAGTTTTGACCCATTTACCGATTTTTCCTGGACATGGCGAGTTTTTTCTGACAACCCAAGGCGTTCTCCTATCACCTCACAAAATTTCAAGGGGGGTCGTCGGAGGAATTTTTTTTTCGTAATAGAGCTCATATAAAGAGAATTTAACTCGCGGTCACTTTTTAGCCCTCGTCGAGTGCTTTGAGTGAAACCGACAGTTTTCCTTAAAGGTCAAGCCATTTACCTACAAACATGCCAAAAATTAGCCAGATGTAAAGAGGGTAAGTGCCTTAAAATCCGTTTTGAAATGACCCTCTGTTTTTCCCATAAAATACAAAGATTATATAGGGAAATACGACTGGTCAGTTTTGACCCATTTACCGATTTTTCCTGGACATGGCGAGTTTTTTCTGACAACCCAAGGCGTTCTCCTACCACCTCACAAAATTTCAAGGGGGGTCGTCGGAGGAAATTTTTTTTCGTAATAGAGCTCATATAAAGAGAATTTCACTCGCGGTCACTTTTTAGCCCTCGTCGAGGGCTTTGAGAGAAACTTATAGGTCTGCCCTACGGCCAAGCCATTTACCTATAACCATGCCAAAAATTAGCCAGATGTAAAGAGGGTAAGTACCCTAAAATCCGTTTTGAAATGACCCTCTGTTTTTCCCATAAAATACAAAGATTATATAGGAAAATACGACTGGTCAGTTTTGACTCATTTTCCGATTTTTCCCGGACATGGCGAGTTTTTTGTGACACCCCAAGGCGTTCTCCTACCACCTCACAAAATTTCAATGGGGGTCGTCGGAGGAATTTTTTTTTCGTAATATAGCCCATATAAGGCGCCGGTCAGTCGAGGTCAGTTTTGACCCCCTGTCCGTCGACTTTTCGGCCAACAGTCACCGGCCCTCGTGTTCTACCGACCCAAGGCACCATCGTGCCAAATTTTACGCGCCTGCGGCGCCGGGAAGTGCCCTATCGGGCACTTGACCACTTTGCTTTATATATATAAATATATATAAATATACATACATATATATATATATATATATATATATATATGGTTCCCAGAAAGAACCGCAACGGAAAAAAGCGCAACGGAAAAAAGCGCAAATCAAAAAGCGCAACGGAAATAAGCGCACACGGAAAAAAGCGCAAAGAGAAAAAAGCGCACACAGAAAAAAGCGCAAAGAGAAAAAAGCGCAAACGGAAAAAAGCGCAAAGAGAAAAAAGCGCACACAGAAAAAAGCGCAAACAGAAAAAAGCGCAAACGGAAAAAAGCGCAAAGAGAAAAAAGCGCACACGGAAAAAAGCGCAAAGAGAAAAAAGCGCAAACAGAAAAAAGCGCAAAGAGAAAAAAGCGCACACAGAAAAAAGCGCAAACAGAAAAAAGCGCAAACGGAAAAAAGCGCAAAGAGAAAAAAGCGCAAACGGAAAAAAGCGCAAACAGAAAAAAGCGCACACGGAAAAAAGCGCAAACGGAAAAAAGCGCAAACGGAAAAAAGCGCAAACAGAAAAAAGCGCAAAGGGAAAAAAGCGCAAACAGAAAAAAGCGCACACAGAAAAAAGCGCAAACAGAAAAAAGCGCAAACGGAAAAAAGCGCAAACAGAAAAAAGCGCACACTGAAAAAAGCGCAAACGGAAAAAAGCGCAAACAGAAACAGAAAAATGCGCAACCAGAAAAAACACAAAGAAAAATGTGCAAAAGAGAAATTTAGCACAAAGACCATATGGACTAGATGACACATTTATACATGACTGTTAGGGCTGCTGTGAGAGTGTCGTTTGATCACGTGATCTACTACCATTTAAAGCGTACCACTACCATCTGCATTCCCATCACCACGATACAGGCGATAATCACTTTACACAATGCCTATTATTTTCTTGGTCAATAATTATTCAACTACTATTCTCGTATAAACATAAAACTATCGACATTACACGAAGTATCTTTCACATTCTCCCTAGTCCGAACTACCTAGCTTGCATACTATAACAACCCGTTCCTATGGCAAAACTTCACTCTCTTTCATCCGCGTCATCAAACATGCATTCGTCATATCTCTCGTAACAACATTCATTCGCACCAAAATAACAATTTTGTATTTAATATTTTTTCACATCATGACGCACCTACCTACCTACCTACTACCCACCTACCCACCTACCTACCTACCTACCTAACTACCCACCTACCCACTTACCCACCTACCCACCTACCCGCCTACATACTTACCAAACTACCCACCAAAAAAGTATCGGCGAAGTTCGTAAGTTTCGTAAACTGTACTAGACATCTTTTTTTTAAATGAAAATTCATTGACATCATTGACATATGTTACATTTTGCGACAACCTTAATTAGTGCGTTGGGCTTGTATGAAAACTCACTTCGAACTAACTAAATTACATGCTATTTATTTTAAGATTACACGGTAAGCGTCACCCAACTGTTGTGATGTGAGGTGAGGACAGGTTCGACAATAAACCAACACGAAAGTACGAAAGAGACATAGATTGCCTATTAGAGAATGGACCCCCTAACTTTCCTAACCCCACCATTTATTATACCCTACCTATCCTCTAAATTTACTGCGCTAAATGTCACTTCCCTCCCAATCGTTCCTATTCTACAGAATTGTGTATACTATTTATTTACATTCTTTAATCTCAATATAACTAAAATAGACTTTTGTTTGAAGGGTAATGAAAACATGTAAACAAAAAGGACGCTACTTTAAATCTATGCGAATACTTATATGCAGTGGCGTAGGCAGGGGGGGGGGTTTCTGGGGGTCATAACCCCCCCCCCCCCATAGACCCCTCGGTATATATATATATATATATATATATATATATATATATGGTGGGGTTAGGAAAGTTAAGGGGTCCATTCTCTAATAGGCAATCTATGTCTCTTTCGTACTTTCGTGTTGGTTTATTGTCGAACCTGTCCTCACCTCACATCACAACAGTTGGGTGACGCTTACCGTGTAATGTTAAAATAAATAGCATGTAATTGAGTTAATTCGAAGTGAGTGTTCACACTAGCCCAACGCACTAATTAAGGTTGTCGCAAAATATGACATATATGTAACATAATATGTCAATGAATTTCATTTAAAAAAAATATGTCTAGTGCAGTTTACGAAACTAACGAACTTCGTCGATACTTTTTAGGTGGGTAGGTGGGTAGGCGGGTAGGTGGGTAAGTGGGTAGGTGGGTAAGTGGGTAAGTAAGTAAGTGGGTAGGTGGGTAAGTGGGTAGGTGGGTAAATGGGTAGGTGGGAAGGTGCGTAGGTAGGTGCGTCATGATAATATTAAATACATAATTGAGAGATACTTCATGTAATGTCGATATCAATGATATTTTGATGTTTATTTATACGAGAATAGTAGTTGAATAATTATTGACCAAGAAAATAATAGGCATTGTGTAAAGTGATTATCGCCTGTATCGTGGTGATGGTAATGCAGATGGTAGTGGTACGCTTTAAATGGTAGTAGATCACGTGATCAAACACGACACTCTCACAGCAGCCCTAACAGTTATGTATAAATGTGTCATCTAGTCCATATGGTCTTTGTGCTAAATTTCTCTTTTGCACATTTTTCTTTGTGTTTTTTCTGGTTGCGCATTTTTCTGTTTCTGTTTGCGCTTTTTTCCGTTTGCGCTTTTTTCTGTGTGCGCTTTTTTCTGTTTGCGCTTTTTTCCGTTTGCGCTTTTTTCTGTTTGCGCTTTTTTCTGTGTGCGCTTTTTTCTGTTTGCGCTTTTTTCCGTTTGCGCTTTTTTCTGTTTGCGCTTTTTTCCGTTTGCGCTTTTTTCCGTTTGCGCTTTTTTCCGTGTGCGCTTTTTTCTGTTTGCGCTTTTTTCCGTTTGCGCTTTTTTCTCTTTGCGCTTTTTCCGTTTGCGCTTTTTTCTGTTTGCGCTTTTTTCTGTGTGCGCTTTTTTCTCTTTGCGCTTTTTTCTGTTTGCGCTTTTTTCTCTTTGCGCTTTTTTCCGTGTGCGCTTTTTTCTCTTTGCGCTTTTTTCCGTTTGCGCTTTTTTCTGTTTGCGCTTTTTTCTGTGTGCGCTTTTTTCTCTTTGCGCTTTTTTCCGTTTGCGCTTTTTTCTCTTTGCGCTTTTTTCTGTGTGCGCTTTTTTCTCTTTGCGCTTTTTTCCGTGTGCGCTTATTTCCGTTGCGCTTTTTGATTTGCGCTTTTTTCCGTTGCGCTTTTTTCCGTTGCGGTTCTTTCCGGCCACCTATATATATATATATATATATATATATATATATATATATATATATACATATATACATATATATATATATATATATATATATATATATGTATATATATAAATATATATATATATATACATATATACATATATATATATATATATATATATATGTATATATATATATATATATATATATATATATTCCATATACACTTGTAAGTATATGTGTACGCACATGTATATGTATTCAAGTACTTTTTATTCTGAATGTATTTGATCCCCCTCCCCCCCCCCATCCCACACACGGATTAACATAGGTTATTACGATTCTCGACTAACCATTTTTCTTCAGGGATTTCGGGATTTGTCCACTTTGCTTTTAAAAGAATATTTAATTCACTCAAATTAATAATTGATTTAAGTAAGTGAAATTATCATTTTTCTGTATATAGTTTGCTATCTTTTGCCTTTGTGTCACCCCTCTAAATGGTGTCACCCGGTGCGGTCCGCACCCCCCCTCCACCCCCACCCCCTTCGCTACGCCACTGCTTTATTAAATATATTTTTTTTTAATTTGGGACATTTTTGGGAATTTTTTTTTCTTGACCGGAGTTCCATATTGGATTAAGTTAAGGATAATCTAGCCTGAATGCCGTTCTAGTTTTTGACATTATTGCAATCTTGTTTTATTTGAAATAAGAAACAATAATATCGACCATTGACTTGACTGGTGATTTAGAAAAAACAGTTCTCAGCCCATTTTAATGAAATAAACTTTTACAAGGTCTTCTCCAGTATTAATAATTTTAGAATTTTTGCGATAGTTATCGTTTGTTACCCACATTAAATGTCAACAGTTATCCACATAAGTAAAACGCTATCAAGACCACTCGCCTGAGACAAATGTAAAGTCTATTTTTACAATTCAAGTTTGGTTCTATTAAACAACAGGCGGTCATTATTTGACGTTTATAACTTTATTTGCAGATACACATAGAATTTTATGACTTTTTGGAATTCACAAGCTAAACTTACCTGATTGTGAACAATAATCAATCGTAATGGCATCATTACTTACAAGGGGAGTGTTTAAAACGTGCCCTATGCTAATGTTAACGAAGTGTGAAACTTCCTTATTGTCCTATAATGAGTATTTTCCTCCTACAATACAAATTAAAACGTTTTTTTACTCACAATCAATAAAACAACATGCAGTAAAAAGTTTCAATAAGAATCAAAGAGCCCAAGTGTCAAGAGAAATTTATTTTTTACTTAGTAAAATATTCCAGTGCAGCCAAGATGAAGTTGAATCACTTACAAGAAAACATCCACATTTAGAAACCGTGTCTCTACCACTATTAGAGCAAAAATTAAACTTGCTGTTGTCCTACAATTTACCTTTGTCTCTGATCACTAAAAATGTAAGGCCATGGCTCAACACTTCACACGAGGAACTCAACAGGAGGTTGGAGCTGTTACAGGCTAGGTCCTTGTTGACTGACAATCCTGTCAGAAGTCAGGACAAAGTTTTTAATTTTTTAGGATGTGATGGCAAGGGTTTTGATGTTGGATACAAGAACATGTGTGATGAGCTTGATGCATTAGAAGGATGTGCCAATAAATCTGAACGTATTGCTCAAATATTTCGTTGCAATCAAAAGGATGTTGAATCACTAATTACTCAACATCCACGTTTGGGAACCATGTCTATACCACAGCTAGAGCAAAAAGTAAACTTGCTGTATTCCTACAAGTTACCTTTGTCTCTGATCACAAAAAATCCGGTGCCATTGTACTACACTTCACACGAGGAACTTAACAGGAGGTTGGAGCTGTTACAGGCTAGGTCCTTGTTGACTGACAATCCTGTCAAAAGTCAGGACAAAGTTTTTAATTATTTGGGACGGAGTGGCAAGCAATTTGATATTAGATACAAGAACATGTGTGATGAGCTTGATGCATTAGAAGGATGTGCCAATAGATCTGAACGTAATGCTCAAATATTCCGTTGCAATCAAAAGGATGTTGATTCACTAATTACTCAATATCCAGATTTGAGAACCATGTCTATACCACTGCTAGAGCAAAAAGTAAACTTGCTGTTGTCCTACAATTTACCTTTGTCTCTAATCACTAAAAATATAAGGCCATTGCTCCACACTTCACACAAGGAACTCAACAGGAGGTTGGAGCTGTTACAGGCTAGGTCCTTGTTGACTGACAATCCTGTCAGAAGTCAAGACAAAGTTTTTAATTATTTGGGACGGAGTGGCAAGGAATTTGATATTATATACAAGAACATGTGTGATGAGTTTGATGCATTAGAAGGATGTGCCAATAAATCTGAACGTATTGCTCAAATATTCCGTTGCAATCAAAAGAATGTTGATTTACTTATTACTCAACATCCAGATTTGGGAACCATGTCTATACAACTGCTAGAGCAAAAAGTAAACTTGCTGTTGTCCTACAATTTACCTTTGTCTCTGATCACAAAAAATGTCAGCCCATGGCTCCACACTTCACACGAGGAACTCAACAGGAGGTTGGAGCTGTTACAGGCTAGGTCCTTGTTGACTGACAATCCTGTCAGAAGTCAGGACAAAGTTTTTAATTATTTGGGCTGGAGTATCAAGGAATTTGCTATTGTATACAAGAACATGTGTGATGAGCTTGATGCATTAGAAGGATGTGCCAATAAATCTGAACGTATTGCTCAAATATTTCGTTGCATTGAAAAGGATGTTGATTCACTTATTACTCAACATCCACGTTTGGGAACCATGTCTATACCACTGCTAGAGCAAAAAGTAAACTTGCTGTTGTCCTACAATTTACCTTTGTCTCTGATCACAAAACATCCAGTGCCACTGTATCACACTTCACACGAGGAACTCAACAGGAGGTTGGAGCTGTTACAGGCTAGGTCCTTGTTGACTGACAATCCTGTCAGAAGTCAGGACAAAGTTTTTTATTATTTGGCAGAAAGTAGCAGCAGATTTGATATTGGATACAAGAACATGTGTGATGAGCTTGATGCATTAGAAGGATGTGCCAATAAATCTGAACGTATTGCTCAAATATTCCGTTGCAATCAAAAGGATGTTGATTCACTTATTACTCAACATCCATATTTGGGAACCATGTCTATACCACTGCTAGAGCAAAAAGTAAACTTGCTGTTGTCCTACAATTTACCTTTGTCTCTGATCACAAAAAATGTCAGCCCATGGATCCACACTTCACACGAGGAACTCAACAGGAGGTTGGAGCTGTTACAGGCTAGGTCCTTGTTGACTGACAATCCTGTCAGAAGTCAGGACAAAGTTTTTAATTATTTGGGCTGGAGTATCAAGGAATTTGCTATTGTATACAAGAACATGTGTGATGAGCTTGATGCATTAGAGGGATGTGCCAATAAATCTGAACGTATTGCTCAAATATTTCGTTGCATTAAAAAGGATGTTGAATCACTAATTACTCAACATCCAAGTTTGGAAACCATGTCTATACCACTGCTAGAGCAAAAAGTAAACTTGCTGTTGTCCTACAATTTACCTTTGTCTCTGATCACAAAAAATGTCAGCCCATGGCTCTACACTTCACACGAGGAACTCAACAGGAGGTTGGAGCTGTTACAGGCTAGGTCCTTGTTGACTGACAATCCTGTCAGAAATCAGGACAAAGTTTTTAATTTGTTAGGATGTGATGGCAAGGGTTTTGTTATTGGATACAAGAACATGTGTGATGAGCTTGATGCATTAGAAGGATGTGCCAATAAATCTGAAAGTATTGCTCAAATATTTCGTTGCAATCAAAAGGATGTTGAATGACTAATTACTCAACATCCACGTTTGGAAACCATGTCTATACCACTGCTAGAGCAAAAAGTAAACTTGCTGTTGTCCTACAATTTACATTTGTCTCTGATCACAAAAAATGTCAGCCCATGGCTCCACACTTCACACGAGGAACTCAACAGGAGGTTGGAGCTGTTACAGGCTAGGTCCTTGATGACTGACAATCCTGTCAGAAGTCAGGACAAAGTTTTTAATTATTTGGGCTGGAGTATCAAGGAATTTGCTATTGTATACAAGAACATGTGTGATGAGCTTGATGCTTTAGAAGGATGTACCAGTAAATCTGAACGTATTGCTCAAATATTTCGTTGCAATCAAAAGGATGTTGAATCACTTATTACTCAACATCCACGTTTGGGAAATATGTCTATACCACTGCTAGAGCAAAAATTAAACTTGCTGTTGTCCTACAATTTACCTTTGTCTCTGATCACAAAACATCAAGTGCCACTGTATCACACTTCACACGAGGAACTCAACAGGAGGTTGGAGCTGTTACAGGCTAGGTCCTTGTTGACTGACAATCCTGTCAGAAGTCAGGACAAAGTTTTTTATTATTTGGCAGAAAGTAGCAGCAGATTTGATATTGGATACAAGAACATGTGTGATGAGCTTGATGCATTAGAGGGATGTGCCAATAAATCTGAACGTATTGCTCAAATATTTCGTTGCAATCAAAAGGATGTTAAATCACTAATTACTCAACATCCAAGTTTGGAAACCATGTCTATACCACTGCTAGAGCAAAAAGTAAACTTGCTGTTGTCCTACAATTCACCTTTGTGTCTGATCACAAAAAATGTCAGCCCATGGCTCCACACTTCACACGAGGAACTCAACAGGAGGTTGGAGCTGTTACAGGCTAGGTCCTTGTTGACTGACAATCCTGTCAGAAGTCAGGACAAAGTTTTTAATTTTTTAGGATGTGATGGCAAGGGTTTTCTTATTGGATACAAGAACATGTGTGATGAGCTTGATGCATTAGAAGGATGTGCCAATAAATCTGAACGTATTGCTCAAATATTTCGTTGCAATCAAAAGGATGTTGAATCACTAATTACTCAACATCCACGTTTGGGAACCATGTCTATACCACAGCTAGAGCAAAAAGTAAACTTGCTGTATTCCTACAAGTTACCTTTGTCTCTGATCACAAAAAATGTCAGCCCATGGCTCCACACTTCACACGAGGAACTCAACAGGAGGTTGGAGCTGTTACAGGCTAGGTCCTTGTTGACTGACAATCCTGTCAGAAGTCAGGACAAAGTTTTTAATTTTTTAGGATGTGATGGCAGGGGTTTTGATGTTGGGTACAAGAACATGTGTGATGAGCTTGATGCATTAGAAGGATGTGCCAATAAATCTGAACGTATTGCTCAAATATTTCGTTGCAATCAAAAGGATGTTGAATCACTAATTACTCAACATCCAAGTTTGGAAACCATGTCTATACCACTGCTAGAGCAAAAAGTAAACTTGCTGTTGTCCTACAATTTACCTTTGTCTCTAATCACAAAAAATGTCAGCCCATGGCTCCACACTTCACACGAGGAACTCAACAGGAGGTTGGAGCTGTTACAGGCTAGGTCCTTGTTGACTGACAATCCTGTCAGAAGTCAGGACAAAGTTTTTAATTTTTTAGGATGTGATGGCAGGGGTTTTGATGTTGGGTACAAGAACATGTGTGATGAGCTTGATGCATTAGAAGGATGTGCCAATAAATCTGAACGTATTGCTCAAATATTTCGTTGCAATCAAAAGGATGTTGAATCACTAATTACTCAACATCCAAGTTTGGAAACCATGTCTATACCACTGCTAGAGCAAAAAGTAAACTTGCTGTTGTCCTACAATTTACCTTTGTCTCTGATCACAAAAAATGTCAGCCCATGGCTCCACACTTCACACGAGGAACTCAACAGGAGGTTGGAGCTGTTACAGGCTAGGTCCTTGTTGACTGACAATCCTGTCAGAAATCAGGACAAAGTTTTTAATTTTTTAGGATGTGATGGCAAGGGTTTTGTTATTGGATACAAGAACATGTGTGATGAGCTTGATGCATTAGAAGGATGTGCCAATAAATCTGAACGTATTGCTCAAATATTTCGTTGCAATCAAAAGGATGTTGAATGACTAATTACTCAACATCCAAGTTTGGAAACCATGTCTATACCACTGCTAGAGCAAAAAGTAAACTTGCTGTTGTCCTACAATTTACATTTGTCTCTGATCACAAAAAATGTCAGCCCATGGCTCCACACTTCACACGAGGAACTCAACAGGAGGTTGGAGCTGTTACAGGCTAGGTCCTTGATGACTGACAATCCTGTCAGAAGTCAGGACAAAGTTTTTAATTATTTGGGCTGGAGTATCAAGGAATTTGCTATTGTATACAAGAACATGTGTGATGAGCTTGATGCTTTAGAAGGATGTACCAGTAAATCTGAACGTATTGCTCAAATATTTCGTTGCAATCAAAAGGATGTTGAATCACTTATTACTCAACATCCACGTTTGGGAAATATGTCTATACCACTGCTAGAGCAAAAATTAAACTTGCTGTTGTCCTACAATTTACCTTTGTCTCTGATCACAAAACATCCAGTGCCACTGTATCACACTTCACACGAGGAACTCAACAGGAGGTTGGAGCTGTTACAGGCTAGGTCATTGTTGACTGACAATCCTGTCAGAAGTCAGGACAAAGTTTTTTATTATTTGGCAGAAAGTAGCAGCAGATTTGATATTGGATACAAGAACATGTGTGATGAGCTTGATGCATTAGAGGGATGTGCCAATAAATCTGAACGTATTGCTCAAATATTCCGTTGCAATCAAAAGGATGTTGATTCACTTATTACTCAACATCCATATTTGGGAACCATGTCTATAACACTGCTAGAGCAAAAAGTAAACTTGCTGTATTCCTATAAGTTACCTTTGTCTCTGATCACAAAAAATGTCAGCCCATGGCTCCACACTTCACACGAGGAACTCAACAGGAGGTTGGAGCTGTTACAGGCTAGGTCCTTGTTGACTGACAATCCTGTCAGAAGTCAGGACAAAGTTTTTAATTTTTTAGGATGTGATGGCAGGGGTTTTGATGTTGGGTACAAGAACATGTGTGATGAGCTTGATGCATTAGAAGGATGTGCCAATAAATCTGAACGTAT
This sequence comes from Physella acuta, assembly GCF_028476545.2. Taxonomy (NCBI): domain Eukaryota; kingdom Metazoa; phylum Mollusca; class Gastropoda; family Physidae; genus Physella; species Physella acuta. Next base: position 733,372 of record NW_026731706.1, on the reverse strand, counting down.
TGCTCAAATATTTCGTTGCAATCAAAAGGATGTTGAATCACTAATTACTCAACATCCAAGTTTGGAAACCATGTCTATACCACTGCTAGAGCAAAAATTAAACTTGCTGTTGTCCTACAATTTACCTTTGTCTCTGATCACAAAACATCCAGTGCCACTGTATCACACTTCACACGAGGAACTCAACAGGAGGTTGGAGCTGTTACAGGCTAGGTCCTTGTTGACTGACAATCCTGTCAGAAGTCAGGACAAAGTTTTTAATTTTTTAGGATGTGATGGCAAGGGTTTTGATGTTGGATACAAGAACATGTGTGATGAGCTTGATGCATTAGAAGGATGTGCCAATAAATCTGAACGTATTGCTCAAATATTTCGTTGCAATCAAAAGGATGTTGAATCACTAATTACTCAACATCCACGTTTGGGAACCATGTCTATACCACAGCTAGAGCAAAAAGTAAACTTGCTGTATTCCTACAAGTTACCTTTGTCTCTGATCACAAAAAATGTCAGCCCATGGCTCCACACTTCACACGAGGAACTCAACAGGAGGTTGGAGCTGTTACAGGCTAGGTCCTTGTTGACTGACAATCCTGTCAGAAGTCAGGACAAAGTTTTTAATTTTTTAGGATGTGATGGCAGGGGTTTTGATGTTGGGTACAAGAACATGTGTGATGAGCTTGATGCATTAGAAGGATGTGCCAATAAATCTGAACGTATTGCTCAAATATTTCGTTGCAATCAAAAGGATGTTGAATCACTAATTACTCAACATCCAAGTTTGGGAAATATGTCTATACCACTGCTAGAGCAAAAAGTAAACTTGCTGTTGTCCTACAATTTACCTTTGTCTCTGATAACAAAAAATGTCAGCCCATGGCTCCACACTTCACACGAGGAACTCAACAGGAGGTTGGAGCTGTTACAGGCTAGGTCCTTGTTGACTGACAATCCTGTCAGAAGTCAGGACAATGTTTTTAATTATTTGGGCTGGAGTATCAAGGAATTTGCTATTGTATACAAGAACATGTGTGATGAGCTTGATGCTTTAGAAGGATGTACCAGTAAATCTGAACGTATTGCTCAAATATTTCGTTGCAATCAAAAGGATGTTGAATCACTTATTACTCAACATCCACGTTTGGGAAATATGTCTATACCACTGCTAGAGCAAAAATTAAACTTGCTGTTGTCCTACAATTTACCTTTGTCTCTGATCACAAAACATCCAGTGCCACTGTATCACACTTCACACGAGGAACTCAACAGGAGGTTGGAGCTGTTACAGGCTAGGTCCTTGTTGACTGACAATCCTGTCAGAAGTCAGGACAAAGTTTTTTATTATTTGGCAGAAAGTAGCAGCAGATTTGATATTGGATACAAGAACATGTGTGATGAGCTTGATGCATTAGAGGGATGTGCCAATAAATCTGAACGTATTGCTCAAATATTCCGTTGCAATCAAAAGGATGTTGATTCAATTATTACTCAACATCCATATTTGGGAACCATGTCTATACCACTGCTAGAGCAAAAGGTAAACTTGCTGTATTCCTACAAGTTACCTTTGTCTCTGATCACAAAAAATGTCAGCCCATGGCTCCACACTTCACACGAGGAACTCAACAGGAGGTTGGAGCTGTTACAGGCTAGGTCCTTGTTGACTGACAATCCTGTCAGAAGTCAGGACAAAGTTTTTAATTTTTTAGGATGTGATGGCAGGGGTTTTGATGTTGGGTACAAGAACATGTGTGATGAGCTTGATGCATTAGAAGGATGTGCCAATAAATCTGAACGTATTGCTCAAATATTTCGTTGCAATCAAAAGGATGTTGAATCACTAATTACTCAACATCCAAGTTTGGAAACCATGTCTATACCACTGCTAGAGCAAAAAGTAAACTTGCTGTTGTCCTACAATTTACCTTTGTCTCTGATCACAAAAAATGTCAGCCCATGGCTCCACACTTCACACGAGGAACTCAACAGGAGGTTGGAGCTGTTACAGGCTAGGTCCTTGTTGACTGACAATCCTGTCAGAAATCAGGACAAAGTGTTTAATTTTTTAGGATGTGATGGCAAGGGTTTTGTTATTGGATACAAGAACATGTGTGATGAGCTTGATGCATTAGAAGGATGTGCCAATAAATCTGAACGTATTGCTCAAATATTTCGTTGCAATCAAAAGGATGTTGAATCACTAATTACTCAACATCCAAGTTTGGAAACCATGTCTATACCACTGCTAGAGCAAAAAGTAAACTTGCTGTTGTCCTACAATTTACATTTGTCTCTGATCACAAAAAATGTCAGCCCATGGCTCCACACTTCACACGAGGAACTCAACAGGAGGTTGGAGCTGTTACAGGCTAGGTCCTTGTTGACTGACAATCCTGTCAGAAGTCAGGACAAAGTTTTTAATTATTTGGGCTGGAGTATCAAGGAATTTGCTATTGTATACAAGAACATGTGTGATGAGCTTGATGCTTTAGAAGGATGTACCAGTAAATCTGAACGTATTGCTCAAATATTTCGTTGCAATCAAAAGGATGTTGATTCACTTATTACTCAACATCCATATTTGGGAACCATGTCTATAACACTGCTAGAGCAAAAAGTAAACTTGCTGTATTCCTATAAGTTACCTTTGTCTCTGATCACAAAAAATGTCAGCCCATGGCTCCACACTTCACACGAGGAACTCAACAGGAGGTTGGAGCTGTTACAGGCTAGGTCCTTGTTGACTGACAATCCTGTCAGAAGTCAGGACAAAGTTTTTAATTTTTTAGGATGTGATGGCAGGGGTTTTGATGTTGGGTACAAGAACATGTGTGATGAGCTTGATGCATTAGAAGGATGTGCCAATAAATCTGAACGTATTGCTCAAATATTTCGTTGCAATCAAAAGGATGTTGAATCACTAATTACTCAACATCCAAGTTTGGAAACCATGTCTATACCACTGCTAGAGCAAAAATTAAACTTGCTGTTGTCCTACAATTTACCTTTGTCTCTGATCACAAAACATCCAGTGCCACTGTATCACACTTCACACGAGGAACTCAACAGGAGGTTGGAGCTGTTACAGGCTAGGTCCTTGTTGACTGACAATCCTGTCAGAAGTCAGGACAAAGTTTTTAATTTTTTAGGATGTGATGGCAAGGGTTTTGATGTTGGATACAAGAACATGTGTGATGAGCTTGATGCATTAGAAGGATGTGCCAATAAATCTGAACGTATTGCTCAAATATTTCGTTGCAATCAAAAGGATGTTGAATCACTAATTACTCAACATCCACGTTTGGGAACCATGTCTATACCACAGCTAGAGCAAAAAGTAAACTTGCTGTATTCCTACAAGTTACCTTTGTCTCTGATCACAAAAAATGTCAGCCCATGGCTCCACACTTCACACGAGGAACTCAACAGGAGGTTGGAGCTGTTACAGGCTAGGTCCTTGTTGACTGACAATCCTGTCAGAAGTCAGGACAAAGTTTTTAATTTTTTAGGATGTGATGGCAGGGGTTTTGATGTTGGGTACAAGAACATGTGTGATGAGCTTGATGCATTAGAAGGATGTGCCAATAAATCTGAACGTATTGCTCAAATATTTCGTTGCAATCAAAAGGATGTTGAATCACTAATTACTCAACATCCAAGTTTGGGAAATATGTCTATACCACTGCTAGAGCAAAAAGTAAACTTGCTGTTGTCCTACAATTTACCTTTGTCTCTGATAACAAAAAATGTCAGCCCATGGCTCCACACTTCACACGAGGAACTCAACAGGAGGTTGGAGCTGTTACAGGCTAGGTCCTTGTTGACTGACAATCCTGTCAGAAGTCAGGACAATGTTTTTAATTATTTGGGCTGGAGTATCAAGGAATTTGCTATTGTATACAAGAACATGTGTGATGAGCTTGATGCTTTAGAAGGATGTACCAGTAAATCTGAACGTATTGCTCAAATATTTCGTTGCAATCAAAAGGATGTTGAATCACTTATTACTCAACATCCACGTTTGGGAAATATGTCTATACCACTGCTAGAGCAAAAATTAAACTTGCTGTTGTCCTACAATTTACCTTTGTCTCTGATCACAAAACATCCAGTGCCACTGTATCACACTTCACACGAGGAACTCAACAGGAGGTTGGAGCTGTTACAGGCTAGGTCCTTGTTGACTGACAATCCTGTCAGAAGTCAGGACAAAGTTTTTTATTATTTGGCAGAAAGTAGCAGCAGATTTGATATTGGATACAAGAACATGTGTGATGAGCTTGATGCATTAGAGGGATGTGCCAATAAATCTGAACGTATTGCTCAAATATTCCGTTGCAATCAAAAGGATGTTGATTCAATTATTACTCAACATCCATATTTGGGAACCATGTCTATACCACTGCTAGAGCAAAAGGTAAACTTGCTGTATTCCTACAAGTTACCTTTGTCTCTGATCACAAAAAATGTCAGCCCATGGCTCCACACTTCACACGAGGAACTCAACAGGAGGTTGGAGCTGTTACAGGCTAGGTCCTTGTTGACTGACAATCCTGTCAGAAGTCAGGACAAAGTTTTTAATTTTTTAGGATGTGATGGCAGGGGTTTTGATGTTGGGTACAAGAACATGTGTGATGAGCTTGATGCATTAGAAGGATGTGCCAATAAATCTGAACGTATTGCTCAAATATTTCGTTGCAATCAAAAGGATGTTGAATCACTAATTACTCAACATCCAAGTTTGGAAACCATGTCTATACCACTGCTAGAGCAAAAAGTAAACTTGCTGTTGTCCTACAATTTACCTTTGTCTCTGATCACAAAAAATGTCAGCCCATGGCTCCACACTTCACACGAGGAACTCAACAGGAGGTTGGAGCTGTTACAGGCTAGGTCCTTGTTGACTGACAATCCTGTCAGAAATCAGGACAAAGTGTTTAATTTTTTAGGATGTGATGGCAAGGGTTTTGTTATTGGATACAAGAACATGTGTGATGAGCTTGATGCATTAGAAGGATGTGCCAATAAATCTGAACGTATTGCTCAAATATTTCGTTGCAATCAAAAGGATGTTGAATCACTAATTACTCAACATCCAAGTTTGGAAACCATGTCTATACCACTGCTAGAGCAAAAAGTAAACTTGCTGTTGTCCTACAATTTACATTTGTCTCTGATCACAAAAAATGTCAGCCCATGGCTCCACACTTCACACGAGGAACTCAACAGGAGGTTGGAGCTGTTACAGGCTAGGTCCTTGTTGACTGACAATCCTGTCAGAAGTCAGGACAAAGTTTTTAATTATTTGGGCTGGAGTATCAAGGAATTTGCTATTGTATACAAGAACATGTGTGATGAGCTTGATGCTTTAGAAGGATGTACCAGTAAATCTGAACGTATTGCTCAAATATTTCGTTGCAATCAAAAGGATGTTGAATCACTTATTACTCAACATCCACGTTTGGGAAATATGTCTATACCACTGCTAGAGCAAAAATTAAACTTGCTGTTGTCCTACAATTTACCTTTGTCTCTGATCACAAAACATCAAGTGCCACTGTATCACACTTCACACGAGGAACTCAACAGGAGGTTGGAGCTGTTACAGGCTAGGTCCTTGTTGACTGACAATCCTGTCAGAAGTCAGGACAAAGTTTTTTATTATTTGGCAGAAAGTAGCAGCAGATTTGATATTGGATACAAGAACATGTGTGATGAGCTTGATGCATTAGAGGGATGTGCCAATAAATCTGAACGTATTGCTCAAATATTCCGTTGCAATCAAAAGGATGTTGATTCACTTATTACTCAACATCCATATTTGGGAACCATGTCTATACCACTGCTAGAGCAAAAAGTAAACTTGCTGTTGTCCTACAATTTACCTTTGTCTCTGATCACAAAAAATGTCAGCCCATGGCTCCACACTTCACACGAGGAACTCAACAGGAGGTTGGAGCTGTTACAGGCTAGGTCCTTGTTGACTGACAATCCTGTCAGAAATCAGGACAAAGTTTTTAATTTTTTAGGATGTGATGGCAAGGGTTTTCTTATTGGATACAAGAACATGTGTGATGAGCTTGATGCATTAGAAGGATGTGCCAATAAATCTGAACGTATTGCTCAAATATTTCGTTGCAATCAAAAGGATGTTAAATCACTAATTACTCAACATCCAAGTTTGGAAACCATGTCTATACCACTGCTAGAGCAAAAAGTAAACTTGCTGTTGTCCTACAATTCACCTTTGTGTCTGATCACAAAAAATGTCAGCCCATGGCTCCACACTTCACACGAGGAACTCAACAGGAGGTTGGAGCTGTTACAGGCTAGGTCCTTGTTGACTGACAATCCTGTCAGAATTCAGGACAAAGTTTTTAATTTTTTAGGATGTGATGGCAAGGGTTTTCTTATTGGATACAAGAACATGTGTGATGAGCTTGATGCATTAGAAGGATGTGCCAATAAATCTGAACGTATTGCTCAAATATTTCGTTGCAATCAAAAGGATGTTGAATCACTAATTACTCAACATCCACGTTTGGGAACCATGTCTATACCACAGCTAGAGCAAAAAGTAAACTTGCTGTATTCCTACAAGTTACCTTTGTCTCTGATCACAAAAAATGTCAGCCCATGGCTCCACACTTCACACGAGGAACTCAACAGGAGGTTGGAGCTGTTACAGGCTAGGTCCTTGTTGACTGACAATCCTGTCAGAAGTCAGGACAAAGTTTTTAATTTTTTAGGATGTGATGGCAGGGGTTTTGATGTTGGGTACAAGAACATGTGTGATGAGCTTGATGCATTAGAAGGATGTGCCAATAAATCTGAACGTATTGCTCAAATATTTCGTTGCAATCAAAAGGATGTTGAATCACTAATTACTCAACATCCAAGTTTGGAAACCATGTCTATACCACTGCTAGAGCAAAAAGTAAACTTGCTGTTGTCCTACAATTTACCTTTGTCTCTGATCACAAAAAATGTCAGCCCATGGCTCCACACTTCACACGAGGAACTCAACAGGAGGTTGGAGCTGTTACAGGCTAGGTCCTTGTTGACTGACAATCCTGTCAGAAATCAGGACAAAGTTTTTAATTTTTTAGGATGTGATGGCAAGGGTTTTGTTATTGGATACAAGAACATGTGTGATGAGCTTGATGCATTAGAAGGATGTGCCAATAAATCTGAACGTATTGCTCAAATATTTCGTTGCAATCAAAAGGATGTTGAATCACTAATTACTCAACATCCAAGTTTGGAAACCATGTCTATACCACTGCTAGAGCAAAAAGTAAACTTGCTGTTGTCCTACAATTTACATTTGTCTCTGATCACAAAAAATGTCAGCCCATGGCTCCACACTTCACACGAGGAACTCAACAGGAGGTTGGAGCTGTTACAGGCTAGGTCCTTGTTGACTGACAATCCTGTCAGAAGTCAGGACAAAGTTTTTAATTATTTGGGCTGGAGTATCAAGGAATTTGCTATTGTATACAAGAACATGTGTGATGAGCTTGATGCTTTAGAAGGATGTACCAGTAAATCTGAACGTATTGCTCAAATATTTCGTTGCAATCAAAAGGATGTTGAATCACTTATTACTCAACATCCACGTTTGGGAAATATGTCTATACCACTGCTAGAGCAAAAATTAAACTTGCTGTTGTCCTACAATTTACCTTTGTCTCTGATCACAAAACATCCAGTGCCACTGTATCACACTTCACACGAGGAACTCAACAGGAGGTTGGAGCTGTTACAGGCTAGGTCCTTGTTGACTGACAATCCTGTCAGAAGTCAGGACAAAGTTTTTTATTATTTGGCAGAAAGTAGCAGCAGATTTGATATTGGATACAAGAACATGTGTGATGAGCTTGATGCATTAGAGGGATGTGCCAATAAATCTGAACGTATTGCTCAAATATTCCGTTGCAATCAAAAGGATGTTGATTCAATTATTACTCAACATCCATATTTGGGAACCATGTCTATACCACTGCTAGAGCAAAAAGTAAACTTGCTGTTGTCCTACAATTTACCTTTGTCTCTGATCACAAAAAATGTCAGCCCATGGCTCCACACTTCACACGAGGAACTCAACAGGAGGTTGGAGCTGTTACAGGCTAGGTCCTTGTTGACTGACAATCCTGTCAGAAATCAGGACAAAGTTTTTAATTTTTTAGGATGTGATGGCAAGGGTTTTCTTATTGGATACAAGAACATGTGTGATGAGCTTGATGCATTAGAAGGATGTGCCAATAAATCTGAACGTATTGCTCAAATATTTCGTTGCAATCAAAAGGATGTTAAATCACTAATTACTCAACATCCAAGTTTGGAAACCATGTCTATACCACTGCTAGAGCAAAAAGTAAACTTGCTGTTGTCCTACAATTCACCTTTGTGTCTGATCACAAAAAATGTCAGCCCATGGCTCCACACTTCACACGAGGAACTCAACAGGAGGTTGGAGCTGTTACAGGCTAGGTCCTTGTTGACTGACAATCCTGTCAGAAGTCAGGACAAAGTTTTTAATTTTTTAGGATGTGATGGCAAGGGTTTTCTTATTGGATACAAGAACATGTGTGATGAGCTTGATGCATTAGAAGGATGTGCCAATAAATCTGAACGTATTGCTCAAATATTTCGTTGCAATCAAAAGGATGTTGAATCACTAATTACTCAACATCCACGTTTGGGAACCATGTCTATACCACAGCTAGAGCAAAAAGTAAACTTGCTGTATTCCTACAAGTTACCTTTGTCTCTGATCACAAAAAATGTCAGCCCATGGCTCCACACTTCACACGAGGAACTCAACAGGAGGTTGGAGCTGTTACAGGCTAGGTCCTTGTTGACTGACAATCCTGTCAGAAGTCAGGACAAAGTTTTTAATTTTTTAGGATGTGATGGCAGGGGTTTTGATGTTGGGTACAAGAACATGTGTGATGAGCTTGATGCATTAGAAGGATGTGCCAATAAATCTGAACGTATTGCTCAAATATTTCGTTGCAATCAAAAGGATGTTGAATCACTAATTACTCAACATCCAAGTTTGGAAACCATGTCTATACCACTGCTAGAGCAAAAAGTAAACTTGCTGTTGTCCTACAATTTACCTTTGTCTCTGATCACAAAAAATGTCAGCCCATGGCTCCACACTTCACACGAGGAACTCAACAGGAGGTTGGAGCTGTTACAGGCTAGGTCCTTGTTGACTGACAATCCTGTCAGAAGTCAGGACAAAGTTTTTAATTTTTTATGATGTGATGGCAAGGGTTTTGATGTTGGATACAAGAACATGTGTGATGAGCTTGATGCATTAGAAGGATGTGCCAATAAATCTGAACGTATTGCTCAAATATTTCGTTGCAATCAAAAGGATGTTGAATCACTAATTACTCAACATCCACGTTTGGGAACCATGTCTATACCACAGCTAGAGCAAAAAGTAAACTTGCTGTATTCCTACAAGTTACCTTTGTCTCTGATCACAAAAAATGTCAGCCCATGGCTCCACACTTCACACGAGGAACTCAACAGGAGGTTGGAGCTGTTACAGGCTAGGTCCTTGTTGACTGACAATCCTGTCAGAAGTCAGGACAAAGTTTTTAATTATTTGGGCTGGAGTATCAAGGAATTTGCTATTGTATACAAGAACATGTGTGATGAGCTTGATGCTTTAGAAGGATGTACCAGTAAATCTGAACGTATTGCTCAAATATTTCGTTGCAATCAAAAGGATGTTGAATCACTTATTACTCAACATCCACGTTTGGGAAATATGTCTATACCACTGCTAGAGCAAAAATTAAACTTGCTGTTGTCCTACAATTTACCTTTGTCTCTGATCACAAAACATCCAGTGCCACTGTATCACACTTCACACGAGGAACTCAACAGGAGGTTGGAGCTGTTACAGGCTAGGTCCTTGTTGACTGACAATCCTGTCAGAAGTCAGGACAAAGTTTTTTATTATTTGGCAGAAAGTAGCAGCAGATTTGATATTGGATACAAGAACATGTGTGATGAGCTTGATGCATTAGAGGGATGTGCCAATAAATCTGAACGTATTGCTCAAATATTCCGTTGCAATCAAAAGGATGTTGATTCACTTATTACTCAACATCCATATTTGGGAACCATGTCTATACCACTGCTAGAGCAAAAAGTAAACTTGCTGTTGTCCTACAATTTACCTTTGTCTCTGATCACAAAAAATGTCAGCCCATGGCTCCACACTTCACACGAGGAACTCAACAGGAGGTTGGAGCTGTTACAGGCTAGGTCCTTGTTGACTGACAATCCTGTCAGAAATCAGGACAAAGTTTTTAATTTTTTAGGATGTGATGGCAAGGGTTTTCTTATTGGATACAAGAACATGTGTGATGAGCTTGATGCATTAGAAGGATGTGCCAATAAATCTGAACGTATTGCTCAAATATTTCGTTGCAATCAAAAGGATGTTAAATCACTAATTACTCAACATCCAAGTTTGGAAACCATGTCTATACCACTGCTAGAGCAAAAAGTAAACTTGCTGTTGTCCTACAATTCACCTTTGTGTCTGATCACAAAAAATGTCAGCCCATGGCTCCACACTTCACACGAGGAACTCAACAGGAGGTTGGAGCTGTTACAGGCTAGGTCCTTGTTGACTGACAATCCTGTCAGAATTCAGGACAAAGTTTTTAATTTTTTAGGATGTGATGGCAAGGGTTTTCTTATTGGATACAAGAACATGTGTGATGAGCTTGATGCATTAGAAGGATGTGCCAATAAATCTGAACGTATTGCTCAAATATTTCGTTGCAATCAAAAGGATGTTGAATCACTAATTACTCAACATCCACGTTTGGGAACCATGTCTATACCACAGCTAGAGCAAAAAGTAAACTTGCTGTATTCCTACAAGTTACCTTTGTCTCTGATCACAAAAAATGTCAGCCCATGGCTCCACACTTCACACGAGGAACTCAACAGGAGGTTGGAGCTGTTACAGGCTAGGTCCTTGTTGACTGACAATCCTGTCAGAAGTCAGGACAAAGTTTTTAATTTTTTAGGATGTGATGGCAGGGGTTTTGATGTTGGGTACAAGAAACTGTGTGATGAGCTTGATGCATTAGAAGGATGTGCCAATAAAACTGAACGTATTGCTCAAATATTTCGTTGCAATCAAAAGGATGTTGAATCACTAATTACTCAACATCCAAGTTTGGAAACCATGTCTATACCACTGCTAGAGCAAAAAGTAAACTTGCTGTTGTCCTACAATTTACATTTGTCTCTGATCACAAAAAATGTCAGCCCATGGCTCCACACTTCACACGAGGAACTCAACAGGAGGTTGGAGCTGTTACAGGCTAGGTCCTTGATGACTGACAATCCTGTCAGAAGTCAGGAGAAAGTTTTTAATTATTTGGGCTGGAGTATCAAGGAATTTGCTATTGTATACAAGAACATGTGTGATGAGCTTGATGCTTTAGAAGGATGTACCAGTAAATCTGAACGTATTGCTCAAATATTTCGTTGCAATCAAAAGGATGTTGAATCACTAATTACTCAACATCCAAGTTTGGAAACCATGTCTATACCACTGCTAGAGCAAAAAGTAAACTTGCTGTTGTCCTACAATTTACATTTGTCTCTGATCACAAAAAATGTCAGCCCATGGCTCCACACTTCACACGAGGAACTCAACAGGAGGTTGGAGCTGTTACAGGCTAGGTCCTTGATGACTGACAATCCTGTCAGAAGTCAGGACAAAGTTTTTAATTATTTGGGCTGGAGTATCAAGGAATTTGCTATTGTATACAAGAACATGTGTGATGAGCTTGATGCTTTAGAAGGATGTACCAGTAAATCTGAACGTATTGCTCAAATATTTCGTTGCAATCAAAAGGATGTTGAATCACTTATTACTCAACATCCACGTTTGGGAATATGTCTATACCACTGCTAGAGCAAAAAGTAAACTTGCTGTTGTCCTACAATTTACATTTGTCTCTGATCACAAAAAATGTCAGCCCATGGCTCCACACTTCACACGAGGAACTCAACAGGAGGTTGGAGCTGTTACAGGCTAGGTCCTTGATGACTGACAATCCTGTCAGAAGTCAGGACAAAGTTTTTAATTATTTGGGCTGGAGTATCAAGGAATTTGCTATTGTATACAAGAACATGTGTGATGAGCTTGATGCTTTAGAAGGATGTACCAGTAAATCTGAACGTATTGCTCAAATATTTCGTTGCAATCAAAAGGATGTTGAATCACTTATTACTCAACATCCACGTTTGGGAATATGTCTATACCACTGCTAGAGCAAAAATTAAACTTGCTGTTGTCTTACAATTTACCTTTGTCTCTGATCACAAAAAATGTAAGGCCATGGCTCCACACTTCACACGAGGAACTCAACAGGAGGTTGGAGCTGTTACAGGCTAGGTCCTTGTTAACTGACAATCCTGTCAGAAGTCAGGACAAAGTTTTTAATTATTTGGGCTGGAGTATTAAGGAATTTACTATTGTATTCAAGAACATGTGTGATGAGCTTGATGCATTAGAAGGATACACTTGTCCATCTGAGTATCTCCAAATGAGACTTGATTGTGACAAAAGAACAGCTGATTATCTGTTATCATGTCTATATCTGCGTGACATCAAAACAAATAAACTGAAAAGTACTTTAGACTTTTTTCTTAACGAAGCAAAACTAAATTCAGATTATGTGATTGTGCATAGAAAACTGTTTAAATATTCTGTGCCTAGATTAAAACAGAGATGGGATTTCAGGGAGGCCGCAGGTATACCGGTCGATAACTACTTAAAGCTATGTGAGAAAAAAGGAACTTACAAGAGATTGAATGCAGATCTTGTTGCTTTAGAAGGCTGCAAAACAAAAAGTGAATATTTACAAAAGAGATTAAAATGTTCTAAAGAAACAGCTGATAAATTGCTTTCATCTACTAAGCTAAAGGGCTCCAGTAACAGCAAGATAAAATCTGTTTTAGATGTCTTGTTGTCGGAGATCAAAGTTCATCCAGAATACATTTTAAAAAATTCGAGTCTATTCAAACTTTCTGTTCCAAAGTTGCGTCAACGTTTTAAAACACCCGAGTCTATTTAAATATTCTGTCCCAAAGTTGCGGCAGCGTTGTAAAACACCCGACTCGCCCTTTGGTTTGTCATCACAATTTCCCATTACGTCCGCAATGGAATAGGATGTCAACTCACATCATAATTTTGTTTGTATTAGGTTTTTGTTTATATTGATTTTAGTTTCGTGTAGCCTGTCCATTTAGTCACAACTTGTTAATGTTGTTGTTAACATTTTGTTACAAGGCTGTTGCTGTTAATTGGTACTTGAATACAGAATGTAAATATTGAACCCATTAGCAGTTTATGCTATGTATAGATTATGCTTTGCCTTATGTTAAATAATTCGACGTGTTTGCTGTAGTAGATCATTCATGTAACTGTTGGGGAAACATGATCATCTATGGAGATGTGATGCCATGTAAGTAGGCTTACATTGATTGGAGGCTCCATACTTCTGTCTCCACAAAAAGTATGAGTGTGAGTCTTGTCAGCAGATTGATGTCTTGTTAGCAAATGTATGTCTAGTCAGATGATTGGTGTCTTGTTAGCAAATGTATGTCTTGTCAGATGATTGGTGTCTTGTTAGCAAATGTATGTCTAGTCAGATGATTGGTGTCTTGTTAGCAAATGTATGTCTAGTCAGATGATTGGTGTCTTGTTAGCAAATGTATGTCTTGTCAGATGATTGGTGTCTTGTTAGCAAATGTATGTCTAGTCAGATGATTGGTGTCTTGTTAGCAAATGTATGTCTAGTCAGATGATTGGTGTCTTGTTAGCAAATGTATGTCTTGTCAGATGATTGGTGTCTTGTTAGCAAATGTATGTCTAGTCAGATGATTGGTGTCTTGTTAGCAAATGTATGTCTTGTCAGATGATTGGTGTCTTGTTAGCAAATGTATGTCTAGTCAGATGATTGGTGTCTTGTTAGCAAATGTATGTCTAGTCAGATGATTGGTGTCTTGTTAGCAAATGTATGTCTAGTCAGATGATTGGTGTCTTGTTAGCAAATGTGTGTCTTGTCAGCAGATAGGTGTCTTGTTAGCAGCCTGGTTTCTTGCCAGATGATTGGTGTCTTGTTAGTAGATTGGTGTCTTGTCAGATGATTGGTGTCTTGTCAGCAGAATGGTGTCTTGTCAGCAGATTGGTGTCTTGTTAGCAGACTGGTGTCTTGCCAGATGATTGGTGTCTTGTCAGCAGATTGGTGTCTTGTTAACAGATTGGTGTCTTGTCAGATGATTGGTGTCTTGTTAGCAAATGTGTGTCTTGTTAGCAGATTGGTGTCTTGTCAGCAGTAGCAGAATGGTGTCTTGTTAACACGCTGGTGTCTTGTTAGCAAATGTGTGTCTTGTCAGCAGATTGGTGTCTTTCCCATAGGTCGGTGTCAGACTAACAAAGATAATATTTATTTTGTTAACATTTTGTTGACGTTGGTTATTTTAAAATTCTTACATTAAAGTATGTTTCAAAAACTGTCCTTTGCTTGTGTTTATTGTGATCCATTGTGTCAATTACAACCATGTTCGAATGTTGGGTGGGTACGTTTATTTTAAGCTCACAATTTACTACAGTCATCATGGAAGATAGACTGTCCAACATATCTGATGTTAACTAGGTCTAAATCAGGTTTCAGAGACAGAAATAATTCACCTGTCTATGTAGTAGTTAAAAGTATTGTGTAGTCAGCATAATGTCCATTTTTCTTGACTTTTACCCAAATTAATTCAGGTACTGTTTGAGCTGGACAGACTCAGTGAAGGCCCATAGATTCAATACCTGGAATCCGAGCTTACGAATTACACGTTAGCATTGTTGAGTTTTTCACTTTATAATCCCACTCCTTTCTTCTTCTTCGTTCTAAATTTTATAGTTGCTATTGGGTCGCACCACCCATTCCAAAACCTGGTTGCATATACTTCAAACATAATTCAAACATCTGAATAACTTGAAACAAGGTTATTCTGCTAGTTACTTTTTCTAAAAAAGACTTCACCAATATTTTTTTTTATATAATGCAATCAAACTATAAGTGATACAGTATATGTACCTAGCTAAGTACAAGTTGTCTTCCAAAAAATGATGTTGTCGAAGGTAACACTATTGTCTCACACTACCACATTAACAAAATAATGTTGTCTCGCATATCGTGATTAGCAAAGCTGCAGTGTAACTTGAAGAAGAATGGATAAGTCACAAATATTTTTCAATGAACCCCAAGTGATTACTACAAGCAAGGTTTCTTTCAGATGTTTTTTCTCCAGGTCAGAGGCAGGCTATTGAAACTTTCTTAAGGGAGTGGGGAGAACAAAGGTTTAGTTACAACTTCTGTATAAATATATTTTTAACGAGAAAAATGGCCCGTTGAGGAAGGATACACCGGGCGCTAGGTTGATAGTGCTGTCTCTTTTCTCTAAACAAAAACCACCCCCCCCCACACACACCACCCCCACCCCCACCCCCACCCACACCACCCCAACCCCCCACCCCCCCCACACACCACCCCCCCACACACCACCCCCCCACCCCCACCCCTACACACACCACCCCACACACACACCACCCCCCACCCCCCCCCCCACCCCCCAAAAAAAGCATGTCTACCGTCCCATTCAACAAAATATAATTATATACTTTTTCCAGTGTCCGCCCCCTCCCCGAAAATTCTACCCCCGCCCCCGAAAATTTCAAGTACCCCCACCCCTCTCCGGGGAGGAAAAAGTCTAAATTAAAACCACCCCCCCCCACTCACCCCCCATCCCCCCCACACACCCCCCCCTCCCCCCACCCCCCAACCACAACCCCCCCCCCCCTAAAAAAACATGTCTACCGTCCCATTCAACGAAATATAATTATATACTTTTTCCAGTGTCCGCCCCTCCCCGAAAATTCTACCCCCGCCCCCGAAAATTTCAAGTACCCCCACCCCTCTCCGGGGAGGAAAAAGTCTAAATTAAAACCACCCCCCCACTCAACCCCCCCCCCACCCCCACCCCCCTCAGACGTTCTTACGCGGGGGTGGGGCTTCGCCCCTACCCGAAGAATTGTATGCAAGAAACTCTTCACGCAAACCATTTAGATTAGACAACATTTCCTTTTTTTCAATGTTTCAATGACGTCATTACATTACTGTGTGCACTCTCTGGTTGGTTTGAGATTATGTTCTACTCTACGCTAAATGTGTCGACGTCATATTTCGTTTTTCGAATTACTGTGCAGGTTTTTAAATTCCTTGTGTTTTCTCTAGAGCGTTCTTGTCAGACAGATAGATAGATAGATAGATAGATAGATAGATAGATAGATAGATAGATAGATAGATAGATAGATAGATAGATAGATAGATAGATAGATAGATAGACAGACAGCGAAACTATTATTATAGATGATTTCCTTGCATTGGGAGGGAGTGTGTACAAGTAACCTACACACCAAAGTATCTAAGTGTTAATGATATTAGACAACAAATTCTACTGTCTGTCAATATTTAGTTCTGATATCCCTGCAAATTTTTTTGATAAATTCTCCAGAGTTGCATTAATACATTTACATTATATATATATATATATATATATATATATATATATATATATATATATATATATATATATATATATATATATATATATATATATATATATATATACTTGTTCACTCGGTCGTTACTGGCACTAACAGAATGTGACATGACGCTCTAGACTTTTTTACTCGGTCGTTACTGGCACTAACAGAATGTGACATGACGCTCTAGACCTGTTCACTCGGTCGTTATTAAATATGTATTAAATACTTAACCTTTATTAAAGTTTAGAACAGCCTGAAACATTAAATTTATAGACTTTATTAAAGTTTAGAATAGCTTAAAACGTATTTTAAGAAGACTTTATTAAAGTTTAGAATAGCTTGAAGCATATCAAACCTGAAACTTTCATTGATATTGAGAATAGCCTGAAACGTGTGTTGCCGAACTTATTTAAGACAACGTTTTCTCTCTTACACTACTTGAACATTTTTTCAACACCTTCACATTATTTTTACCACACAAACCTCTGTGATGGTGAAGTAATACATAACGTTCCCCAGGCAAGTAGATGCAGAGGCGTAGCGAGGAGGGGGTGGAGGGGTGAGGACGGCACCGGGTGACACCACTTAGGGGAAGTGACACCAAGGCAAAAAAAATAGCAAAATATATACAGAAAAATGATAATTCCACTTACTTAAGTGATTAATTAGAGTGTTAAATAGTCTTTTAAGAGCAAATTTGGCAAATCGCTACAAGGGTGGAGAGGGGGATGGCTGACGCCATGACGTAAACCTGCTAATGATAGAGAAAACTTGCTCCCCCGCATCACCCCCTCGCTACGCCCCTGATCTGGCTGTTGCTTACACAGGGCAGTCTACCCCCCTTCACAACCTCGGGCCGCCAAACAGCTCCACGTTAAGAGATCGTCTGTCACTCAGCACCCCGTCTGTCAAACACAGTCACCCCACACTCCGGCTGTCAAACACAGTCACCCCACACTCCGGCTGTCAAACACAGTCACCCCACACTCCGGCTGTCAAACACAGTCACCCCACACTCCGGCTGTCAAACACAGTCACCCCACACTCCGGCTGTCAAACACAGTCACCCCACACTCCGGCTGTCAAACACAGTCACCCCACACTCCGGCTGTCAAACACAGTCACCCCACACTCCGGCTGTCAAACACAGTCACCCCACACTCCGGCTGTCAAACACAGTCACCCCACACTCCGGCTGTCAAACACAGTCACCCCACACTCCGGCTGTCAAACACAGTCACCCCACACTCCGGCTGTCAAACACAGTCACCCCACACTCCGGCTGTCAAACACAGTCACCCCACACTCCGGCTGTCAAACACAGTCACCCCACACTCCGGCTGTCAAACACAGTCACCCCACACTCCGGCTGTCAAACACAGTCACCCCACACTCCGGCTGTCAAACACAGTCACCCCACACTCCGGCTGTCAAACACAGTCACCCCACACTCCGGCTGTCAAACACAGTCACCCCACACCCCGGCGGTCAAACACAGTCATCCCACACCCCAGCTGTCAAACACAGTCACCCCACACCCCGGCTGTCAAACACAGCAGACACACCTCCTAGCAGACGACTCCACCTCCACCCTCCACTTTCATTCAGTCGTGTCGAACACATCCGGTTTAAGTTTTAATGGCATCGATTGATATGATTGGTAAATATCGATTATGTTGTACACTCATGATTGGTAAAGATCGATTATGTTGTACACTCATGATTGGTAAAGATCGATTATGTTGTACACCTATCATTGGTAAAGATCGAATATGTTGTACACTCATGATTGGAAAAGATCGATTATGTTGTACACTCATTATTGGTAAAGATCGATTATGTTGTACACTCATGATTGGTAAAGATCGATTATGTTGTAAAACTCATGATTGGTGAAGATCGATTATGTTGTACACTCATGATTGGTAAAGATCGATTATGGTGTACACTCATGATTGGTAAATATCGATTATGTTGTACACTCATGATTGGTAAAGATCGATTATGTTGTACACTCATGATTGGTAAAGATCGATTATGTTGTACACTCATGATTAATACGGATCGATGAAGTGATTCGGTCTGTTGGACGATCGCGGGCGACGTGGACAAAACAAGACAAAATGTGTCTATGACAAAAACGATAAAATGTGTCTATGACAAAAACGACAAAATGTGTCTATGACAAAAACGATAAAATGTGTCTATGACAAAAACGATAAAATGTGTCTATGACAATAACGATAAAATGTGTCTATGACAAAAACGATAAAATGTGTCTATGACAAAAACGATAAAATGTGTCTATGACAAAAACGATAAAATGTGTCTATGACAAAAACGATAAAATGTGTCTATGACAAAAACGATAACATGTGTCTATGACAAAAACGACAAAATGTGTCTATGACAAAAACGATAAAATGTGTCTATGACAAAAACGATAACATGTGTCTATGACAAAAACGATAAAATGTGTCTATGACAATAACGATAAAATCTGTATATGACAAAAACGATAAAATGTGTCTATGACAAAAACGATAAAATGTGTCTATGACAAAAACGATAAAATGTGTCTATGACAAAAACGATAAAATGTGTCTATGACAAAAACGATAAAATGTGTCTATGACAAAAACGATAAAATGTGTCTGAGACAAAAACGATAAAATGTGGATATGACAAAAAACAAGACAAAATGTGTCTGAGACAAAAAACAAGACAAAATGTGTCTGAGACAAAAAACAAGACAAAATGTGTCTAAGATCACCACCAAATTAATAGAAACATACTTGGAGGCGTCCAGATTGAAACACAACGAACGGTTAAACTGACTTTTATTAAGCCGTTAAGACTAAATTAGATTTGCAAATTGAATGCCCAAACGATAATTCTTTCATGCCTTGTACAAAATTGAGTATGTAACAATACAATTAAAAAAATATATTGATTTGTGCAAAGTAAACAGTCTACCTAGGATATGTGTATACCATGCTAAAAATTGCATTAGCTAAATTTGATAACGGGCATCAAATATTATAATAGAATAAAAATTGAGTCAAATTATATAAATTACAGATGCATAAAATTATAGAAACTGGATACAACGATGTAACTTCAGGTGTAAAGATATATATATATATATATATATATATATATATATATATATATATATATATATATATATATATATATATATATATATATATATATATATATATATATCAGGGGCGTAGCGAGGGGGGCGGGGGGTGCGGACCGCACCGGGTGACACCATTTAGGGGGGTGACACCAAGGCAAAAAAACAGCAAAATATATAGAGAAAAACTCGAGGGGGGGGGGGTGCAAATCGAAAATTTGAAAGTTTGTCCCTGGGAAGGGTCTCTATGCCTCTGGGGGGGGGGGGGGTGACACCATTAAGTGCCGCACCGGGTGACACCCGACCTCGCTACGCCACTGATATATATATATATATATATATATATATATATATATAGGAGTCTGATGAAATGTATTTTGACTGATCAGGAAGTATTTAATAAACGTTTAAGGAAAGGGAATCGATACTTACCTCACTTAACGATTCCACTCCCATCTTCAACGCGCTTGGGTGAGCAGAGCTTCCCGCAAAAAATCTGATCAATTGTCGAATTAGTCAAGTAAAAAACTCTGTTAGATTGTGGTTTTTTTTAAAGTAGGAGGAGATTTTGATTGTTTTTTTAAAAATCAGAGAAGATTTATTTTTAAACCAACGCAATGGTCTTGCCATGTTTGCCTTGTGCGTGGGCATTGTTTTAAAATGTCATAGTTATTGTTATTTTATTATTTCTTAACGTTAATATTACTACCACTGTCAAGCCAATGCAAACCTCTATTTTTTCTGTGTTACGATATTTTATTCGAATAATCTCCGCTATTTTTGTCCACGTTAAAAATAAAGCGGGAGTGATTTCCCCGTAAAGTTTCACGTATATACAAAACGGAAATTCCTTAGAATTTGACAGAAGGCAGAAAATTAGATTTGTTACTTACATGTGAAAAAAACATTTATCTATCTGAAAAAGTACTCATGTTATAGGCTTTTGAAAAATTGAAAGTAGAATATAAGTTCCACTTCTGGTTACCGAAATCGCTGGAAAGTTGATACAGAACTATAAATTTGATATAATACTTATATATGAAATGTCATCAACCTAGCTGTAACGGTACTCAAGTTATTGTGTTTACAGACATACACACACATAGGCCTACACACACACACGGACAAAATTGCAAAACTATGTTTTTCCGACTGGGGGTGGTGTAAAACTTCGAGATTTGTAAAAATCTCGATTTTTTTTTGCACGATTACAAGAATTTCTCTATACTTCGTGTAGGAGAAAGTAAAAATATTAAGGGGTCGTCCATAATTGACGTCACACTCGTAGGGGGGGGGGGGGGGTCAGTAATTTTGTGACGGCGTGTGATGAGGGGATGGGGGGGTTCAGGTGGTGGGACGTCACATTTTGCATTACTTGAGTTTTGTAATGTTTATTTCGCGTTTTAGAAAACTGTTTTAATAAATTGTAATAGGAATTGATTAAAATACTCTATGTTGAGAGCGTTCAGAAAAGATCTTGGACAAATATCGATGTTTTCAGAAAAATTCAACTGCAATTTTAATATTTTAATATTTTTTTTCTACCTCAAACTACCAGTATTAGTCTACATTAAAATTAAATTTTGTGACGTTTCAACGTCGTAAAAATTTTACTAAAATGGTGTTGTCTGAAGTGGTACTTTACCGGAAAAACGTACCAATTTTAACAAATAGTCATCAAACGCAAATACCAGAGCTGGGAATATTTGGTGTATGCGGGTGTCTTTACGTGCGTTCGTATGTATGTGTGTGTGTGCCTTCTATACAAATCAAGAACAATTAGCTGTAAATATGTGACACAATTTCAATTAAACATTTATCAAAAGTATATTGTTTATAAATTGTGATCGATACAGCTTAATATCTTGAGTTTTGTAATAGTCAATAATACTTAATATGATTTGTTTGTAGCGGAACAAGTTCTAGTAACTTTCAAAAACTGGGTTCGTCTCAATGTTAGGATTAATATAAAGCTCGCGGAGTTATTTTGTTGACAGAACGATAACCTCTTGTCTTTTCCACTCTCCTCCCTTCTCTAAGACTTCTATTTTAAACGTAAAGAAAAAGTAAAATAAAACAGTGAAATGAATGACTTAAAATTTAGTAAAACAATGCTTCGAAAATACTTAATTTACCTTTGCATAAAAATGCAATTACCCCACACACTCCAACACACACACATACACCCGCATTATATAAAAAAAATACAACACCAACAACCACACCGGCAATCGAGATGGTTCAGTGCATAAATTGGTTAGTCATTGGCCAGAGAAACTGAGTTGATGGTTAGTCATTGGCCAGAGAAACTGAGTTGATGGTTAGTCATTGGCCAGAGAAACTGAGTTGATGGTTAGTCATTGGCCAGAGAAACTGAGTTGATGGTTAGTCATTGGCCAGAGACCACACGGCCAGCAGACGGTGATTTGGGTGCAACAAAAGAGCAGCAGTCTGACCATACGTCCCATCTGACACCTCTGCCACTCTAGTGTCGGTTAGAGTTAGTTGAATGACGCATCGCGTGTCCTTGACCGACCGTGAGTGACCTGGTGTGGCTGGGATAAATGTTGTCAGACGACTTCACACAGATGTCATCTCTGTTAATGTGGTGTATTCTGTCAGTCTGGGAGAGGAAGGAAGTAATTATAGGTGTGGGCGGGGTGTGAGTGTGAGTGTGGATGTTGGGGGGGGGGGAGAGGCAAGAAGAGAAATACTAGCAGAAGATGACTGGGGAAGGGGAGTGGTTGGAAAGAAAGTGTTTTGTAAGTACACGAGTGTTTGGTTATCTGGGGGTTGTTGGTTGGTGTGTGACTAGTAAGTAGGGGTTGGTTGGTAATAGGGAGGGTCGGTAAGAAAGTGTTTAGTAAGGGGGTTTAGTGTGGTAGTTGCGTTAAATGGAAGAGATATTGCTCTACAGCTGTATTGTGTTCATGTATCGATGTCATTGTGTTTCACGATTCGATATCATTGTGTTCATGTATTGATATCATGGTGTTCATGAATCGATATCATTGTGTTCATGTATCGATATCATGGTGTTCATGTATCGATATCATGGTGTTCATGTATCGATATCATGGTGTTCATGAATCGATATCATTGTGTTCATGTATCGATATCATTGTGTTCATGTCATGTATAGATATCATTATGTTCACGTATCGATATCATTGTGTTTATGTATCGATACCTTTCTCATAGTGTATTAATATCTTTCTATTAATGTATTAAAATCTTATCATTGATAAGTTTATATTTTACTGCTGATGTAACACCAATACAACACAATTTTGGATGAAGGTGCAATATCGTGACATACGTGTATTTACGGCGTAAACTTTGACATAAATAAATGAATAACTTATAAATCAACGAATAATAATCGATGCACTGATTTATTGAAACTGTTATTCTAAGAAAAAGACGATACATGTTTTTTTTTGTGATGTTCGAACATATTATGTGATGGGTTTACAGTTTCCGTTAAGATTTATAAAATAATCTCACTATACAGTACACGCAATTGGTATTAGATGAAACTCAAATACAATTTTCAAGGATACAATATTAAAATACATTACAATGAATCACGCACAGTTAAATTAAGGGCTTAAAAATGTATGTCTCCTATTTCATTGTAGGAATGTGTGTAAATGATAATCTTAAGAAAACCAAAAGACAACCCATATTAAGTAATAAAAAATCATTTCTTTTCTGACATAAACTAATTCAATTTCCTGTTAATGCAAAGATCTATGTATGAATACATCAGCGAGGCTTAACCCAGAAAACGTTTTTGTTTTAATAATATATTGATAGTATTTTTTTTTAAAATGGCGATCCCCTTCTGATGTGCCCAAATAAGATCATAGAGCTAGGAGAAGCGTATAAACGACATCCTTGTTGATACGGACGTAGGTTGATGTATAGACGCACGGGGAAATAGGTTTCCGTTAAGGAAAAAATAGATTTCTATAAAGAAAAAAAAAACAGATTCCAGAAAAAGAAAAATGTATAAAATTTAAAAAAAAAATAGTGTAAAAAATTTAGGATAAAAGAATCTAGGATTGCTGCATGGAGCAGTATATTTGTGACAAATGTTTCGATTGGAGATGTAATAAGAAGATGTTCGATGCAGGTGTGTTTGCGCGCGCGTGGGGCTCTTTCATCCGTTATGAATACATCTGGTTTAATTGAGAACTACAGAAAGCGTACTGTGGTGTGGTGTAGGGGTGGAGTGCGTAAAGGACAGGGTGGGGGGAGTGGATGGTTGGGGGAGTGGAAGGGTAGAGGAGTGGACGGTTGGGGGAGTGGACGGGTAGAGAAGTGGACGGTTGGGGGAGTGGATGGGTAGGGGAGTGGACGGTTTGGGGAGTGGATGGGTAGAGAAGTGGACGGTTGGGGGAGTGGATGGGTAGAGGAGTGGACGGTTGGGGGAGTGGACGGGTAGAGAAGTGGACGGTTGGGGGAGTGGATGGGTAGGGGAGTGGACGGTTGGGGGAGTGGATGGGTAGAGGAGTGAACGGCTGGGGGAATGAAATGTTGGGGGAGTGGACGGTTGGGGGAGTGGACGGGTGGGGGAGTGGACGGTTGGGGAGTGGATGGTTGGGGGAGTGGAAGGTTGGGGGGGGGGGGGGTGGACGGTTGGTGGAGTGGATGGGTAGAGGAATGGACGGTTTGGGGAGTGGACGGTTGGTGGAGTGGACGGATAGAGGAATGGACGGTTGGTGGAGTGGACGGATAGAGGAATGGACGGATGAACGGTTGGTGCAGTGATGGAGTGGATGGATGGTGGAGGGGACAGGGTGAGTGAACGGGTAAATGAGTAGATAGGTGGATGAGTGGACGGTTGGATTGGTCAAGGAGTGGACGTTTGGACGGGAACAGACAGGAGTAAGGTTGTGAGTGGCAATATACGCGTCTGTTTCTACCGCTCACCGAAGGATCAATAGTTTAAGTTGTATTTGCTTTGGGGCTGAATCAATTTAAAAAAAAAAGCATCAACGTCTTTGAAGATTAGGAAATTTAGTGAAGAAAGTACAACCAACAGCTTTGTGAAATCCACTGGTAGATCAAATCAAATTTCTATTGTCGATTTATAATATACAGCCTACAATGTTAAAAGCTAAGCAACTATCAAAGTTAATTTTTGAAAGATAATCTGTGGATCGATATTTTGTATCCCATAGATCAAGTATAATGAAAACTAAGCAATAATTGTTTTCAATTTTTTTAAAGTGAGTAGTATTACTCCAATCCCTGCCATTTTAACCCTTCCCCCTCTCTCTACTACATGCTAGACGTGCCTTGAATATTTATTTATCTTTTGTGTAATACTTGAATTTTCCTTTCTCTTTTTTTTCTTTTCTTTTCTTTATTATTATTTTATACATAAGAAAATTAAATCAATTTATGTCCAGTATATTTTCTGAAGGGATACAAAATAGTATTAAATTCTACTTTGCAGTAAGCATAGAAGTATATTAAAATAAACGATCAAATAAGAAACAAAACAGATAACACTTTGTATCCAGGCCAGCGTCTGTATTAGCAATAAGATTAGGTTTAAATCCAGAATGCCCTCACGAGTCGGATGTTGTTTGTCGCGTTGACCGCTTCTATCCTGCAGCAGTTTCATGGCCGTGTTCGCCGTCTCCGGGCAATACAAGTAGGCCGACACGTAAATTTTGTGTAGCTTTTTACATCTCCGTACACATGTTAGAAAGGCTGCATCAATCCTTTCCCAGTCGTCGACAAGATCGCCCTCTAGCTTCTCCAGGGTCTTTGTAAAGTGGCGGGTGATTTCTTTCAAGACGTCGGCCATCTTGAAACTCCTCCCCCCTTTCAAGATTCGGATCTTGTAGACGGGCAAGACGGGGTCCAGGATATGTCGACTTAAGAGACTTAACATCCAGCGGTCAAAGTAAAAGGCAACTCTAATAGATGGACACGCGTCTTTCAGCTTCAGCCAAGAGTTGCTTGATACCTTGCTTGTGTACACACTTTTAATCCCACACACTACAAGTTTCAATGTCTGCAGCTGTCCCACGTGGGTTTTAGACAGAGCCGTCACGAAGTCATCCGTCAGAAGGATGTAGTCAATGCCGAGTTTTGTTAAACGGGTGAGAGAAAGAATGCCAGTGGTCAGTTGGTCAAGCGCATGCGGAAGTTGCACCAACGCCGGTGCCTTAAAGAAACCTTGGATCTCCAGCGAGTGCAGTGTTTCTTTGTTATTGGCCAGGACTGTGTTGATGAGCCTGATGCCTTCGTCAACCGGCCACTCGGCACATGTCATTCGAAAACAATGGAGACGGTCTAGCTGATACATCAGCTGCATCAAATCCTGACTGACACCAGGTACTATTGGAAACGACTCGTTGTACAGCTGTATACCAGTTATCATAAGTGATGTCAGTCTCGGATTATTTAATACCTGCAAGATTTTTAGTAAGTCAGTGCTGATAGACATGCTCGCAGTCGGGACATGCATATGGTGCTTATGGTGATCGCAGAAGGATATTTGCAATTCAAACAAGTAACACCCGAAGCGTTGGGCGCAGAAGAGAGCTCTTTCCCTGTGCGGAAATTCGCATTTGCTACACTTACACAGTTTCATGTGCATTCTCCGCCAAAAACTAGGCGTCGTGTAAATCAGATCCCTCCAAAATCTGCTGACTCTCGCTAAACTTAACAGCTCATGTTTTTTTGTCAACAAATCTGAAAATGTTTACCAACACCATTGAAGGCAACTTGCCTAGAAGATCCGAGCCCTCTGATTGGCTATTTAAGTAGACGGTCAGACCGTCCATATTACTGCTCCGTCTAACGGCTGAGGAAACATCAGTTCTCTTCATCATTCTCCTTGTTAAGCAGATCTAAATCTTGTACATTATGGCGGCAAAAGACAGAACAAACTTCCTTTCATTCAGAGTGCTCACGCGTGCAGGCTGCGTTGTGTCAGAAATTTGGGATGGTATAAAAAAATAAATAAATGCACAATAATAATTCTAAATGATACTGTATTTTTACTTTTTCGTATATACGAAGTATAGAGAAAGTCTTGTAATCGTGCAAACAAACAAAAATCGAGATTTTTTGCAAATCTCGACCGGATGAGAGGACCTCGCGGGCCTCATCCGACCCGCGGGCCTTAGTTTTGAGACCCCTTGTGTAGACTAATATATAATGGGGTGAGTTAACCCCCTTCCCCCCAACATTTTCATCTTTTTCCACCTCACTCCTATCTCTCTCCAAATCCCCGCATATCCGTCCTCCCTCATTGGCAGCCACTGCCGTTTCTTGTTTCAGAAGTGTTTTTTAGAGGTCAGAAACTAAAAGTCACAGGTAGATTTGGTGCTGAAGTGGTCTCTAGACAAAGGTAGATTTGGTGCTTAAGTTGTCTATAGACACAGGTAGATTTGGTGCTTTAGTTGTCTATAGACACAGGTAGATTTGGTGCATAAGTTGTTTATAGACACAGGTAGATTTGGTGCTTAAGTTGTCTATAGACGCATGTAGATTTGGTGCTATAGTTGTCTATAGACACAGGTAGATTTGGTGCTTTAGTTGTCTATAGACACAGGTAAATTTGGTGCTTTAGTTGTCTATAGACACAAGTAGATTGGTTCTTTAGTTGTCTATAGATACAGGTAGATTTGGTGCTTTAGTTGTCTATAGACACAGGTAGATTTGGTGCTTTAGTTGTCTATAGACACAGGTAGATTTGGTGCTTAAGTTGTCCATAGACACAGGTAGATTTGGTGCTTAAGTTGTCTATAGACACAGGTAGATCTGGTGCTTTAGTTGTCTATAGACACAGGTAGATTTGGTGCTATAGTTGTCTATAGACACAGGTAGATTTGGTGCTTTAGTTGTCTATGGACACAGGAAGATCAGGTACTTAAGTTGTCTATAGACACAGGTAGATTTGGTGCTTAAGTTGTCAATAGACACAGGTTGATTTGGTGCTTTAGTTGTCTATAGACACAGGTAGATTTGGTGCTTAAGTTACAACAAGCCATCGGTACCCATTTCACGTGAAATATAGGCCGATATATTATAAAATGTACTTGTTTGAGAAAAATAATTTATGAAATAGCTATTGGTCAAAACTCAATGTGCTTTACTACACGCTGAACGACATTAGTGACAAAGCAAATAAATAACTAATTAGCTAAAAATCCGACACATTTAACATAACACAGGCACACACTGATTAAGTGACTTATATGATTCCGTTAAAAATCTGGCTATTCATTGGTCATTATGTTGGTTTTTAAGTAATTTGTATTACTTTTACCGATAAAATTGTATATATTTCATAGCGTACGGCTTGATGAGTAGATCTATAGATCTAGATCTAAATCAAATTTGAAGGAAGTAGTTCCTTTCTATATAGTCTAAAATCGGAAGATTCACATATAAAAAAAATGAATAACCAAGTTTGAATTGGTGTGTCTCGATCCCGCACCAGCTGCGTGGTTTTAAGTACACTATCATCTCAGCTATTGGCACCTTATAAAATATGGAGAATGAAAGACATATTTTAAAATCTTAAATTACACGAATATGCCTATTCTTTCAAATTAATTTTTTTATCCCAAATTAGCCAGTTCCAAACAAATATTTTGTATAAAATAATTAAGTCTTGAAATAGTTTAGGCCTAATATAGAAATGTATTTTTGTAATAGATTCTAGAGTAAATAGAGTCTAAATCTAGATCTTAGCGTCTACGTCTAGTTATTGCGTAGATTTAGATCTAGTCTAGATCTAGAATCTCTAGATCTAGAATCCAAATAAATAAAATAAATTTTATGAGTTTAGGCCGGAAAAATTGTATTGTATAGGGGTCATAGTGTACGTAGATCTAAATCAAATTTAAATGAAATAGTTCATTTCTTTATTCTATTCTAAACTCGGAAGATGACGTCATTAGTTTCGTGCTCTTTTTACTTTCTCGTATATACGAAGTATAGAGAAAGTATTGTAATCGTGCACAAAAATAACATGAAATTTTGACAGTTTTCACCGTTTTACTCGTCAGTCCTTCATCACATCCGGAGTATAGAGGACTTATTTTAATCGGGCAAAACTTATCAATACAGATTTATCAAAATTAAGAGGTTTTATGCGTAATCCAGTCTGAAAAACTGGGCTTTGCAATTCTGTCCGTTTTCTGTGTGTCTGTCTGTGTGTGTGTAAACACGATAACTTGAGTAATGTTACAGCTAGGTTGATGAAATTTTATATATAAGTATTTTATCAAAATCGTAGAGCTGTATCAACTTTTGAGCGATTCCCGATAACCGGAAGTGGTATTTTTTCTACTTTGAATTTTTCAAAAGCCTATAACTTGAGTACTATTTCAGATAGATAAATGAAATTTCACACGTAAGTCAAAGATCTAATTCTCTACCTTCTGTTAAATTTTGAGTCATTTCCGTTGACCGGAAGTAGTAATTTACGCGACTTCCGATTTCTCAAAAAAACTAATGTAAATTTTTAAAGTACTAATAATATTGCGCACTATTATGCACTTTTTATTTGGCGTTCACTTGGTGTGCACTTCTTTAGTCTACGAGATTTTATTCTATTTTTAAAACTTTAAGTATTTAAAATTGATTAAAAATCATGTCTATAGCCCGAGTTCCCATCCCCTGTTGTTTTATATAAGAATATTCGAGAAAGTTTAGGGGAGATCACTCCCGGTTTATTTTTAGTTTAAACATTAAGTGACGACATTGTTAAATGCGCTCTTGTCCTACCTATAAATGCTTTTCCGGTTGCATAATTAAAATCGTTTTTCTACATTCGAATACGCCTTTATTTTTAATTTTTCTTCTTTCAATACATGTGTCGTTATACATTTAAAACATCTATCATATTATTTTCAACAAAATTCCGTATCAAGTTCTCGATATATCGCTGTAGATTCTGATGTGATGTCCGGCGAAAATATTTTGCGGACAGACAGACAGAGAGAGAGAGAGAGAGAGAGAGAGAGAGAGAGAAGTGCGCACGTGGGCTTTTATACATTAGGATTACTTCTCTCGTCCATTTGCATCGCTGTATTGTTAGGTAATGACTTTTTCTCAATGCAAGTTCTGTTTTCTTTTTTTGGTAGGTAAAAACTAACGTTTAGAATGTTGTAGTGAAATTTAATACATGGGTATTTGATATTATTCCCTGGTTTAACTGTGAATTAATTTCGTTGACCGGAAGTAGTACGTAAAGCTATATCCGATTTCTAAAAGAACATACAAGTTATTTTGAACTTAATTCTGCCATAGACAAAAAATTGCGAGCGAAATTTCGACCTCTTCTACCGGACCGATTACTTTCAAACTTTTCACATAGTTCAAGATAAAAAAAAAATATAACGTGAAAAAAAGTTGAAGAAAAAAAATAACGATTTGACATCGTTTGAAAAAAATATCCCCGAATTCGAGGACTTTTCCCTTGGCCAGCCAGCGTGTATATTGTCACATCTTTCATAGAGTATGCCGTCTAAAATATGGTAAAAAATGAATAACTGTTTTGAAACTAAATTATTTCAGAAACTAAATCGGTTTAGGCCAGGGGTCGGCAACCTTTTGACACGGAAGAGCCAAAAGTTACAATTTACAAAATTTTATAGTATTTAAAGAGCCATATTTTTTTCAATATTTGTATTTTAGGATTAGGTAAATAAATTTGATTTGTTAATTAAAATAATTAGCTTTAAATATGAAATAATATTTATTCATACAAAAACATACACATGCAGAGTTTCTTCCAGGCATCTCTTCGGGGGGGGGGGGGGGCTTTAAGAAAAAAATTTACCGCCCCCCCCCCCCCCCCCCCCCCGAACGAAATTTATATAATTTATATAGAAAATATATACTTTTAACAGTGTCCGCCCCCCCCCCCCCGGAGAAAGTTTACCGCCCCCCCCCCCCCCGAAAAAATTTCAAGTGTCCCCCCCCCCCCGGAGAAAAAAGTCTGGAAGAAACAATGTACACATGTTTCGCCAGAATAATGAAATTAGTAATAAAAAAATAAAACTGTAGGACTTTCCCAATCCACTTTACAAGCAGTTAACTTTTTCTTTCTTTCTTTACGGACATCACCGACTCAGGAGGTGTCTCCCATTAGCAAGGCAGGCCTAAACACGGCAAACTCCGACTAACTGGCTTGGATATCGGTTTGATGACCGTGTATCGGTCCCTTCTGTCCTTTGATTATCACCAGGCTTATCTAGTTATCTTCCACACCACTGAACGCAGGTAAAGCCCGTACCCAACCGTCCAGTTCCCGGCTGAACCGTAGGGAGCTAATAACTAAAAAAAACTACGTCACTCAGGTCAAATTAATTATTACTGATGGATAGAGAAATGCATTCTGAATAAAATAACATTCCCCATTTAACGATATTCGAAAACGTCCGACCATGGGTAGTGGCAAGCATGGGATTGTCGCCACGGAACTGGCTACAGCATGGCTGTTGGGCGGCTGTCCGTATACTTTCTACTGCATCTTTTCACACTGTTTTCTGGGTTTTTTCTTCTTCTGTTTAAAGTTGTTTTAGTATAATTTAGTTAAAGAGTTTTGAAAATGAAATAATATAACTATTAATATTTGTGCAAGGAGCAGGAGAGCCGCATCTTGACACCAAAAGAGCCGATATGCAGTTCGCGAGCCGCAGGTTGCCGACCCCTGGTTTAGGCTTTACATTGTTTTTGTTGTAAATTTTTTAATAAAATATCTTTATTTTCCACACACAAAATTGTAAAAAAAAATTAGCTTTAGTTAAGAAATTAGAAGGTTCGTCTATTTAATGTAGACAACCATTGAAAGTTGGTGAAAACTAAACGTTACCGCGAGCGGGTACCTGTGACGTAACTGCACATTTTTTTTTAAGAAAGATTAGTAAGGATGCTCATTGGATAAAACATTCGAAAGCACACAATATTCATTGTGTACATAAAGTTTAGATTAGTAACATTAAGACTGAAGTTGTTTAGTGTGCCATTTCTCTGATCAGTCTAAGTGTTAGAACACCACGGAACAATGCATTAGTGACTTGGTGTAGATCTAGATATTTGCATGGTTCATTTTTTTTAATTTTTTTTTTGATATGCATGGTTTAGAGAGATTAATCTGCCGATGAGTCTCCTTAATGTAATAATTGAACAATAATTTTACTTATTTTAATAATTAAAACATTAATAAAAAACCAAAGTGTACAATAACATGTTTTTGGTTTATCAACAATAAAGATAGAATCAGTCCAAGCTAAATCAGCCAATATCATTTATTTTTAACTATACAAATGTATTATAGCTTAGCTTAAAAAATAATTTCACTAAACAGGAACCCAAATTTAAAAAAAAAAAATTCTTACAGCTCGATTATTTGGTTTAGAGTTAAGTCCCTTGAAATTCCCCCCAAACCATACGTCCCATCTGACACCTCGGCCACTCTAGTGTCGGTTAGAGTTAGCTGAATGACGCATCGCGTGTCCTTGACCGACCGTGAGTGACCTGGTGTGGCTGGGATAAATGTTGTCAGACGACTTCACACAGATGTCATCTCTGTTAATGTGGTGTATTCTGTCAGTCTGGGAGAGGAAGGAAGTAATTATAGGTGTGGGCGGGGTGTGAGTGTGAGTGTGGATGTAAGGGAGGGGGGGGGGAGGCAAGTAGAGAAATACTAGCAGAAGATGACTGGGGAAGGGGAGTGGTTGGAAAGAAAGTGTTTTGTAAGTACACGAGTGTTTGGTTATCTGTGGGTTGTTGGTTGGTGTGTGACTAGTAAGTAGGGGTTGGTTGGTGAGTAATTGACTAGTAAGTAGGGGTTGGTAGGTAATTGGGAGGGTTGGTAAGAAAGTGTTTAGTAAAGGGGGTTTAGGGTGGTAGTTGCGTTAAATGGAAGAGATATTGCTCAACAGCTGTATTGTGTTCATGTATCGATATCATGGTGTTCATGTATCGATATCATTGTGTTAATGTATCGATATCATTGTGTTCATGTATCGATATCATTGTGTTTATGTATCGATATCATTGTGTTCATGTATCGATACCTTTCTCATAATGTATCTATAATAATAGTTTCGCTGTCTGTGTATCTATCTGTGTATCTATCTGTATATCTATCTGACAAGAACGCTATAGAGAAAACACAAGCAATTAAAAAAACTTTCACAGTGAAACGAAAACGAAATATGACGTCATATTCAGCATGTAGTAGAAAATAATATCAAGCCGGAGAGTGGACACAGTAATATGACGTCATTGATTCTCGAGTAAACATTGAATAAAAAGGCGATTTTATCTAATCTAAGTGGTTTGCGTGAAGAGTTTCATTCATACAATTCTTCGGGTAGGGGCGAAGCCCCGCCCCCGCGTAAGAACGTCTTAGCCCCCCCCCCCTCCCCAACTCAAAAGAAATTTCTTCATCGATACTCTATAATAAATTTACCGCCTAATTAATGAGTCTAATCTAAAAAGTGGTTTTCTTGCAATTTCTTTAATGCAATTCCTCGGGTAGTAGCTAAGCGCGACACCAGTGTTTCTTTCAGACTTTTTCCTCCCCGGAGGGGGGAACGTTTTCTAATCTAAAAAGTGTTTAGCGTGCAGTTTTTTTTCAAGCATCTCTTCCGGTAGGGGCGAAGCCCCACCCAGATTCTTCCTTTAGTTTGTATGATCTACAAATGCGACCAGTGTTTCTTTCAGACTTTTTCCTCCCCGGAGAGGGGTGGGGGTACTTGAAATTTTCGGGGGCGGGGGTAGAATTTTCTGGGAGGGGGCGGACACTGGAAAAAGTATATAAATATTTAGTTGAATGGGACGGTAGAATATGTTTTGGAGTGTGGGGGGGGGGGGGGCAAAGCCCCCTAATCCCAAGTAGAGTTGCCTGAAAGAAACTCTAAATGCAACTTTTGTCATGAATGAGATTAGGTGCATGGTTTAGGGATATGCCTATGACTATATTTTGTATAAATTAAAGTACCGAGAAAATAGACAGCGCCCGTTGTATCCTTCCTCAACGGGCCATTTTTCTCGTGTATTGATATCTTTCTATTAATAAATTGTTATCTTTCTATTAATCAATAGATGTCTTTCTATTAATGTATTAAAATCTTATCATTTATAAGTTTATATTTTACTGCTGATGTAATAACAATACAACACAATTTGGGATGAAGGTATAATATCGTGAAATACATGTATTTACGGTGTAAACTTTGACATAAATAAATAAATAACTTATAAATCAACGAATAATATTCGATGCACTGATTTATTGAAACTGTTAATCTAAGAAAAAGACGATACATGTTTTTTTTTGGTGATGTTCGAACATATTATGTGATGGGTTTACAGTTTCCGTTAAGATTTATAAAATAATCTCGCTATACAGTACACGCGATTGGTATTAGATGAAACTTAAATACAATTTTCAAGGATACAAATTTAAAATACATTACAATGAATCACGCACAGTTAAATTAAGGGCTTAAAAATGTATGTCTCCTATTTCATTGTAGGAATCTGTGTAAATAATAATCTTAAGAAAACCAAAAGACAACCCACATTAAGTAATAAAAAAAAATAATTCCTTTTCTGACATAAACTAATTCAATTTCCTGTTAATGCAAAGATCTATGTATGAATACATCAGCGAGACTTAACCTAGAAAACGTTTTTGTTTTAATAATATATTGATAGTATTTTTTTTAAATGGCGATCCCCTTCTGATGTGCCCAAATAAGATCATAGAGCTATGAGAAGCGTATAAACGACATCCTTGTTGATACAGACGTAGGTTGATGTACAGGCGCACGGGGAAATAGGTTTCCGTTAAGGAAAAAATAGATTTCTATAAAGAAAAAAAACAGATTCCAGAAAAAGAAAAATGTATAAAATTAAAAAAAAAAAGTGTAAAAAATTTAGGATAAAAGAATCTAGGATTGCTGCACGGAGCAGTATATTTGTGACAAATGTTTCGATTGGAGATGTAATAAGAAGATGTTCGATGCAGGCGTGTTTGCGCGCGCGTGGGGCTCTTTCATCCGTTATGAATACATCCGGTTTGAGAACTACAGAAAGCGTACTGTGGTGTGGTGTAGGGGTGGTGTGCGTAAAGGACAGGGTGGGGGGAGTGGATGGTTGGGGGAGTGGAAGGGTAGAGGAGTGGACGGTGGGGGGAGTGGATGGTCGGGGGAGTGGACGGTTGGGGGAGTGGATGGGTATGGGAGTGGACGGTTCGGGGAGTGGACGGTTGGGGGAGTGGATGGGTATGGGAGTGGACGGTTGGGGGAGTGAACGTTTGGGGGAGTGGATGGGTATTGGAGTGGGCAGTTGGGGGAGTGGACGGTCGGGGGAGTGGACGGTTGGGGGAGTGAACGTTTGGGGGAGTGGATGGGTATGGGAGTGGGCAGTTGGGGGAGTGGACGGTTGGAGGAGTGGACGGTTGGGGGAGTGGATGGGTATGGGAGTGGGCAGTTGGGGGAGTGGACGGTTGGGGGAGCGGATGGGTATGGGAGTGGGCAGTTGGGGGAGTGGACGGTTGGGGGAGTGGACGGTTGGGGGAGTGGACGGTTGGGGGAGGGGATGGGTATGGGAGTGGGCAGTTGGGGGAGTGGACGGTTGGGGGAGTGGACGGTTGGGGGAGGGGATGGGTATGGGAGTGGGCAGTTGGGGGAGTGGACGGTTGGGGGAGTGAACGGTTGGGGGAGTGAACGGTTGGGGGAATGGTTGGTTGGGGGAGTGGATGGTTGGGGAGTGGATGGTTTGGGGAGTGGACGGTTGGGGGAGTGGTTGGTTGGGGGGAGTGGATGGATAGAGGAATGGACGGATGAACGGTTGGTGGAGTGATGGAGTGGATGGATGGTGGAAGTGACAGGGTGAGTGAACGGGTAAAGGAGTAGATAGGTGGATGAGTGGACGGTTGGATTGGTCAAGGAGTGGACGTTTGGACGGGAACAGACAGGAGTAAGGTTGTGAGTGGCAATATGTTTCTACCGCTCACCGAAGGATCAATTGTTTAAGTTGTATTTGCTTTGGGGCTGAATCAATTTAAAAAAAAAAGCATCAGCGTCTTTGAAGAATAGGAAATTTAGTGAAGAAAGTACAACCAACAGCTTTGTGAAATCCACTGGTAGATCAAATCAAATTTCTATTGTCGATTTATAATATACAGCCTACAATGTTAAAAACTAAGCAACTATCAAAGTTAATTTTTGAAAGATAATCTGTGGATCGATATTTTGTATCCCATAGATCAAGTATAATGAAAACTAAGCAATAATTGTTTTCAATTTTTTTAAAGTGAGTAGTATTACTCCAATCCCCGCCATTTTAACCCTTCCCCCTCTCTCTACTACATGCTAGACGTGCCTTGAATATTTATTTATCTTTGATGTAAAACTTGAATTTTCCTTTCTCTTTTTTTTTCTTTTCTTTTCTTTATTATTATTTTATACATAAGAAAATTAAATCAAATAGATCAATTTATGTCCAGTATATTTTCTGAAGGGATACAAAATAGTATTAAATTCTACTTTGCAGTAAGCATAGAAGTTATATTAAAATAAACGATCAAATAACAAACAAAGTAGATAACACTTTGTATACAGGCCAGCGTGTGAGTTAGCAAACAGATTAGGTGTACATCCAGAATGCCTTCATGTGTCGGATGCTTTTTGTCGTGTTGACCGCTTCTGTCGTGCAGCAGTTTCATGGCCGTGTTCGCCGTCTCCGTGTCATAAAAGTAGGCCGACACTTTAATTTTGTGTAGGTTTTTACATCTCCGGACACATTTTAGAAAGGCTGCATCAATGTTTTCCCAGTCGTCGAAAAGGTCGCCCTCTAGCTTCTCAATGGTCTTTCTGAAGTTACGGGTGATTTCTTTCAAGACGGCGGCCGTGTTGAAACTCCTCCCCCCTTTCAAGATTCGGATCTTGTAGACGGGCAGGACGGGGTCCAGGATATGTCGACTTAAGAGACGACTTAACATCCAGCGGTCAAAATAAAAGGCAACTCTAATAGATGGACACGCGTCTTTCAGTTTCAGCCAAGAGTTGCTTGATATCTTGCTTGTGTACACACTTTTAATCCCGCACACGACAAGTTTCAATGTCTGCAGCTTTCCTGCGTGGGTTCTAGACAGAGCCGTCACGAAGTCATCCGTCAGAAGGATGTAGTCAATGCCGAGGTTTGTTAAACGGGTGAGAGATAGGATGCCAGTGGTCAGTTGGTCAAGCTCATGCGGCAGTTGAACCAACGCCGGTGCCTTAAAGAAACCTTGGATCTCCAGCGAGTGCAGTGTTTCTCTGTTATTGGCCAGCATTGTGTTGATGAGCCTGTTGCCTTCGTCAACCGGCCACTCGGCACATGTCATTCGGAAACAATGGAGACGGTCTAGCTGTGACATCAGCAGTATCAAATCCTGACCGACATCAGGTACTATTGGAAAGGACTCGGTGTACAGCTGTATGCCAGTTATCTTAAGTGATGTCAGTCTCGGATTATTTAATACCTGCAAGATTTTTAGTAAGTCAGTGCTGATAGACATGCTCGCAGTCGGGACATACATATGGTGACCGCAGATGGATATTTGCAATTCAAACAAGTAACACCCGAAGCGTTTGGCGCAGAAGAGAGCTCTTTCCCTGTGCGGAAATTCGCATTTGCTACACTTACACAGTTTCATGTGCATTCTCCGCCAAAAACTAGGCGTCGTGTAAATCAGATCCCTCCAAAATCTGCTGACTCTCGCTAAACTTAACAGCTCATGTTTTTTCTCAACAAATCTAAAAATGTTTACCAACACCATTGAAGGCAACTTGCCTAGAAGATCCGAGCCCTCTGATTGGCTATTTAAGTAGACGGTCAGACCATCCATATTACTGCTCCGTCTAACGGCTGACGAAACATCAGTTCTCTTCATCATGCTCCTTGTTAAGCAGATCTAAATCTTGTACATTATGGCGGCAAAAGACAGAACAAACATCCTTTCATTCAGAGTGCTCACGCGTGCAGGCTGCGTTGTGTCAGAAATTTGGGATGGGATAAAAAAATAAATAAATGCACAATAATAATTCTAAATGATAATGTATTTTTACTTTCTCGTATATACGAAGTATAGAGAAAGTCTTGTAATCGTGCAAACAAACAAAAATCGAGATTTTTTGCAAATCTCGACCGGATGAGAGGACCTCGCGGGCCTCATTCGGCCCGCGGGCCTTAGTTTGGAGACCCCTGGTCTAGACTAATATATAATGGGGTGAGTTAACCCCCTTCCCCCCAACATTTTCATCTTTTTCCACCTCACTCCTATCTCTCTCCAAATCCCCTCATATCCGTCCTCCCTCATTGGCAGCCCCTGCCGTTTTTTTTTAAAAAAGTGTTTTTTAGAGGTCAGAAACTAAAAGTCACAGGTAGATTTGGTGCTTAAGTTGTCTATAGACACAGGTAGATTTGGTGCTTTAGTTGTCTATAGACACTGGTAGATTTGGTGCTTTAGTTGTCTATAGACACAGGTAGATTTGGTGCATAAGTTGTTTATAGACACAGGTAGATTTGGTGCTTAAGTTGTCTATAGACGCATGTAGATTTGGTGCTATAGTTGTCTATAGACACAGGTAGATTTGGTGCTTTAGTTGTCTATAGACACAGGTAAATTTGGTGCTTTAGTTGTCTATAGACACAAGTAGATTGGTTCTTTAGTTGTCTATATAAATATATAAATATAAATTATTTGATATATCTTGTGGCAATCAAACAATAACCAATTGATTCGATAATTCTGTAAATTCATTTAGTGGCATAGCTCACTTACACAAGAAGAAGAACACATTTTGAACTGGTGAGATGTCACCAAGCACACCAACATAAGCATTGAACCATATCTTCTCTGACCCCAAATTGTGTACATCAAGCCGAACTAACTCTGTCGTTTGTTGTCTGTAGAACTAGAGATGTCATAAAGTCATGCGATTGCTTTGTTTGTCTTTTAGACATCGCTCTTTTATTGGGTAGGCTTGACTTGTTTTTTATTTTTGTAGGTAAAAACTGACGTTTATAAGGTTGTAGCGAAATTTAATACATGGGTAGGCCTATAAGATCTTGTTCACTGGTATCTGTTTAAATATGAATGATTTCCGGTGACCGGAAGTAGTACGTAAAGATATATAACCTACTTCTAAAAGAACATACCAGTTCTTTTTAACTGTATTCCACCATGGGCAAATAATTGCGGGCAAAATTTCGACCACTTCGTGTAGGAGAAAGTAAAAATATTAAGGGGTCGTCCATAAATGACGTCACACTCGTAGGGGGGGGGGGGGGTCCGTAATTTTGTGACGGCGTGTGATGAGGGGGGTTCAGGTGGTGGGACGCCACATTTTGCATTACTTGAGTTTTGTAATGTTTATTTCGCTTTTTAGAAAACTGTTTTAATAAATTGTAATAGGAATTGATAAAATACTCTATGTTCAGAGCGTTCAGAAAAGATCTTGGACAAATATCGATGTTTTAAGAAAAATTCAACTGTAATTTTAATATTTTAATATTTTTTTTCTACCTCAAACTACCAGTATTAGTCTACATTAAAATTATATTTTGTGACGTTTCAACGTCGTAAAAATTTTACTAAAATGGTGTTGTCTGAAGTGGTACTTTACCGGAAAAACAAATAGTCATCAAACGCAAATACCAGAGCTGGGAATATTTGGTGTATGCGTGTGTCTTTAAGTGCGTTCGTATGTATGTGTGTGTGTGTACCTTCTATACAAATCAAGAAGAGTTAGCTGTAGATATGTGACACAATTTCAAGTAAACATTCATCAATATTATATTGTTTATAAATTGTGATCGATATAGCTTAATATCTTGAGTTTTGTAATAGTCGATAATACTTAACATGATTTGTTTGTAGCGGAACAAGTTCTAGTAACTTTCAAAAACAGGGTTCGTTTCAATGTTAGGATTAAAATAAAGCTCGCCGAGTTATTTTGTTGACAGAACGATAATCTCTTGTCTTTTCCACTCTCCTCCACTCTCTTAGACTTCTATTTTGTACGTAAAGAAAAAGTAAAATAAAATAGTGAAACGAATGACTTAAAATTTAGTAAAACAATGCTTCGAAAATGCTTAATTTACCTTTGCATAAAAATGCAATTACCCCACACACTCCAACACACAAAAAAACACCCGCATTATATAAAAAAAAAATACAACACCAACAACCACACCGGCAATCGAGATGGTTCAGTGCATAAATTGGTTAGTCATTGGCCAGAGAAACTGAGTTGATGGTTAGTCATTGGCCAGAGAAACTGAGTTGATGGTTAGTCATTGGCCAGAGAAACTGAGTTGATGGTTAGTCATTGGCCAGAGACCACACGGCCAGCAGACGGTGATTTGGGTGCAACAAAAGAGCAGCAGTCTGACCATACGTCCCATCTGACACCTCTGCCACTCTAGTGTCGGTTAGAGTTAGTTGAATGACGCATCGCGTGTCCTTGACCGACCGTGAGTGACCTGGTGTGGCTGGGATAAATGTTGTCAGACGACTTCACACAGATGTCATCTCTGTTAATGTGGTGTATTCTGTCAGTCTGGGAGAGGAAAGAAGTAATTATAGGTGTGTGCGGGGTGTATGTGTGAGTGTGAATGTAAGGGAGGGGGGGGGGGCAAGAAAAGAAATACTAGCAGAGGATGACTGGGGTAGGGGAGGGGTTGGAAAGAAAGTGTTTGGTAAGTAAACGGGTGTTTAGTTAACTGGGGGTTGTTGGTTGGTATGTCACTAGTAAGTAAGGGTTGGTAGGTTATAGGGAGGGTTGGTAGGTTATAGGAAGGGTTGGTAAGAAAGTGTTTAGTAAAGGGGGTTTAGGGTGGTAGTTGCGTTAAATGGAAGAGATATTGCTCAACATGTGTATTGTGTTCATGAATCGATATCATTGTGCTAATGTATCGATATCATTGTGTTCATGTATCGATATCATGGTGTTCATGAATCGAAATCGTTGTGCTCATGTATCGATATCATGGTGTTCATGTATCGATATCATGGTGTTCATGTATCGATATCATGGTGTTCATGTATCGATATCATGGTGTTCATGTATCGATATCATGGTGTTCATGTATCGATATCATGGTATTCATGTATCGATATCATTGTGTTCATGTATCGATATCATGGTGTTCATGTATCGATATCATGGTGTTCATGTATCGATATCATTGTGTTCATGTATCAATATCATGTTGTTCATGTATCGATATCATGGTGTTCATAAATCGATATCATTGTGCTCATGTATCGATATCATTGTGTTCATGTATCGATATCATGGTGTTCATAAATCGAAATCGTTGTGCTCATGTATCGATATCATTGTGTTCATTTATCGATATCATGGTGTTCATGTATCGATTTCATGGTGTTCATGTATCGATATCATGGTGTTCATGTATCGATATCATGGTGTTCATGTATCGATATCATTGTGTTCATGTATCGATATCATTGTGCTCATGTATCGATATCATGGTGTTTATGAATCGATATCATTGTGCTCATGTATCGATATCATGGTGTTCATGTATCGATATCATGGTGTTGATGTATCGATATCATGGTGTTAATGTATCGATATCATGGTGTTCATGTATCGATATCATTGTGTTCATGAATCGATATCATTGTGCTCATGTATCGATATCATTGTGTTCATGTATCGATATCATGGTGTTCTTGAATCGAATACGTTGTGCTCATGTATCAATATCATGGTGTTCATGTATCGATATCATTGTGCTCATGTATCGATATCATGGTGTTCTTGAATCGAAATCGTTGTGCTCATGTATCGATATCATGGTGTTCGTGTATCGATATCATGGTGTTCTTATATCGAAATCGTTGTGCTCATGTATCGATATCATGGTGTTCATGAATCGATATCATTGTGTTCATGTATCGATATCATGGTGTTCATGTATCGATATCATGGTGTTCATGTATCGATATCATGGTGTTCATGTATCGATATCATGGTGTTCATGTATCGATATCATTGTGCTCATGTATCGATATCTTGGTGTTCATGTATCGATATTATTGTGTTCATTTATCGATATCATTGTGTTCATGGATCAATATCATTGCGCTCATGTATCGATATCATGGTGTTCATATCATGTATCGATATCTTTGTGTGCATGTATCGATATCATTGTGTTCATGTATCGATATCATGGTGTTCATGTATCGATATCATTGTGCTCATGTATCGATATCATGGTGTTCATGTATTGATATCATAGTGTTCTTGTATTGATATCAAGGTGTCCAAGAATCGATATCATTGTGTTCAAGAATCGATATCATT
The DNA here is from genome assembly GCF_028476545.2 of Physella acuta. Classification (NCBI taxonomy): domain Eukaryota; kingdom Metazoa; phylum Mollusca; class Gastropoda; family Physidae; genus Physella; species Physella acuta. Next base: position 691,185 of record NW_026731706.1, on the reverse strand, counting down.
GTGTTCATGTATCGATATCATGGTGTTCATGTATCGATATCTTTCTCATAATGTAATAATATCTTTCTATTAATAAATCGGTATATTTCTATCAATCAATAGATGTCTTTCTATTACTGTATTAAAATCTTATCATTGATAAATTTATATTTCACTGCTGATGTAATACCAATACACCACAATTTGGGATGAAGGTACAATATCGTGACATACATGTATTTACGGCGTAAACTTTGACATAAATAAATAAATAACTTATAAATCAACGAATAATAATCGGTGCACTGATTTATTGCAACTGTTATTCTAAGAAAAAGACGATACATGTTTTTTTTGTGAGGTTCGAACATATTATGTAATGGGTTTACAGTTTCCGATAAGATTTGTAAAATAATCTCGCTATACAGTACACGCAATACAATTTTCAAGGATACAATATTAAAATACATTACAATGAATCACGCACAGTTAAATTAAGGCCTTAAAAATGTATGTCTTTTATTTCATTGTAGGAATCTGTGTAAATAATAATCTTAAGAAAACCAAAAGACAACCCACATTAAGTAATAAAAAATCATTTCTTTTCTGGCATAAACTAATTCAATTTCCTGTTAATGCAAAGATCTATGTATGAATACATCAGCGAGGCTTAACCTAGAAAACGTTTTTGTTTTAATAATATATTGATAGTAATTTTTTTTTAAAATGGCGATCTTTTTCAGATGTGTCCAAATAAGATCATAGAGCTAGGAGAAGCGTTTAAACGACATCCTTGTTGATACGGACGTAGGTTGATGTATAGACGCACGGGGGAATAGGTTTCCGTTAAGGAAAAAATAGATTTCTATAAAGGAAAAACCAGATTCCAGAAAAAGAAAAATGTATAAAATTTAAAAAAAAGTGTGTAAAAAATTTAGGATAAAAGAATCTAGGATTGCTGCACGGAGCAGTATATTTGTGACAAATGTTTCGATTGGAGATGTAAGAAGAAGATGTTCGATGCAGGCGTGTTTGCGCGCGCGTGGGGCTCTTTCATCCGTTATGAATACATCCGGTTTAATTGAGAACTACAGAAAGCGTACTGTGGTGTGGTGTAGGGGTGGGGTGCGTAAAGGACAGGGTGGGGGGGGGGGGGTGGATGGTTGGGGGAGTGGACGGTTGGGGGAGTGGACGGTTGGGGGAGTGGACGGTTTGGGGAGTGGATGGGTATGGGAGTGGACGGTTCGGGGAGTGGACGGTTGGGGGAGTGGATGGGTATGGGAGTGGACGGTTGGGGGAGTGAACGTTTGGGGGAGTGGATGGGTATGGGAGTGGGCAGTTGGGGGAGTGGACGGTCGGGGGAGTGGACGGTTAGGGGAATGAACGTTTGGGGGAGTGGATGGGTATGGGAGTGGGCAGTTGGGGGAGTGGACGGTTGGAGGAGTGGACGGTTGGGGGAGTGGATGGGTATGGGAGTGGGCAGTTGGGGGAGTGGACGGTTGGGGGAGTGGACGGTTGGGGGAGTGGACGGTTGGGGGAGGGGATGGGTATGGGAGTGGGCAGTTGGGGGAGTGGACGGTTGGGGGAGTGGACGGTTGGGGGAGGGGATGGGTATGGGAGTGGGCAGTTGGGGGACTGGACGGTTGGGGGAGTGAACGGTTGGGGGAGTGAACGGTTGGGGGAATGGTTGGTTGGGGGAGTGGATGGTTGGGGAGTGGATGGTTTGGGGAGTGGACGGTTGGGGGAGTGGTTGGTTGTGGGGAGTGGATGGATAGAGGAATGGACGGATGAATGGTTGGTGGAGTGATGGAGTGGATGGATGGTGGAAGTGACAGGGTGAGTGAACGGGTAAAGGAGTAGATAGGTGGATGAGTGGACGGTTGGATTGGTTTAGGAGTGGACGTTTGGACGGGAACAGACAGGAGTAAGGTTGTGAGTGGCAATATGTTTCTACCGCTCACCGAAGGATCAATTGTTTAAGTTGTATTTGCTTTGGGGCTGAATCAATTTAAAAAAAAAGCATCAGCGTCTTTGAAGAATAGGAAATTTAGTGAAGAAAGTACAACCAACAGCTTTGTGAAATCCACTGGTAGATCAAATCAAATTTCTATTGTCGATTTATAATATACAGCCTACAATGTTAAAAACTAAGCAACTATCAAAGTTAATTTTTGAAAGATAATCTGTGGATCGATATTTTGTATCCCATAGATCAAATATAATGAAAACTAAGCAATAATTGTTTTCAATTTTATTTAAGTGAGTAGTATTACTCCAATCCCCGCCATTTTAACCTTTCCCCCTCTCTCTACTACATGCTAGACGTGCCTTGAATATTTATTTATCTTTGATGTAAAACTTGAATTTTCCTTTCTCTTTTTTTTCTTTTCTTTTCTTTATTATTATTTTATACATAAGAAAATTAAATCAAATAGATCAATTTATGTCCAGTATATTTTCTAGAGGGATACAAAATAGTATTAAATTCTACTTTGCAGTAAGCATAGAAGTATATTAAAATAAACGATCAAATAAGAAACAAAACAGATAACACTTTGTATCCAGGCCAGCGTCTGTATTAGCAATAAGATTAGGTTTAAATCCAGAATGCCCTCACGAGTCGGATGTTGTTTGTCGCGTTGACCGCTTCTATCCTGCAGCAGTTTCACGGCCGTGTTCGCCGTCTCCGGGCAATACAAGTAGGCCGACACGTAAATTTTGTGTAGCTTTTTACATCTCCGTACACATGTTAGAAAGGCTGCATCAATCCTTTCCCAGTCGTCGACAAGATCGCCCTCTAGCGTCTCCAGTGTCTTTGTAAAGTGGCGGGTGATTTCTTTCAAGACGTCGGCCATCTTGAAACTCCTCCCCCCTTTCAAGATTCGTATCTTGTAGACGGGCAGGACGGGGTCCAGGATATGTCGACTTAAGAGACTTAACATCCAGCGGTCAAAGTAAAAGGCAACTCTCAATGACGGACACGCGTCTTTCAGCTTCAGCCAAGAGTTGCTTGATACCTTGCTTGTGTACACACTTTTAATCCCACACACGACAAGTTTCAATGTCTGCAGCTTTCCTGCGTGGGTTCTAGACAGAGCCGTAACGAAGTCATCCGTCAGAAGGATGTAGTCGATGCCGAGTTTTGTTAAACGGGTGAGAGAAAGAATGCCAGTAGTCAGTTGGTCAAGCTCATGCGGAAGTTGCACCAACGCCGGTGCCTTAAAGAAACCTTGGATCTCCAGCGAGTGCAGTGTTTCTCTGTTATTGGCCAGGACTGTGTTGATGAGCCTGTTGCCTTCGTTAACCGGCCACTCGGCACATGTCATTCGGAAACAATGGAGACGGTCTAGCTGTGACATCAGCACTATCAAATCCTGACCGACATCAGGTACTATTGGAAAGGACTCGGTGTACAGCTGTATGCCAGTTATCTTAAGTGATGTCAGTCTCGGATTATTTAATACCTGCAAGATTTTTAGTAAGTCAGTGCTGATAGACATGCTCGCAGTCGGGACATGCATATGGTGACCGCAGATGGATATTTGCAATTCAAACAAGTAACACCCGAAGCGTTTGGCGCAGAAGAGAGCTCTTTCCCTGTGCGGAAATTCGCATTTGCTACACTTACACAGTTTCATGTGCATTCTCCGCCAAAAACTAGGCGTCGTGTAAATCAGATCCCTCCAAAATCTGCTGACTCTCGCTAAACTTAACAGCTCATGTTTTTTCTCAACAAATCTAAAAATGTTTACCAACACCATTGAAGGCAACTTGCCTAGAAGATCCGAGCCCTCTGATTGGCTATTTAAGTAGACGGTCAGACCGTCCATATTACTGCTCCGTCTAACGGCTGACGAAACATCAGTTCTCTTCATCATTCTCCTTGTTAAGCAGTTCTAAACCTTGTACATTATGGCGGCAAAAGACATAACAAGCTTCCTTTCATTCAGAGTGCTCACGCGTGCAGGCTGCGTTGTGTCAGAAATTTGGGATGGGATAAAAAAAATAAATAAATGCACAATAATAATTCTAAATGATAATGTATTTTTACTTTCTTGTATATACGAAGTATAGAGAAAGTCTTGTAATCGTGCAAACAAACAAAAATCGAGATTTTTTGCAAATCTCGACCGGATGAGAGGACCTCGCGGGCCTCATTCGGCCCGCGGGCCTTAGTTTGGAGACCCCTGGTCTAGACTAATATATAATGGGGTGAGTTAACCCCCTTCCCCCCAACATTTTCATCTTTTTCCACCTCACTCCTATCTCTCTCCGAAACCCCTCATATCCGTCCTCCCTCATTGGCAGCCACTGCCGTTTTTTGTTACAGAAGTGTTTTTTAGAGGTCAGAAACTAAAAGTCACAGGTAGATTTGTTGCTGAAGTTGTCTCTAGACACAGGTAGATTTGGGGCTTAAGTTGTCTATAGACACAGGTAGATTTGGTGCTTAAGTTGTTTATAGACACAGGTAGATTTGGTGCTTAAGTTGTCTCTAGACACAGGTAGATTTGGTGCTTTAGTTGTCTATAGACACAGGTAGATTTGGTGCTTTAGTTGTCTATAGACACAGGTAGATTTGGTGCTTAAGTTGTTTATAGACACAGGTAGATTTGGTGCTTAAGTTTTCTATAGACGCATGTAGATTTGGTGCTATAGTTGTCTATAGACACAGGTAGATTTGGTGCTTTAGTTGTCTATAGACACAGGTAAATTTGGTGCTTTAGTTGTCTATAGACACAAGTAGATTGGTTCTTTAGTTGTCTATATAAATATATAAATATAAATTATTTGATATATCTTGTGGCAATCAAACAATAACCAATTGATTCGATAATTCTGTAAATTCATTTAGTGGCATAGCTCACATACACAAGAAGAAGAACACATTTTGAACTGGTGAGATGTCACCAAGCACACCAACATAAGCATTGAACCATATCTTCTCTGACCCCAAATTGTGTACATCAAGCCGAACTAACTCTGTCGTTTGTTGTCTGTAGAACTAGAGATGTCATAAAGTCATGCGATTGCTTTGTTTGTCTTTTAGACATCGCTCTTTTATTGGGTAGGCTTGACTTGTTTTTTATTTTTGTAGGTAAAAACTGACGTTTATAAGGTTGTAGCGAAATTTAATACATGGGTAGGCCTATAAGATCTTGTTCACTGGTATCTGTTTAAATATGAATGATTTCCGGTGACCGGAAGTAGTACGTAAAGATATATAACCTACTTCTAAAAGAACATACCAGTTCTTTTTAACTGTATTCCACCATGGGCAAATAATTGCGGGCAAAATTTCGACCACTTCGTGTAGGAGAAAGTAAAAATATTAAGGGGTCGTCCATAAATGACGTCACACTCGTAGGGGGGGGGGGTCCGTAATTTTGTGACGGCGTGTGATGAGGGGGGTTCAGGTGGTGGGACGCCACATTTTGCATTACTTGAGTTTTGTAATGTTTATTTCGCTTTTTAGAAAACTGTTTTAATAAATTGTAATAGGAATTGATAAAATACTCTATGTTCAGAGCGTTCAGAAAAGATCTTGGACAAATATCGATGTTTTAAGAAAAATTCAACTGTAATTTTAATATTTTAATATTTTTTTCTACCTCAAACTACCAGTATTAGTCTACATTAAAATTATATTTTGTGACGTTTCAACGTCGTAAAATTTTTACTAAAATGGTGTTGTCTGAAGTGGTACTTTACCGGAAAAACAAATAGTCATCAAACGCAAATACCAGAGCTGGGAATATTTGGTGTATGCGTGTGTCTTTAAGTGCGTTCGTATGTATGTGTGTGTGTGTACCTTCTATACAAATCAAGAAGAGTTAGCTGTAGATATGTGACACAATTTCAAGTAAACATTCATCAATATTATATTGTTTATAAATTGTGATCGATATAGCTTAATATCTTGAGTTTTGTAATAGTCGATAATACTTAACATGATTTGTTTGTAGCTGAACAAGTTCTAGTAACTTTCAAAAACAGGGTTCGTTTCAATGTTAAGATTAAAATAAAGCTCGCCGAGTTATTTTGTTGACAGAACGATAATCTCTTGCCTTTTCCACTCTCCTCCCCTCTCTAAGACTTCTATTTTGTACGTAAAGAAAAAGTAAAATAAAATAGTGAAACGAATGACTTAAAATTTAGTAAAACAATGCTTCGAAAATGCTTAATTTACCTTTGCATAAAAATGCAATTACCCCACACACTCCAACACACAAAAAATACACCCGCATTATATAAAAAAAATACAACACCAACAACCACACCGGCAATCGAGATGGTTCAGTGCATAAATTGGTTAGTCATTGGCCAGAGAAACTGAGTTGATGGTTAGTCATTGGCCAGAGAAACTGAGTTGATGGTTAGTCATTGGCCAGAGAAACTGAGTTGATGGTTAGTCATTGGCCAGAGACCACACGGCCAGCAGACGGTGCTTTGGGTGCAACAAAAGCGCACCCGTCTGACCATACGTCCCATCTGACACCTCGGCCACTCTAGTGTCGGTTAGAGTTAGCTGAATGACGCATCGCGTGTCCTTGACCGACCGTGAGTGACCTGGTGTGGCTGGGATAAATGTTGTCAGACGACTTCACACAGATGTCATCTCTGTTAATGTGGTGTATTCTGTCAGTCTGGGAGAGGAAGGAAGTAATTATAGGTGTGGGCGGGGTGTGAGTGTGGATGTTGGGGGGGGGGGAAGAGGCAAGTAGAGAAATACTAGCAGAAGATGACTGGGGAAGGGGAGTGGTTTGAAAGAAAGTGTTTTATAAGTAAACGGGTGTTTGGTTATCTGGGGGTTGTTGGTTGGTGTGTGACTAGTAAGTAGGGGTTGGTTGGTAATAGGGAGGGTCGGTAAGAAAGTGTTTAGTAAGGGGGTTTAGTGTGGTAGTTGCGTTAAATGGAAGGGATATTACTCAACAGCTGTATTGTGTTTATGTATCCATATCATTGTGTTTCACGATTCGATATCATTGTGTTCATGTATTGATATCATGGTGTTCATGTATCGATATCATGGTGTTCATGTATCGATATCATGGTGTTCATGTATCGATATCATGGTGTTCATGTATCGATATCATTGTGTTCATGTATCAATATCATTGTGTTCATGTATCGATATCATGGTGTTCATGTATCGATATCATTGTGCTCATGTATCGATATCATGGTGTTCATGTATCGATATCATTGTGTTCATGTATCGATATCATGGTGTTCATGTATCGATATCATGGTGTTCATGTATCGATACCATGGTATTCATGTATCGATATCATTGTGTTCATGTATCGATATCATGGTGTTCATGTATCGATATCATGGTGTTCATGTACCGATATCATTGTGTTCATGTATCGATATCATGTTGTTCATGTATCGATATCATGGTGTTCATAAATCGATATCATTGTGCTCATGTATCGATATCATTGTGTTCATGTATCGATATCATGGTGTTCATAAATCGAAATCGTTGTGCTCATGTATCGATATCATTGTGTTCATTTATCCATATCATGGTGTTCATGTATCGATTTCATGGTGTTCATGTATCGATATCATGGTGTTCATGTATCGATATCACGGTGTTCATGTATCGATATTATTGTGTTCATGTATCGATATCATGGTGTTCATGTATCGATATCATGGTGTTCATGTATCGATATCATGGTGTTCATGTATCGATATCATGGTGTTCATGTATCGATATCACGGTGTTCATGAATCGATTTCATTGTGCTCATGTATCGATATCATGGTGTTTATGAATCGATATCATTGTGCTCATGTATCGATATCATGGTGTTCATGTATCGATATCATGGTGTTCATGTATCGATATCATGGTGTTCATGTATCGATATCATGGTGTTCATGTATCGATATCATTGTGTTCATGAATCGATATCATTGTGCTCATGTATCGATATCATTGTGTTCATGTATCGATATCATGGTGTTCATAAATCAAAATTGTTGTGCTCATGTATAGATATCATTGTGTTCATTTATCGATATCATGGTGTTCATGTATCGATATCATGGTGTTCATGTATCGATATCATGGTGTTCATGTATCGATATCATGGTGTTCATGTATCGATATCATGGTGTTCATGTATCGATATCATGGTGTTCATGTATCGATATCATGGTGTTCATGTATCGATATCATGGTGTTCATGTATCGATATCACGGTGTTCATGAATCGATATCATTGTGCTCATGTATCGATATCATGGTGTTTATGAATCGATATCATTGTGCTCATGTATCGATATCATGGTGTTCATGTATCGATATCATGGTGTTCATGTATCGATATCATGGTGTTCATGTATCGATATCATGGTGTTCATGTATCGACATCATTGTGTTCATGAATCGATATCATTGTGCTCATGTATCGATATCATTGTGTTCATGTATCGATATCATGGTGTTCTTGAATCGAATACGTTGTGCTCATGTATCGATATCATGGTGTTCATGTATCGATATCACGGTGTTCATGAATCGATATCATTGTGCTCATGTATCAATATCATGGTGTTCATGTATCGATATCATTGTGCTCATGTATCGATATCATGGTGTTCTTGAATCGAAATCGTTGTGCTCATGTATCGATATCATGGTGTTCGTGTATCGATATCATGGTGTTCTTATATCGAAATCGTTGTGCTCATGTATCGATATCATGGTGTTCATGTATCGATATCATTGTGCTCATGTATCTATATTATGGTGTTCATGTATCGATATCATGGTGTTCATGTATCGATATCATGGTGTTCATGTATCGATATCATTGTGCTCATGTATCGATATCTTGGTGTTCATGTATCGATATTATTGTGTTCATTTATCGATATCATTGTGTTCATGGATCGATATCATTGCGCTCATGTATCGATATCATGGTGTTCATGTATCGATATCATGTTGTTCATGTATCGATATCATGATGTTCATAAATCGATATCATTGTGCTCATGTATCGATATCATTGTGTTCATGTATCGATATCATGGTGTTCATAAATCGAAATCGTTGTGCTCATGTATCGATATCATTGTGTTCATGTATCGATATCATGGTGTTCATGTATCGATATCATGGTGTTCATGTATCGATATCATGGTGTTCATGTATCGATATCATTGTGTTCATGAATCGATATCATTGTGCTCATGTATCGATATCATTGTGTTCATGTATCGATATCATGGTGTTCTTGAATCGAATACGTTGTGCTCATGTATCGATATCATGGTGTTCATGTATCGATATCATGGTGTTCTTGAATCGAAATCGTTGTGCTCATGTATCAATATCATGGTGTTCATGTATCAATATCAATGTGATCATGTATCGATATCATGGTGTTCTTGAATCGAAATCGTTGTGCTCTTGTATCGATATCATGGTGTTCGTGTATCGATATCATGGTGTTATTATATCGAAATCGTTGTTCTCATGTATCGATATCATGGTGTTCATGTATCGATATCAATGTGCTCATGTATCGATATCATGGTGTTCATGTATCGATATCATTGTGTTCATGTATCGATATCATGGTGTTCATGTATCGATATCATGGTGTTCATGTATCGATACCATGGTATTCATGTATCGATATCATTGTGTTCATGTATCGATATCATGGTGTTCATGTATCGATATCATGGTGTTCATGTACCGATATCATTGTGTTCATGTATCGATATCATGTTGTTCATGTATCGATATCATGGTGTTCATAAATCGATATCATTGTGCTCATGTATCGATATCATTGTGTTCATGTATCGATATCATGGTGTTCATAAATCGAAATCGTTGTGCTCATGTATCGATATCATTGTGTTCATTTATCCATATCATGGTGTTCATGTATCGATTTCATGGTGTTCATGTATCGATATCATGGTGTTCATGTATCGATATCACGGTGTTCATGTATCGATATTATTGTGTTCATGTATCGATATCATGGTGTTCATGTATCGATATCATGGTGTTCATGTATCGATATCATGGTGTTCATGTATCGATATCATGGTGTTCATGTATCGATATCACGGTGTTCATGAATCGATATCATTGTGCTCATGTATCGATATCATGGTGTTTATGAATCGATATCATTGTGCTCATGTATCGATATCATGGTGTTCATGTATCGATATCATGGTGTTCATGTATCGATATCATGGTGTTCATGTATCGATATCATGGTGTTCATGTATCGATATCATTGTGTTCATGAATCGATATCATTGTGCTCATGTATCGATATCATGGTGTTCATGTATCGATATCATGGTGTTCATAAATCAAAATTGTTGTGCTCATGTATCGATATCATTGTGTTCATTTATCGATATCATGGTGTTCATGTATCGATATCATGGTGTTCATGTATCGATATCATGGTGTTCATGTATCGATATCATGGTGTTCATGTATCGATATCATGGTGTTCATGTATCGATATCATGGTGTTCATGTATCGATATCATGGTGTTCATGTATCGATATCATGGTGTTCATGTATCGATATCACGGTGTTCATGAATCGATATCATTGTGCTCATGTATCGATATCATGGTGTTTATGAATCGATATCATTGTGCTCATGTATCGATATCATGGTGTTCATGTATCGATATCATGGTGTTCATGTATCGATATCATGTTGTTCATGTATCGATATCATGATGTTCATAAATCGATATCATTGTGCTCATGTATCGATATCATTGTGTTCATGTATCGATATCATGGTGTTCATAAATCGAAATCGTTGTGCTCATGTATCGATATCATTGTGTTCATGTATCGATATCATGGTGTTCATGTATCGATATCATGGTGTTCATGTATCGATATCATGGTGTTCATGTATCGATATCATTGTGTTCATGAATCGATATCATTGTGCTCATGTATCGATATCATTGTGTTCATGTATCGATATCATGGTGTTCTTGAATCGAATACGTTGTGCTCATGTATCGATATCATGGTGTTCATGTATCGATATCATGGTGTTCTTGAATCGAAATCGTTGTGCTCATGTATCAATATCATGGTGTTCATGTATCAATATCAATGTGATCATGTATCGATATCATGGTGTTCTTGAATCGAAATCGTTGTGCTCTTGTATCGATATCATGGTGTTCGTGTATCGATATCATGGTGTTATTATATCGAAATCGTTGTTCTCATGTATCGATATCATGGTGTTCATGTATCGATATCAATGTGCTCATGTATCGATATCATGGTGTTCATGTATCGATATCATTGTGTTCATGTATCGATATCATGGTGTTCATGTATCGATATCATGGTGTTCATGTATCGATACCATGGTATTCATGTATCGATATCATTGTGTTCATGTATCGATATCATGGTGTTCATGTATCGATATCATGGTGTTCATGTACCGATATCATTGTGTTCATGTATCGATATCATGTTGTTCATGTATCGATATCATGGTGTTCATAAATCGATATCATTGTGCTCATGTATCGATATCATTGTGTTCATGTATCGATATCATGGTGTTCATAAATCGAAATCGTTGTGCTCATGTATCGATATCATTGTGTTCATTTATCCATATCATGGTGTTCATGTATCGATTTCATGGTGTTCATGTATCGATATCATGGTGTTCATGTATCGATATCACGGTGTTCATGTATCGATATTATTGTGTTCATGTATCGATATCATGGTGTTCATGTATCGATATCATGGTGTTCATGTATCGATATCATGGTGTTCATGTATCGATATCATGGTGTTCATGTATCGATATCACGGTGTTCATGAATCGATATCATTGTGCTCATGTATCGATATCATGGTGTTTATGAATCGATATCATTGTGCTCATGTATCGATATCATGGTGTTCATGTATCGATATCATGGTGTTCATGTATCGATATCATGGTGTTCATGTATCGATATCATGGTGTTCATGTATCGATATCATTGTGTTCATGAATCGATATCATTGTGCTCATGTATCGATATCATGGTGTTCATGTATCGATATCATGGTGTTCATAAATCAAAATTGTTGTGCTCATGTATCGATATCATTGTGTTCATTTATCGATATCATGGTGTTCATGTATCGATATCATGGTGTTCATGTATCGATATCATGGTGTTCATGTATCGATATCATGGTGTTCATGTATCGATATCATGGTGTTCATGTATCGATATCATGGTGTTCATGTATCGATATCATGGTGTTCATGTATCGATATCATGGTGTTCATGTATCGATATCACGGTGTTCATGAATCGATATCATTGTGCTCATGTATCGATATCATGGTGTTTATGAATCGATATCATTGTGCTCATGTATCGATATCATGGTGTTCATGTATCGATATCATGGTGTTCATGTATCGATATCATGGTGTTCATGTATCGATATCATGGTGTTCATGTATCGACATCATTGTGTTCATGAATCGATATCATTGTGCTCATGTATCGATATCATTGTGTTCATGTATCGATATCATGGTGTTCTTGAATCGAATACGTTGTGCTCATGTATCGATATCATGGTGTTCATGTATCGATATCATGGTGTTCTTGAATCAAAATCGTTGTGCTCATGTATCAATATCATGGTGTTCATGTATCGATATCATTGTGCTCATGTATCGATATCATGGTGTTCTTGAATCGAAATCGTTGTGCTCATGTATCGATATCATGGTGTTCGTGTATCGATATCATGGTGTTCTTATATCGAAATCGTTGTGCTCATGTATCAATATCATGGTGTTCATGTATCGATATCATTGTGCTCATGTATCTATATCATGGTGTTCATGTATCGATATCATGGTGTTCATGTATCGATATCATGGTGTTCATGTATCGATATCATTGTGCTCATGTATCGATATCTTGGTGTTCATGTATCGATATTATTGTGTTCATTTATCGATATCATTGTGTTCATGGATCGATATCATTGCGCTCATGTATCGATATCATGGTGTTCATATCATGTATCGATATCTTTGTATGCATGTATCGATATTATTGTGTTCATGTATCGATATCATGGTGTTCATGTATCGATATCATTGTGCTCATGTATCGATATCATGGTGTTCATGTATTGATATCATAGTGTTCTTGTATTGATATCAAGGTGTCCAAGAATCGATATCATTGTGTTCAAGAATCGATATCATTGTGTTCATGTATCGATATCATGGTGTTCATGTATCGATATCTTTCTCATAATGTAATAATATCTTTCTATTAATAAATCGGTATATTTCTATCAATCAATAGATGTCTTTCTATTACTGTATTAAAATCTTATCATTGATAAATTTATATTTCACTGCTGATGTAATACCAATACACCACAATTTGGGATGAAGGTACAATATCGTGACATACATGTATTTACGGCGTAAACTTTGACATAAATAAATAAATAACTTATAAATCAACGAATAATAATCGGTGCACTGATTTATTGCAACTGTTATTCTAAGAAAAAGACGATACATGTTTTTTTTTGTGAGGTTCGAACATATTATGTAATGGGTTTACAGTTTCCGATAAGATTTATAAAATAATCTCGCTATACAGTAAACGCAATACAATTTTCAAGGATACAATATTAAAATACATTACAATGAATCACGCACAGTTAAATTAAGGCCTTAAAAATGTATGTCTTTTATTTCATTGTAGGAATCTGTGTAAATAATAATCTTAAGAAAACCAAAAGACAACCCACATTAAGTAATAAAAAATCATTTCTTTTCTGGCATAAACTAATTCAATTTCCTGTTAATGAAGAGATCTATGTATGAATACATCAGCGAGGCTTAACCTAGAAAACGTTTTTGTTTTAATAATATATTGATAGTAATTTTTTTTAAAAATGGCGATCTTTTTCAGATGTGTCCAAATAAGATCATAGAGCTAGGAGAAGCGTATAAACGATATCCTTGTTGATACGGACGTAGGTTGATGTATAGACGCACGGGGGAATAGGTTTCCGTTAAGGAAAAAATAGATTTCTATAAAGAAAAAAAAACAGATTCCAGAAAAAGAAAAATGTATAAAATTTAAAAAAAAAGTGTAAAAAATTTAGGATAAAAGAATCTAGGATTGCTGCACGGAGCAGTATATTTGTGACAAATGTTTCGATTGGAGATGTAAGAAGAAGATGTTCGATGCAGGCGTGTTTGCGCGCGCGTGGGGCTCTTTCATCCGTTATGAATACATCTGGTTTAATTGAGAACTACAGAAAGCGTACTGTGGTGTGGTGTAGGGGTGGTGTGCGTAAAGGACAGGGTGGGGGGGGGGGGGGTGGATTGTTGGGGGAGTGGACGGTTGGGGGAGTGGACGGTTGGGGGAGTGGACGGTTGGGGGAGTGGACGGTTGGGGGAGTGGATGGGTATGGGAGTGGACGGTTCGGGGAGTGGACGGTTGGGGGAGTGGATGGGTATGGGAGTGGACGGTTGGGGGAGTGAACGTTTGGGGGAGTGGATGGGTATGGGAGAGGGCAGTTGGGGGAGTGGACGGTCGGGGGAGTGGACGGTTGGGGGAGTGAACGTTTGGGGGAGTGGATGGGTATGGGAGTGGGCAGTTGGGGGAGTGGACGGTTGGAGGAGTGGACGGGTTGGGGAGTGGACGGTTGGGGGAGTGGATGGGTATGGGAGTGGACGGTTGGGGGGAGTGAACGTTTGGGGGAGTGGATGGGTATGGGAGTGGGCAGTTGGGGGAGTGGACGGTCGGGGGAGTGGACGGTCGGGGGAGTGGACGGTTGGGGGAGTGAACGTTTGGGGGAGTGGATGGGTATGGGAGTGGGCAGTTGGGGGAGTGGACGGTTGGAGGAGTGGACGGTTGGGGGAGTGGATGGGTATGGGAGTGGGCATTTGGGGGAGTGGACGGTTGGGGGAGCGGATGGGTATGGGAGTGTGCAGTTGGGGGAGTGGACGGTTGGGGGAGTGGACGGTTGGGGGAGGGAATGGGTATGGGAGTGGGCAGTTGGTGGAGTGGACGGTTGGGGGAGTGGACGGTTGGGGGAGGGGATGGGTATGGGAGTGGGCAGTTGGGGGAGTGGACGGTTGGGGGAGTGAATGGTTGGGGGAGTGAATGGTTGGGGGAGTGGTTGGTTGGGGGAGTGGATGATTGGGGAGTGGATGGTTTGGGGAGTGGACGGTTGGGGGAGTGGTTGGTTGGGGGGAATGGATGGATAGAGGAATGGACGGATGAACGGTTGGTGGAGTGATGGAGTGGATGGATGGTGGAAGTGACAGGGTGAGTGAACGGGTAAAGGAGTAGATAGGTGGATGAGTGGACGGTTGGATTGGTCAAGGAGTGGACGTTTGGACGGGAACAGACAGGAGTAAGGTTGTGAGTGGCAATAAGCGCGTCTGTTTCTAACGGTTGGGGGAGTGGATGGGTATGGGAGTGGACGGTTGGGGGAGTGAACATTTGGGGGAGTGGATGGGTATGGGAGTGGGCAGTTGGGGGAGTGGACGGTCGGGGGAGTGGACGGTTGGGGGAGTGAACGTTTGGGGGAGTGGATGGGTATGGGAGTGGGCAGTTGGGGGAGTGGACGGTTGGAGGAGTGGACGGTTGGGGGAGTGGACGGTTGGGGGAGTGGATGGGTATGGGAGTGGACGGTTGGGGGAGTGAACGTTTGGGGGAGTGGATGGGTATGGGAGTGGGCAGTTGGGGGAGTGGACGGTCGGGGAAGTGGACGGTTGAGGGAGTGAACGTTTGGGGGAGTGGATGGGTATGGGAGTGGGCAGTTGGGGGAGTGGACGGTTGGAGGAGTGGACGGTTGGGGGAGTGGATGGGTATGGGAGTGGGAAGTTGGGGGAGTGGACGGTAGGGGGAGCGGATGGGTATGGGAGTGGGCAGTTGGGGGAGTGGACGGTTGGGGGAGTGGACGGTTGGGGGAGGGGATGGGTATGGGAGTGGGCAGTTGGGGGAGTGGACGGTTGGCGGAGTGAACGGTTGGGGGAGTGAATGGTTGGGGGAGTGGTTGGTTGGGGGGAGTGGATGGATAGAGGAATGGACGGATGAACGGTTGGTGGAGTGATGGAGTGGATGGATGGTGGAAGTGACAGGGTGAGTGAACGGGTAAAGGAGTAGATAGGTGGATGAGTGGACGGTTGGATTGGTCAAGGAGTGGACGTTTGGACGGGAACAGACAGGAGTAAGGTTGTGAGTGGCAATATGTTTCTACCGCTCACCGAAGGATCAATTGTTTAAGTTGTATTTGCTTTGGGGCTGAATCAATTTAAAAAAAAAAGCATCAGCGTCTTTGAAGAATAGGAAATTTAGTGAAGAAAGTACAACCAACAGCTTTGTGAAATCCACTGTTAGATCAAATCAAATTTCTATTGTCGATTTATAATATACAGCCTACAATGTTAAAAACTAAGCAACTATCAAAGTTAATTTTTGAAAGATAATCTGTGGATCGATATTTTGTATCCCATAGATCAAGTATAATGAAAACTAAGCAATAATTGTTTTCAATTTTTTTAAAGTGAGTAGTATTACTCCAATCCCCGCCATTTTAACCCTTCCCCCTCTCTCTACTACATGCTAGACGTGCCTTGAATATTTATTTATCTTTGATGTAAAACTTGAATTTTCCTTTCTCTTTTTTTTCTTTTCTTTTCTTTATTATTATTTTATACATAAGAAAATTAAATCAAATAGATCAATTTATGTCCAGTATATTTTCTGAAGGGATACAAAATAGTATTAAATTCTACTTTGCAGTAAGCATAGAAGTTATATTAAAATAAACGATCAAATAACAAACAAAGTAGATAACACTTTGTATACAGGCCAGCGTGTGAGTTAGCAAACAGATTAGGTGTACATCCAGAATGCCTTCATGTGTCGGATGCTTTTTGTCGTGTTGACCGCTTCTGTCGTGCAGCAGTTTCATGGCCGTGTTCGCCGTCTCCGTGTCATAAAAGTAGGCCGACACTTTAATTTTGTGTAGGTTTTTACATCTCCGGACACATTTTAGAAAGGCTGCATCAATGTTTTCCCAGTCGTCGAAAAGGTCGCCCTCTAGCTTCTCAATGGTCTTTCTGAAGTTACGGGTGATTTCTTTCAAGACGGCGGCCGTGTTGAAACTCCTCCCCCCTTTCAAGATTCGGATCTTGTAGACGGGCAGGACGGGGTCCATGATATGTCGAGTCACATACAAGAGACTTAACATCCAGCGGTCAAAATAAAAGGCAACTCTAATAGATGGACACGCGTCTTTCAGTTTCAGCCAAGAGTTGCTTGATATCTTGCTTGTGTACACACTTTTAATCCCGCACACGACAAGTTTCAATGTCTGCAGCTTTCCTGCGTGGGTTCTAGACAGAGCCGTCACGAAGTCATCCGTCAGAAGGATGTAGTCAATGCCGAGGTTTGTTAAACGGGTGAGAGATAGGATGCCAGTGGTCAGTTGGTCAAGCTCATGCGGCAGTTGAACCAACGCCGGTGCCTTAAAGAAACCTTGGATCTCCAGCGAGTGCAGTGTTTCTCTGTTATTGGCCAGCATTGTGTTGATGAGCCTGTTGCCTTCGTCAACCGGCCACTCGGCACATGTCATTCGGAAACAATGGAGACGGTCTAGCTGTGACATCAGCAGTATCAAATCCTGACCGACATCAGGTACTAATGGAAAGGACTCGGTGTACAGCTGTATGCCAGTTATCTTAAGTGATGTCAGTCTCGGATTATTTAATACCTGCAAGATTTTTAGTAAGTCAGTGCTGATAGACATGCTCGCAGTCGGGACATACATATGGTGACCGCAGATGGATATTTGCAATTCAAACAAGTAACACCCGAAGCGTTTGGCGCAGAAGAGAGCTCTTTCCCTGTGCGGAAATTCGCATTTGCTACACTTACACAGTTTCATGTGCATTCTCCGCCAAAAACTAGGCGTCGTGTAAATCAGATCCCTCCAAAATCTGCTGACTCTCGCTAAACTTAACAGCTCATGTTTTTTCTCAACAAATCTAAAAATGTTTACCAACACCATTGAAGGCAACTTGCCTAGAAGATCCGAGCCCTCTGATTGGCTATTTAAGTAGACGGTCAGACCATCCATATTACTGCTCCGTCTAACGGCTGACGAAACATCAGTTCTCTTCATCATGCTCCTTGTTAAGCAGATCTAAATCTTGTACATTATGGCGGCAAAAGACAGAACAAACATCCTTTCATTCAGAGTGCTCATGCGTGCAGGTGCGTTGTGTCAGAAATTTGGGATGGGATAAAAAAATAAATAAATGCACAATAATAATTCTAAATGATAATGTATTTTTACTTTCTCGTATATACGAAGTATAGAGAAAGTCTTGTAATCGTGCAAACAAACAAAAATCGAGATTTTTTGCAAATCTCGACCGGATGAGAGGACCTCGCGGGCCTCATTCGGCCCGCGGGCCTTAGTTTGGAGACCCCTGGTCTAGACTAATATATAATGGGGTGAGTTAACCCCCTTCCCCCCAACATTTTCATCTTTTTCCACCTCACTCCTATCTCTCTCCGAATCCCCTCATATCCGTCCTCCCTCATTGGCAGCCACTGCCGTTTCTTGTTACAGAAGTGTTTTTTAGAGGTCAGAAACTAAAAGTCACAGGTAGATTTGTTGCTGAAGTTGTCTATAGACACTGGTAGATTTGGTGCTTAAGTTGTCTATAGACACTGGTAGATTTGGGGCTTAAGTTGTCTATAGACACAGGTAGATTTGGTGCATAAGTTGTTTATAGACACAGGTAGATTTGGTGCTTAAGTTGTCTATAGACGCATGTAGATTTGGTGCTATAGTTGTCTATAGACACAGGTAGATTTGGTGCTTAAGTTGTCTATATACACAGGTAAATTTGGTGCTTTAGTTGTCTATAGACACCAGTAGATTGGTTCTTTAGTTGTCTATATAAATATAAATTATTTGATATATCTTATGGCAATCAAACAATAACCAATTGATTCGATAATTCTGTAAATTCATTTAGTGGCATAGCTCACATACACAAGAAGAAGAACACATTTTGAACTGGTGAGATGTCACCAAGCACACCAACATAAGCATTGAACCATATCTTCTTTGATATGTACAAGTTGTACATCAGCCGAACTAACGCTGTCGTTTGTTGTCTGTAGAACTAGAGATGTCATAAAGTCATGCGATTGCTTTGTTTGTCTTTTAGACATAGCTCTTTTATTGGATAGGCTTGACTTGTTTTTATTTTATTTTGGTAGGTAAAAAACTGACGTTTATAAGGTTGAAGCGAAATTTAATACATGGGTAGGCCTATAAGATCTTGTTCACTGGTATCTGTTTAAATATGAATGATTTCCGGTGACCGGAAGTAGTACGTAAAGCTATATCCTACTTCTAAAAGAACATACCAGTTCTTTTTAACTGTATTCCGCCATGGGCAAAAAATTGCGGGCAAAATTTCCACCACTTCTAACGGACCGATTACTTTATAACTTTTTACATAGGTCAAGATAAAAAAATATAACGTGAAAAAGTTGGAGAAAAAAATAACGATGTGGCGTCTTTAGAAAAGACCATCCGTGGATTTAAGAACTCTTCGCTTGGTTACCCAGTTTGTATATTTTCACATCTTTCATAGAGTATGCTGCCTAAAAAAAAAATGGTTAAAAAAATGAACTGTTTTTAAACTAAATTATTTCAGACACTAAATCGGTTTAGGCTTTACAGTTGTTTTTTGTTGTTAATTTTTTAATAAAATATCTTTATTTTCCACACACAAAAATTGTAAAAAAAAACTTTAGCTTTAGTTAAGAAATTAGAAGGTTTGTCTAATTAATGTAGACAACCATTGAAAGTTGGTTAAAACTAAACGTTACCGCGCGCATCCATGGCGCAAAAAAAAAAAAAAAAAAAAAAAAAAAAAAAAAAAAAAACCCACGCAGGTACTTATGACGGGAGAGCACATTTCTTTTAAGATAAAGATTTGTGAGGATGCTCATGGGATGAAACATATTCGTAATCAGTGGCGTAGCGAGGTCGGGTGTCACCCGGTGCGGCGCTCAATGGTGTCACCCCAAAGAGGCGTAGCGATCCTTCCCGGGGTCACACTTTCAAGTTTTCGATTTGCACCCCCCCCCCCCTCAAACTTTCGATTTGCACCCCCCTCATACTTTCGATTTGCACCCCCTCCCTCAAGTTTTTCTCTATATATTTTGCTATTTTTTGCCTTGGTGTCACCCCCCTAAATGGTGTCACCCGGTGCGGTCCGCCCCCCCCCCCCCCGCTACGCCCCTGTTCGTAAGCACACACCAATCATTGTGTACATAAAGTTTAGATTGGTTACATATCAAAACTGAAGTTTTTTAGTGTACCATTTCTCTGATCAGTCAGGTGTTAAAACACTACAGAACAATACATTACTGACTTGGTTGTAGGTATTTGCATGGTTCAGAGAGATAAAACCGCTGAAGAGTTTGTTTGTTACTTAATGAAATTATTAATGGTTTTATTTACTTTAATATTTACAACATTAATAAAAAAAACCAAAGTGTACAAAAACATGTTTTTGGTTTATTAACAATAAAGATAGAATAGTCCTAGCTAAATCAGCCAATATCATTTATGTTTAACTATAAGAATATATTAAAACTTAGCTTAAAAAAATAATATCACTAAAAAGGAACCTAAATTTAAAAAAAAAATCTTACAGCTCGATTATTTGGTTTAGAGTTAAGTCCCTTGAAATTTCCCCCCAAACAACGTGACCTTTGACTCCTAAGCCCCATTCTAAAGGTCTTAGGTTGCCTCTGGTGTCTTGTCCGTGAAAGCCGGCGATATCTTTATCGATGCTCGGACTACCAGATTTGGACTGTCCCCACGAGATGGACGGAGTGGACACGGCCCTGCTGATCTCAGCGCCACTAATCAAATCTGGTCGACACACGCCGAATTGCGCGCTAAATCTGGACCCAGCCGCCCCTCGGGGGACCGGAAATCGACTCGGCCGCAGCGGCTCGGCGACGTGGTTAAGGTAAACTTCGGTATCGATTCCTGTACAAGATAGATGGGTATCGCGCTGGTCGATACGGATTTGAAACCGGTGTTTAATGAATTGAAATTAATTTCGGTGAATTTTAAATGATGAAATATTTTTTTTACCGTTTTTTAATCGATTTTTTAAGAATATTTTAAACTCGTGTAAAATTAAAGTTGTCAGCGCAGATGCTGGGTAAAATACATTTGTAAAATAATATTGTACGTTTCGATTTTTAAAGCCCAGTAAAGAAAAAAACCAATAGACTTATTTTTAGTGTCTTTGGTCACCAAACAAACAAAAAAATTAAACCTTTAACTAAACATCATGTCAACACAATGTAAATAGAAAATATGAACTTGTTTTATGTTAACTAACATTAAAAAATAACGTTGATAACTTTTATACTAACAAAACGTAAATAAATTTGTTCACTAATATAATGTTAACAAGTTTTTTAAAAAAAAACGTTGACAAATTTATTGGTAAAAAAAAAGGTAAATTTAATTTTTTTTTTTTTTTTTTTTTACAAATGTAGTGTCAACAAATCGTACATTATATAAAAGAATGTAAAAAAAAATCGAATGTTTACAAAAAGTAAATAGAAACATTAAATTTTAAGTCTTTAAGCTTACAAAATAAAAAGTAAAGTTTCCCTTTCAAACCTGACGGTCTATGGGGCAAGTGAAGTAGAGTTCACTTGTTTCTGTGACCTCGGCATATGAAGAGATAGTGTGGTCAGCACTATGCCCAGCCGCCTTTACTTTCCCTAACATAAGTTAGGTACCCATCAGAGTTGGGTGGACTCAGGGACGGTCTACTGACTTGAACCCGGATTCGAACTCGAGACTACGGGTTAGCAGTCCAGCTCTCTACCGCTAGACCACTCCGTCCCTTTAAACTTACAAAAACACCTACAAAATGATTCTTAAAAACTACAAAAATAATAAGAGTAATCAATACCAAACTAAGGTTACAAGCAAACAAGACATTCTGCCACAGCGTTCGTTGTTCAGACGGACATTTTTGTTCCAAGTAAAAAAAAAAGTCAACAAAATAAAATATTTTGCCTTATCTTTGACGACAAAAATACAAAAAAAGTAACGTATGTCCAGCAGTCCATTGTTTGTTACTTTAGAACATATAACATATAAGCTACCAGGGGCGTAGCGAGGGGGGGGGGGCGATGGGTGCGGACCGCACCGGGTGACACCATTTACGGGGGTGACACCAAGGCAAAAAATAGCAAAATATGTAGAGAAAAATTTAAGGGGGGTGCAAATCGAAAGTTTGAGGGGGGGGGGGTGAAAATCGAAAGTTTGAGGGGGGGGGGGGGGATGCAAATCGAAAACTTGAGGGAGGGTGGAAATCGAAAGTTTGAGGGGGGGGGGGTGAAAATCGAAAGTTTGAGGGGGGGGGGGGTGCAAATCGAAAACTTGAAAGTTTGTCCCAGGAAGGGTCGCTACGCCTCTGGGGGGTGACACCATTAAGTGCCGCCCCGGGTGACACCCGACCTCGCTACGCCAGTGTATGCTACAAAACAGAATAAGATCTAACTTTAAAAAAACAAGCATTTATATATGTTTAAAAACTTTCCTTGTTTTAATTTTCAACAAAAGTTTGTTGTTGTGGGTGTAGGCCTATTGTTAAAAACAAAACCATATTTTTCGTTGAAAGCGTTAATGGGATTTTAAAAAATGAAAAAAAAAACGGGAAAATTGGGTTTTAACAATTTCAACAATTCAAATTCCTGGTTTTAACAAAACATTATAGAATAAAAAAATTATTCATGATTTTTTCTACTTCCTATAATAGTCATTTTTCAACCGGTCACCAATTTTCTTGAGAAGCGTCAACTCCGGTTGCCATGGCGACAGGTACTGTAGATATTACGTTGACAGTCGGTCAGCGCTACACAAGTTCAACCATTTAATTTCCTGTTCAATTTACAAATTGTTTTACCTGTTTTCTCTACTGTTAAACACGGAAGAAAACCATGCTATTACTTTTTTTTTTTAAAAAGAGAAAAAAGCTTTTTTCATTTCGCATACTTCGTTTTATTTTAAAAATCAAATCTTTTTATAGGCCTAAAAATTAAATCTTTTTATAGGCCTAACCTTTTCTTGAAGTCTCGACTCATTAGGATAGATTCACATGCTTTTAAATTAAGCAAGACGTCATAGGCTAGATACTGGCTTTATCTATCGGAGCACAAAAAACCACTTACGTATTTCCGCTATATTTACCTGTTACTACGTCCGGATATTGGGGAGGGGTTGGGGGGAGGGTGGGTTGGCCGTGCTCGCGATAGGATGTAATTACCACAAGTACTCATCTTGAATACGCTTGATTAGTTGGTCAGCCTAGAGAGGGCAGTTATTGTTTCTTATAAAAGTCCTTTTAGGTGGTTTAAAAGGCCATGTCGTGGTGGTTTATAATGATGATGTTTTGATGACTATAAGGGCCATGTTTTGGTGACTATAAGGGCCATGTTTTGGTGACTATAAGGGCCATGTTTTGGTGACTATAAGGGCCATGTTTTGGTGATTATAAGGGCCATATTGGGGTGACTATAAGGGCCATGTTTTGGTGACTATAAGGGCCATGTTTTGGTGACTATAAGGGCCATGTTTTGGTGACTATAAGGGCCATGTTTTGGTGGCTATAAGGGCCATGTTTTGGTGACTATAAGGGCCATGTTTTGGTGACTATAAGGACCATGTTTTGGTGACTATAAGGGCCATGTTTTGGTGACTATAAGGGCCATGTTTTGGTGACTATAAGGGCCATGTTTTGGTGACTATAAGGACCATGTTTTGGTGATTATAACGGCCATGTTTTGGTGACTATAAGGGCCATGTTTTGGTGACTATAAGGGCCATGTTTTGGTGACTATAAGGGCCATATTGGGGTGACTATAAGGGCCATGTTTTGGTGACTATAAGGGCCATGTTTTGGTGACTATAAGGGCCATGTTTTGGTGACTATAAGGGCCATGTTTTGGTGGCTATAAGGGCCATGTTTTGGTGACTATAAGGGCCATGTTTTGGTGACTATAAGGACCATATTTTGGTGACTATAAGGACCATGTTTTGGTGACTATAAGGGCCATGTTTTGGTGACTATAAGGGCCATGTTTTGGTGACTGTAATGGCCATGTTTTGATGACTATAATGGCCATGTTTTGGTGACTATAAGGGCCATGTTTTGGTGACTATAAGGGTCATATTTTGGTGACTATAAGGGCCATATTTTGGTGACTATAAGGGCCATGTTTTGGTGACTATAAGGGCCATGTTTTGGTGACTATAAGGGCCATGTTTTGGTGACTATAAGGGCCATGTTTTGGTGACTATAAGGGCCATGTTTTGGTGACTATAAGGGCCATGTTTTGGTGACTATAAGGGCCATGTTTTGGTGACTATAAGGGCCATGTTTTGGTGACTATAAGGGCCATGTTTTGGTGACTATAAGGGCCATATTTTGGTGACTATAAGGGCCATGTTTTGGTGACTATAAGGGCCATGTTTTGGTGACTATTAGGGCCATGTTTTGGTGACTATAAGGGCCATGTTTTGGTGACTATTTTGACATTAACAGTTCACAGATTAGTTTCCTGTAAGAGGGAGAATGTTTGTTGTGAAAATATCAAATACATGTGTATGATTGTCTCTGTATAACGTTATGGTGGGTGGGGAGCTTCCCTTGAGCAATACATTCTTTTAAAACGCCTTTCCCAGTGGAAATCTGTTAACACATCTATTCCACAATTAATCTAATTAATTAAACTAATGAATCGAACACAACAAGAATCCATCTTTTTCTACATGACACAAACGCTATTGTTGTGGTGGTGGTGTACTTTTATCAATTCAGTCCTTGTTCGCTAAAAGACGAAAGATGTTTTAAAAAGTGTAAACGAAAAAAAACCTCCATCTTTTGTGTTTCCTTCCTTCCTTTTCCTGACGTACCCACCGTCTACATCCGGACTTAACTTCTGCGATTCCAGACGATTTATCAACGTTTCTTGACGTACGGCTTATTACCTTCTCAGGATTCAATTCTACCGGCCGCACCCCCCCCCCCCCCACGGCAATCTCCGCCCCCACCCCCATCATCCATCACGTCCACGCGCTACCGAGCTTTACTTACCACAAATTACCCCCACTTACTACCTCGCTCACGTCGACCTTGACCCACCAAACCACCCACCCGTTTTACCTCCAGGGACACGCCGGCCTGTTTACAACCAACACCCCCTCTCCCCCCCCCCACCCCACACACACAGCACCGTACATTTCTGATGAATAGATTTATATTATTGATATTCCTACATTGATGCCGATATTCAACTTTGCATACTATAATATATCGTCATAATCTACTGTTGAAATGCATAAAAAGAGGTCCCCCCCATATTTTCATTCCTGCCCCCCCCCCCCCCCCCATAACGCCCTTAACCCGAGCAAACTCAACATTTAACTCTCATAAAATAAAATTCGTTTTTTTTTTGTTGCCCCTGTCTAGCTTAAAGCTGTACATCAACTATAAACAGACAGGCAAGACATGCGCCATGTGGTGTAGATTTTAAAGGCCATAGAAACGTGATGCCTAGTGCACCGCGCGAATTATGTCACATGTATTGTGTTAAAGAGGGTAATAGCTAGTGGTGAAATAATCAACAGAGAGCGTCAATAATCATAAGGTTGTTAGAGTCAATAATCATCGGGCAGTTAGGGGTCGTCCATAAATGACGTCACACTCGTAGAGGTGAGGGAGTAATTTTGTGACGGTGTGTGATGAGGGTGATTGGGGGGGGGGGGGGGTGTTCAGATAGTGTGACGTCACTAAAAAAAAGCAATGTTAGAAAACGAATTTTAGCCGTTATTTCGCGTTTTAGAAAATTGTTTTAATAAATTGTAGTAGAAATTGATTAAATACTCTATGTTGACGGAGTTCAGAAAAAAAAAAAAATATAGAAAATTTTAGAAAGATTCATTTTAGGGGGGGGGGGGGGGGGTCTGGCTTTTTGTGACGATGTGTGGACGGAGAGGGAGGGGGAGGTAAAAATCGTCCAAAAAAGCGTTACGTTTTTGATGGATGACCTCTTAGTGGAGTGTAATAATCTTCAAACAGATGAATATAAATAATCATTAGTCAATTAGAAGATTATCAATGATCATTAGTTAATTAGAAGAGTGTCAATGATCATCAGTCAATTAGAAGAGTGTCAATTATTTAAGCACAAACTGAGAAAACTGACCTCAACCTACATTTTTTGCAACTTTCACATCAACATGTCAAATGTTGCAATTTTCCCAAATAATTGGTCAAAAGTTGCAAGTTTTACATTATCAGGTTCATTAAATGCTAAAACATAAATTACCAATCGTAAATCTTTCTCCCACTTTTGATGAAACTCTAATTTAAAATACACCATTAATAATACATATAGTTTAATTAAGTGTTGTGACAGAAAATACTCCCCCCCCCTCCCCCAGCCCCACCAAACATAGGCTGTGAAAATTTGAGTTCAAACATTTCATCCGATAGGAGTATTCCATGTTTATGATTAGATCATCCTTAGCAAACAAAACAAGCAATTGTTTTGGGTCTTGAAATTATCAAAACACAAGATGGCGAGCATGGTATAGGTCATGGCATTCTCAGTACTGGAACCCAGATCGCCTGGAACTGTAGTCATGCGGTTACCCCACGACCACACCGACGGCACCAACAAAATCTATGGCCCACACAGAGTACAGTCAGCGTTCAGTCACGGCTTTAAAAGCCGCTCCGGCTAACCGGACCCGGCTTTCATGGAGATGACACTTCCCCTGATGAGGTCTTGGTGGTGTTTTTTATGGCGGTTCTCCCTTCAACAACTCCCCTCATTTGTTGGTCACACCCCCCCCCCCCCCCCTTACACACACACACACACTCTTGACGGAGAAGACATCCGGCCCTCCGGCTACACTCCGGCTAAGCTTTTTCTGATTACCGGCGACGTTTTTTCAAGTCTCGCGTCTTCTCGCGAGAACAGTATGATTAACTGCTGGTGTAATGACCTGTCTAGTGGCGGCCTAAACCTATCATAACCTAAACGTGATCAGCGATAAAACAATATTAGGTACGGCCGGCAGGGGGCGGGAAATCGCGTTAGTTGGGGGGGTGAGGATGGGTGGTTTAGGGGTGAGGGATTGGTGGTCGTGGGGGCTGGGTGGTCGACGGATGGGGGGTGGATGGTCGAGGGGTGGGGGGGTGTTTAGTCGACGGGTGGGGGTGGGTGGTCGAGGGGTGGGGGTGGGTGGTTGTTGGGTGAGGGCTGGGTGGTCGACGGGTGGGGGTGGGTGGTCGAGGGGTGGGGGTGGGTGGTCAAGGGGTGGGTTGTCGAGGAGTGGGGGGGGGGTATTTTATCAAATTCCTGCTTGGTACAGTAATCTGAGGGAAAAGATGTTAGGACCTGACTGAAACAAAAAGTCTCGGGTCACAGTTTACTGGAGTTCCTTCCATGTTACATATTTCAAATATCACTATCGTAAATCTAATCTTGAGCTCTATTCTTAATCCAATTCTTAATCCATACCTTAGTAGTAGCAGTGTCAAGGTAATTTGATTAGTTTTAATGCACTTCTGTATTGCAATACTAGAGTTCTTTCAATGATCTTTCCAGTAGCCTTTCTAATGATCTTTTAATATGATTTTATTTAAAAATACCAGAGATTTTTTCTGTTTTTAAAAACAAATTTCTGCCACTCTTTGATTGACGCTGTGTGTAAACTGCATGACCGTGGATGTAGCAGTCAATAATGAGTGAGATTTAGAATACAAGTTCCGGGCTTGTGTCTGTACGACCACTCTGAGTTTACTCGGCTCTAATGAGTACCTGACATAAAGTTGGGCAAACTAAAGAAACCTGGGCAGTCAGACAATATATATATATATATATATATATATATATATATATATATATATATATATATATATATATATATATATATATATATATATATATATGTAGATTACATTACTTAATTTGTTTAGTTAATACACGCATAGACTGCGTATATATTTGTGCATAGCTGAGTTATACTACACTTATACATACACCGCACACATAAAAGCTTATTCATGTGTAATCTGTATAACACGTTTACATTATTGAGCACATATGGCGACTAAAGTGTGCCCCCCCTCCCTCTTGCCCTTTCTCTTCCCCCTCCCCCTCCCCCCCCCCCCCTCACTGTCACCCTCTCACGGTAAATACGGCACATATTTGCTCATACCCAGAGCCGTTTATTGAAGGAATACTCCCCGGGGGTATGGAGGCCGACCCTCGACCACGGGCCAACGATTTTCAATAAACAGCATTAAATCGAGGACTACGTGTCTTTGGTTTTAGGTAATCAGAAAATCAGGTGGGTCAGATTGGTAAATAATTTTTTCATTGAACTGTCTTAGTGGGGAGTTGGGAGGTAAAGAAAAAAAAAAAAAAAATTCCGAAAAAATATTTGAACAAAATTTCTGCTACATATGTGATGATAAAATGCGGTTTTGTATGGGTTTGTTTGACGTGTTAGGCTTATTAAATGTTATCTATGAACTCGTGTTCACTCGTGTAATTATTGTAGAGTAATGTCGTATGGTTTAATACTTAGCATATATTTGTACGTTATCTATGTTTAGTTTTGTACGCTAGAATCTTTGACATTAAGGTGCAGAGTATGTTCCACGCATCTCTTCGAGGGGGGGGGGGGGTGGTGGCTACTGACCTCCGAAGAAAGTCTACCGCCATCCCCCCCCCCCCCTAACGAAATAGAATTTATAAGGAAAACATATTTTGTATCAGTGTCTGCCCCCCCCCCCCGGATAATGTAGTCCACCCCCTCCCCAAAAATATCCAGCGCCCCCCCCCCCTAGGATATAAAACTTGTTCAAGGTTCACTAAGACATTGGAAAGAAATGTGGTACACATCCTTGCTTGTGTTTACGTTAGGCAGTGATTGATTAATGATTGATAAGTGACTGATTAGTGATTGATAAGTGTCTGATTAGTAATTGATGAGAAATTGATTAGAGAGTTAAATTTGTATATCACCTCATCGTGTAAATTATTTACAATATTTACTTTCTCGTATATACGTAGTATAGAGAAAGTATTGTAATCGTGCAAAAAAAAAATCGAGATTTTTACAAATCTCGACGTTTTACACCTCACTGATACGGAAAAACATAATTTTGCAATCTTGTCCGTATGTCTGTGTGTGTGTGTGTGTCTGTGTGTGTGTCTGTCCGTGTGTAAACACGATAACTTGAGTACCGTTACAGCTAGGTTGATGAAATTTCATATATAAGTATTTTATCAAAATCGTAGATCCGTATCAACTTTTGAGCGATTTCCGATAACCGGAAGTGGTACTTTTCCTACTTTGAATTTTTCAAAAGCCTATAACTTGAGTACTATTTCAGATAGATAATGAAATTTCACATGTAAGTAAAAGATCTAATTCTCTACCTTCTGTTAAATTTTGAGTAATTTCCGTTGACTGGAAGTAGTAATTTACGCTACTTCCGATTTCTCAAAAAACTAATGTAAATTTTTAAAGTACTAATAATATTGTACGCGTTTTTATTCGGCGTTTGCTAGGTGCGCAATCTTTTTTTATGAGATTCTATTCTATTTTTAAAAGTTTAAGTATTTAAAATGGATTAAAAATCATAACTATATCCCCAGTTACCATCCCCTGTTGTTTTATATAAGAATATTCGAGAATATTCGAGAAAGTTTAGGGGAGATCACTACCGGTTTATTTTATAATGTAAACTATTTACAACAAAAAAAACTTCTATTATTTTAAACTTTTTACAACCAAACTCATCCCATAGTTGTGAAAACATTATTTCATCACGTCCGACATATCAAACAATGTGTATGTATAGGATGTTTTGATTAGATGAAAGTGTTCTACAGTGGGAGGTCGACCAGCAAAAGTACAGTCTGAGATTTAAAACAACAACAACTATCGCTAATTTTTCCAGACATCCCAAACAATTTTAAATTAAAAAGAAAAACCAACAAGAAAATAGAATCAATTTTCGAACTCCCTCTGAGACATGACTAAAACTGTTATTTTGTTTTAAAGTATAAGCATTCATATTTAATTCTCTATTATCGAACAAATCATCCCTTTATATTTTTTTCATGATTAGGCTTCATTCAACTTTTCTGGTATATGAGGGCGTAGGGACTTAAGTCAGTGTATTTTTATGTCTGCTTCTGTTCCGCCTTGCTTATCAATAATACTTAAATTAATGACCATTAAGATATGATTCTCTCCCCTTAGAGTAATGACCATTAAGATATGATTCTCTCCCCTTACATTAATGACCATTAAGATATGATTATCTCCCCTTACATTAATTACCATTAAGATATGATTCTCTCCCCTTACATTAATGACCATTAAGACATGATTCTCTCCCTTGCAGTGATGACCATTAAGAAAGTATCCTCTCCCCTTACATTAATGACCATTAAGATCTGATTCTCTCCCTTGCAGTGATGACCATTCAGGCGGATCCGAACGAATATCGCCTAGTACGCGACCTGATGAAGGGCTACGACAAGAGGATACGCCCGTCCCTCAACCACTCAGATTCCCTCAACTTGACATTTGGCTTCGCCCTCGTGCAGATCATTGATGTGGTCAGTGACATTTGTGTCCATGTCATCTGGTGTATGTGTGTCGTCTGTTTTGTGTCGTCTGTTTTGTGTCATTTTTTTGTGTCCTCTGTTTTGCGTCATCTTTTGTCATTTGTTTTGTGTCATCTGTTTTGTATCATTTGCTTTGTGTCATCTGTTTTGAATAATTTATTTTGTGTCATCTATTTTGCGTCATCTTTTGTCATGTCATTTGTTTTGTGTCATCTATTTTGTATCGTGTTTTTTGTGTCATCTATTTTGTATCATCTGTTTTGTGTCATCTGTTTTGTGTCATCTGTTTTGTGTCATCTGTTTTGTGTCATCTGTTTTGTGTCATCTGTTTTGTGTCATCTGTTTTGTGTCATCTGTTTTGTGTCATCTGTTTTGTATCATTTTTTTGTGTCATCTATTTTGTGACATTTGGGTGAATAGTTTTTCTGTATCAAAATCTGTGTGTCCTCTATGTGTGTCCTCTATTTGTGTCCTCTATGTGTGTCCTGTATGTGTGTTTTCTATGTGTGTCGTCTGTGTGTGTCGTCTATGTGTGTCGTCTGTGTGTGTCGTCTCGACTAAATGTTAAATCTCTTCCACCTGATTGTGTCCTGTTTTGGTGCCATTTACCTATGTATTTTCCACAACCAGTTTAAACTACCGCAGATTTTCTTTCTGATGTAAGGTTAGCTACACACTTCCACAAGTTACACATTAATTAGGTAGAGAGCTAGACTGTTAACCCGACTGTCTCGAGTTCGAATCCGAGTTTGAATAAGTGGAACGTCCCTGAGTCCACCCAGCTCTGATGGGTATCTAACTTACGTTAGGGAAACAAAGTCGGCTGGGCATAGTGCTGACCACACTATCCCTTCATATGCCGAGGTCTATAAATCAGATGAACTCTACTTCGTGTCTTGGCCACGAAAGGGATTAAGAAGAAGACACATTAATTATGTTTAGTTTTTTACTTCTCAACTGTGGTCAAGTCGTTAAAGCTCATGGTTGCTAAACCGAAAAGTCTCGAGTTCGAACCCTCGGGCAGATGAGGCTCGTTAGCTGGGGACAGCCCCTCTTCTAGTAGAGACTAGACTCCAAAATCAAACAACTGCTGCCTTGTTGTTTGTTCTTGGTTGGACAAAGGCTATGGAAGCAAATCCAAAAAGAAAAGCAGGCTGAACTCGGAGTCAATGACCTCAATGGCGCATAACCAGTTGACACGTAATCCTTAATTGTGATGGAGGCGTGGTTGAGTCGACAAACAGCTCATGGTTGATAAATTCGAAAAAGCCTCGAGTTCAAGCCCTCTGGCAGATAAGGCTCGATCCCTTCCATCACTAAAAATCAAGAAGGAAGAAGAAGAAGAAAGAAGAACTAAACATAAGTAAAAAGTTATCTTGGCCCATTTTTTAAATCTTTTAAAACTTTGCTACAAACACTTACAAAGCAATGTTCTTCATTAGGGGCATTTTTTCCCACTTAAATCGAGATTTTATAGACACTAACAAAGAATGACCACTTGTACATTATAACATAATACAACTTTTTCCCATGATATATAAGAAAATAAAAATGTGTGAGTAGAATTAGTTCGTATTTGCGGATTTTTCTGCTTGTGCAGTTTTCCGATGCAAAGTTTTCTGGAAACCGTCACAAGGTCATGTAACATCAGTTCTACCACTTCCATAAAAACTCCTTCCTGGCTTAAAGTACCCCGATATCTCCTACAAGAAGTCGGCACTCAGGCCTAACGAAGCACAAACAACGTACCGTAGTTCCCTTAGGGCTGGGGTTCATTCAGTTTGTGCTATCGCACGTAAAAACCAACCAATCAAACAGCTTTAAGTTTTGATTGTAACCAATCGTGTGCGTCTAGATTAACCAGTGGTGAGGGGAGTTAAAAACATGTAACCTCGATAACTTAAGAGTTATCTTCCCTGAAATTATAAAAATCTTGAGAGCGTGATTTTACAGAAGACGTGGTAGGCTAATTAAACGGCAGTTAATGAACGTGTTCTTTTGTATCTCTTAAGTCTCGATATACAGCGTGTGTGGTCCAGCCTGCCCACTGTTTCTGCTTCCGGTTCTAGCCATAATTGTGGTCCAGTGTGATCCACCCACAGAAATACACACATAAAAACACATACACACGGACACACATGCTGAAACGGACATACGTACACACGCACATACACCAACAGATACACACATGCACACAGTAGTAATATATATATATATATATATATATATATATATATATATATATATATATATATATATATATATATATATATATGTATACATACACACGCTTATATATGTGTATATATATATATGCGTACGTACACACACTATAATTTAAAGCTTGGGTCTCCTCCCTTATAATACCACCAATCTCTGTTTTACTCACAATTATCTTTGTCACGCTTGGACGCACACACTTTATGTGGCAATTATCTCCTGGCACGTACCAAAGTTTATGCCAGAGGCCTGTACACATTGAGGGGAGGGAGGGAGAGAGTAGGTTTCTGGACATTGAGGGTGGGGTGGAGGGGTGGGACTGTGGAGTGGGGGTGAAGTTGGAGCCACGAGTCAAATCACTAAGTAAACATTGTTTTATTCCACACGTTTTAACACAAGTGTGTGGGGACCATCAGAGTAGCGTCCATTACCTACAGGGGTGTGTGGTTGTATGTTGTGTGTGTGGGGGGGGGGGGGGGTAAAACTACACCAGTATTTAAGTACCAGCGAACTAATTAGACCGTAGGCTTGAATTGAATTTAACTACCAATAATTATGTTGATGTGTCATTCATAAATCTGATCGCATTATTGGAAAGGATATATTCCTTTTGAATACCGAAAGCATAGAATGTTTCGTTGTTAAAATAATTTTCCAAAAAATACATTTTAAAATTTATATTATTTTACATACGAAAGCAAAAAAAAATTAAGTTTAGTATTTCACGACACCTGTTGTTGATCTTGTATAACTGTCAAAGCATTTTTCCAAACATTTTATGACAAAGTATCATTTTCATTGGAAGTGTTTTTATCATCGTTTCATTTTTGACAAGTTATATAAAAAATATAAGTCCTACGATTTTTTTAGATCTACCATAGTTTCCCTTTTCGGTATGTATCACACAGTACTAATGTACTTCCATACACCATACACGCTTTACAATCTGTTTTACAGGGTAATAAAACAATCACAAATAAACAGATATATTGTGTGCATAGGCCTATATATTGTTTACCGACAGAGTAATAAAACAATCACATATAAACATATCTATTGTGTACATAGGCCTATATATTGTGTACAGACCAGGGAAGCAGTATTCACACTCGTATTTTTCGTGTACATGACTGTATGTCATGTACACACATTTTTTTCTCTCACACAAATGTACAATTGATCGATTGTATGATACTAATGACATGTACACTAACAGCTTGATTCTAATACAAACATGTCAATTCTAAATTTTCTTTTAAATTAGGCTTCCTTAAGGTACTCCTTTCTAGTTGTTGTATCCATTTCTAGCTGGTAATCCTTATAAATTCATGTAATAACATCTAGATGATGTAATTAACTTTGACTTAAATTTAAATTAAATTGACTTAATTACTTACTCTATATTTTCCAGGACGAGAAAAATCAAGTTTTAACAACAAACGGTTGGCTAAACCAGGTAAGTTAGATCTAGTAACATTAGTTTTTATGTAGTACGTTTGTTGTAACTTTAGTTTTCTGTTTAGTAGGTTTGGTAGTAACTTCAGTTTTCTGTGTAGTAGGTTTGGTAGTAAATTTAGTTTTGTGTCGTAGGTTTGGTAGTAAATTTAGTTTTGTGTCGTAGGTTTGGTAGTAAATTTAGTTTTGTGTCGTAGGTTTGGTAGTAAATTTAGTTTTGTGTCGTAGGTTTGGTAGTAAATTTAGTTTTGTGTCGTAGGTTTGGTAGTAAATTTAGTTTTGTGTCGTAGGTTTGGTAGTAAATTTAGTTTTGTGTCGTAGGTTTGGTAGTAAATTTAGTTTTGTGTCGTAGGTTTGGTAGTAAATTTAGTTTTGTGTCGTAGG
This sequence comes from Physella acuta, assembly GCF_028476545.2. Lineage (NCBI taxonomy): Eukaryota > Metazoa > Mollusca > Gastropoda > Physidae > Physella > Physella acuta. The sequence goes on along the minus strand of NW_026731706.1, from coordinate 656,306 downwards.
TTTGGTAGTAAATTTAGTTTTGTGTCGTAGGTTTGGTAGTAAATTTAGTTTTGTGTCGTAGGTTTGGTAGTAAATTTAGTTTTGTGTCGTAGGTTTGGTAGTAAATTTAGTTTTGTGTCGTAGGTTTGGTAGTAAATTTAGTTTTGTGTCGTAGGTTTGGTAGTAAATTTAGTTTTGTGTCGTAGGTTTGGTAGTAAATTTAGTTTTGTGTCGTAGGTTTGGTAGTAAATTTAGTTTTCTGTGTTGTAGGTTGGTCGTATATTTGGTTTTCTATGTAGAAGGTTTATTTGTAAATTTAGATTTATGCTTGTGGCTAAACGTATGATTTGAACCTGAAACCAAACGTATGATTTCAACTTGCAACCAAACGTATGATTTTGACCTGCATATCAACGTGTTATTTGGACTCGAAATTTTTTTTTCAAAACTTTCATCTTTCTAATGAGGATTTTTAATCCTCTACTGTAAAAAAAAAAACACATCACATTACAAAAAGTGTAATGATGTCAGAACACCCTGTGATGTGGCAAGCATAGAGCCACATCCCCGTCCCCAACTCCACCGAGATATGATCCATCATTTTATTAACTTCAACTTCATGTTTGTTAAAAGCAAATAAACAAACACATTAAGAGACGAAAAAAAACCTGATTGAAATGATATAAAATAACTCGAACCCGGATTTTCGTTAATTCCAGCCCCATCCCCACCCCCACCCCTAGTATCAACCAATAGAGAAATAAAGAAATGGGGTCCACGTCTTTCAACACTCCTACCCCTCCCCCACAAGGATTCGCCCCTTCATTTCGCCACCATTCTGTAGGACTGAACGAAATATTTTTTCGCCTTTATCGCTCTAGTGTCATATCTCATACCCAAGGATCTGTGGCCATTTTTTTTTCTTACAGAACCATTACACTGGAACAAAAATATTGAATCAATCTCGAAGCTCATCCGCGGAGAGTAAAAAAAAAAATTCCTAATTCAGTTTTTGTAAGCTACGCTTGATCTTGTTTATTTAGATAAAATTTTTTTTTTTACATCCGAGATATTTTGAAGATAGCTTTGTAGGGCAGTTATCCGCTGCTTAGATCCAGGAATTAGCTCGACGCCAAAGGGGTGGATACAAAATGGCGCATTCCAACCCGGAGTAGTCGTAGGCGAACATTGCATGGATGATAAGTATCATTGATAAGGAAATGCTGAATCAAGAATTAGAGAAAAAATCACACCGGAATTAGAGGGGGGATTGGGATGAGGAAAGGAACAGATGAGAGGGGGAGGTAGTAGTAAAGAGCAGAGAAGTGAAGAATAGGGAAGTGAAGAGGTGAAAAAAAGAAGAGTAGATGAGATGAGAGAGAAAAGGAGAGAAATGTTGGAGTGGAGAGTATAGGAGAGGGCAGAAGAGAAGACAGAGAGGGTGGAATAGACGATAAGAGAAAATAGAAAAGAAAAAAGAGAGAAATGAAACAGAAGAGGAAAGAATAGAAGAAAAGAGAATAGTTTAGGAAAAGGAGGATAAAGCAGAAGAGGAGAGGAGAGAAGAGAAAATAAGAGAAGAGAATAGAGGAGAGGAGAGAAAATAAGATAAGAGAATAGAGGAGAGAATTGAAAATAAGAGGAGAGAATAGAGAAGAGAAGAGAAGAGAAAAAAAGAGGAGAGAAGAGAAAATTAGAGGAGAGGACAAGAGAAGAGAGTAGAGAGAGGTTGCGGTTGAGAGCTAGTTTGAGAAAGCTAATGTGCAAATCTGGAGAGAGAGTGGAGGGATCAACATCTGGGCTCTAAACTGATTGGAGAAGAAATGATGACGTATTTAAAAATATCGATTAAGTAATTAGTCCTGGGTGTCTGGGTGTTTAATTGGTTTGTGTGGTCTACATATAGACTTTCCAGGACGCACATTCATCAATGGAGTGCGAATCTTCAATACTAAAATCATTTATTCCTCATCAGACAATGAGTAACGATTTTTTTTAAAGCGGATTTTTTTTTTCAAAAGGGAGATGAAGTATGGTCAATTCTGATTTGCAAAAAATTCGTGGAGTAATTTGTGAAGAAATTGGTAGAGAATTGGTTGAGAATTAGTGGAGGTTGTAGAGAATTTTTGGAGAGATTTGTGGAGGAATTTGTGGAGAATTTGTGGAGAAATTTGTGGAGAATTTATGGAGAAATTGTGGAAAATGTGTGGAGAATTCATGCAGAATCAGTGGAGAATTAGTGGAGAATTTGTTGAGAATTTGTGAAGGTTTTGTGGAAGAAGTTGTGGAGAATTTCGAAAACTAGCAGACATAAAAATAAATCACAACCACGATTCACCCTACACCATACACACCATCAATTAACTTCAAACAGAACACTACAAATAACCAGCAACTCGTCAGCGCCAATTTTTCAACAGCGGCTTTTCAATACTAACATTCAACTTCATCTTTCAACCCCAACATTTCAGAACTAAAATTCAACTCATCCTTTACGGCTAATTTTCTTATACTTTGAGCATCAACTTTACACTAACTTAACACTAACAAAAGCATCATCTTTTATCACTAACTTTTCAACATTTAAAACAACAACAATAGTAAAAAATACATTTTTCAACATATACTTCTCAACATCCATTTTTCATCATCAACCTTTTAACACCAACTTTTCAATATCAGCCTTTTAAAACCCTTTTTTCAACACCAACTTTTTAACACCAACTTTTCAACATCAACCTTTTATCACCCACTTTTCAACATCAACATTTCAACACCAACTTTTCAACATCAACATTTTAACACCCTTTTTTCAACACCAACTTTTTAACACCAACTTTTCAACATCAACCTTTTAACACCAACTTTTCAACACCAACTTTTCAACACCAAATTTTCAACATCAACCTTTTAACACCCACTTTTCAACATCAACTTTTTAACACCAACTTTTCAACACCAACTTTTCAACATCAACTTTTTAACACCAACTTTTCAACATCAACCTTTTAACCCCAACTTTTCAGTATCAACTTTTCAACACCTTCCTTCAACACCCAACGCCTCACATGCAACCCAGAGTTCTCTAGATGGACACACACATATGTGTCCGTTGACCCGGTCCGTCTTGCTCAAGTGGACATTGTCTCGGAGTCAGAGAACAACCCATCGATTACGTCCCCTTGAACATTTCATGTAATTGCCTGGACAGATCGAAGCATGTTAACCAGAGCGTGCACCCCATTCAAACTGTTACCTGAATATATTTCCAATACACCTGAGTGTGCACGGTTCACATCATTGAGGCCTCCATCATTTTACACCCAATTATATTTTATTTCGCCACTAGAGTTTTAATCGCATTCCACTTACCAGAAAATTTAATCATAACACGCTAGTGCTCACATAGCCGCACTCAGTAAAATAGTAACAGAGTCCCATTAGCTGTAGGTCTAGAGAAGTTGGTGATGGAGGCGACTCACTCTATGCCTACATTGCTAGATATCTATTACGACAGGTGATTATCCTACAGGTAGTTTCTACAGCATTCATGAAATTACTGAGGGGTATGCTCGTTAGTAAACTAATGATTCAATTTGCAATTTAACATATATATATATATATATATATATATATATATATATATATATATATATATATATATATATATATATATAGTCTAATAGGCAAGTGGATGATTGCCCATTGGAGATCCAAGACCAAAGCTTGGGCCCTAAGTAGAGAAGAGCCAGATGTTGCCCATGCATCAGGCCCCTCTCTCTACACACAGCTGATGGACCCAAAGGACAGGACGTTACCTGTACAGCTTGAAATCAACACACACACACACGTACATTAACACATAAACACACTCACACAAATATATATATATATATATATATACTAGCTGCATCCCGTGCTCCGCCACGGTAAATCTTTTTTAAATGTACCAACTTTGGAACAGAACAAAACAATAAAAACAACACAAAAAACACAACCACAAACGCAACACAACCACAACCACAATACAACCACAACACAACCACAACACAACCACAACACAACTTGCAACACAACCACAACCACAATACAACCACAACACAACCACAACACAACCACAACACAACCACAACACAACCACAACACAACACAACCACAACACAACCACAACACAACCACAACAAAACTACAACACATCCACAACACAGCCACAACACAACCAAAAAACAACCACAACACAACCACAACACAACCAAAAACAACCACAACACAACCACAACACAACCACAACACAACCACAACACAACCACAACACAACCACAACACAACCACAACACAACCACAACACAACCACAACACAACCACAACACAACTACAACACAACCACAACAAAAACACAACTACAACACAGCCACAACACAACCACAACACAACCACAACGCAACCAAAAATCAACCACAACACAACCACAACAAAACCAAAAAACAACCACAATACAACCACAACACAACCACAACACAACCAAAAAACAACCACAAAAACAAAAAATAGTGATTTTGAGAAATCATAGACTAATTAGAAAATAATATAAATAATCTTAACATTTTTCTCTTTTAATTATGAACCTTAACATAGACTAATCAATGCGGTAGTAATAAAAAAAAAGATTAACTTAAATTATTGTTGAGTTAAATATATTTTCGAATTACCTCCCTTGAAAAAATTACCACAAAAAAAAGTTGAATTAATTAGCTTTTTCGACCTACTTTTATGGAAATGTATCCATTTTTTCTAGGAATACAAACTAAACTGATATTTGACATTGATCTTTTTAATATGTTTTAGCAATGTGCAAATATTTAATATTTTCATAACGTTATGCAAAAAAATAAACACAGTGGCATTTATAAAATAGCTCTATGCCGTTATATAAACGAATCCTACTCTATTACTTCTAATAAGACACTGCGGTGCACTGAAAAGCACAGCATGGTGCGAATGATTACTTTTATCGTTCCAAAAGCTATAGCGATGACGGACGGAAGGAAGGAAGGAAGGACAGACACAGCCCGCTTATATTATAGATATATATATATATATATATGTATATATATATATATGTATATATATATATATATATATATATGTATTTATATATATATATATATATATATATATATATATATATATATATATATATATATATATATATATACATATATATATATATATATATATATATATATATATAATGAAGTAATGGTGTCTCCTCTGCCTAAAATTATTACATCTTTCACGTCCCTTACATCCCGTGGACCAACCGTACTAGACCACACCTGAACTGGACCTACTGCTTAAGGCTTATTGGGTTTGTGTGAGAAATCTTGAAGTAAATCGAAAGAGAATCCTCAAAAATAAAAAGTTTAATTGAAGGCTACATTAGCGCCTCGGTGAGACACGCCCCCCCCCCCCCCACCCCTCCAGGCTTAATGATATCCTTCTCCCTCTCGTCCAGTTGTCTCCCATGTGTAAGGGAGATAAAAAAAATTCATGTAAATGGGGGGATATAATTTGATGCCTGATGTGAAGATCTATTTAAACAGCCTTTCAATGTTTCAAGATGGGGGGGGGGAGGGGGCACTTGTGGTTCAGGCATCTAAATATAGGGCTTTAGAGAGAGAGAGAGACAGAGAGAGATCGAGAGGGACAGAGAGGGGGAGGTAGAGGTAGAGAGAGAAGTAGAGAGAGGAACAGCATTATGACAAAAATATATCTTTTACATATCTTGCTATACTGAATATTTCGTCGTTTCTTTTTAAAAGTCGGACTTTAAAATCAGTTAAATTACGTTAAATCGTGTTAAATATTAATTGTTCCGTAAAAAACTTTTGATTTGCACCCCCTCCTCAAGATTTTGATTTGCACCCCCCCCCCCTCAAACTTTCAATTTGCACCCCCTCAACCTTTCAATTTATTTTTCAAACCCAATTTGGCGCCCCCTAAGGTCGGCGCCCGGGGACATATGTCCCCCCCCCCCGCCCGCCCCCCCCCCCCCCTCGCTACGCTACTGCCGTCCATGATTAAATTCTACCGTCCATGATTAAATTCTACCGTCCATGATTAAATTCTACCGTCCATAATTAAATTCTACCGTCCATGATTAAATTCTACCGTCCATGATTAAATTCTACCGTCCATGATTAAATTCTACCGTCCATGATTAAATTCTACCGTCCATAATTAAATTCTACCGTCCATGATTAAATTCTACCGTCCATGATTAAATTCTACCGTCCATTATTAAAAAATGATCTTGTGCATGTTACAGATCTGGACTGACTACAACCTGAGATGGGACCCTGCCAAGTATGGCGGCATCAAGGTCTTACGACTTCCGGTCGATGAAGTCTGGAAACCTGACATTTTGTTACACAACAAGTGAGTAGGTTTAACATTTTGTCAAGTGAGTAGGTTTAACATTTTGTCAAGTGAGTAGGTTTAACATTTTGTTACACAACAAGTGAGTAGGTTTAGCATTTTGTTACACAACAAGTGAGTAGGTTTAACATTTTGTCAAGTGAGTAGGTTTAACATTTTGTCAAGTGAGTAGGTTTAACATTTTGTCAAGTGAGTAGGTTTAACATTTTGTTACACAACAAGTGAGTAGGTTTAGCATTTTGTCAAGTGAGTAGGTTTAACATTTTGTCAAGTGAGTAGGTTTAACATTTTGTCAAGTGAGTAGGTTTAACATTTTGTCAAGTGAGTAGGTTTAACATTTTGTCAAGTGAGTAGGTTTAACATTTTGTTACACAACAAGTGAGTAGGTTTAGCATTTTGTCAAGTGAGTAGGTTTAACATTTTGTCAAGTGAGTAGGTTTAACATTTTATCAAGTGAGTAGGTTTAACATTTGTCAAGTGAGTAGGTTTAACATTTTGTTACACAACAAGTGAGTAGGTTTAGCATTTTGTCAAGTGAGTAGGTTTAACATTTAGTCAAGTGAGTAGGTTTAACATTTTGTTACACAACAAGTGAGTAGGTTTAACATTTAGTCAAGTGAGTAGGTTTAACATTTTGTTACACAACAAGTGAGTAGGTTTAACATTTAGTCAAGTGAGTAGGTTTGACATTTTGTTACACAACAAGTGAGTAGGTTTAACATTTTATCAAGTGAGTAGGTTTAACATTTTGTTACACAACAAGTGAGTAGGTTTAACATTTTGTCAAGTGAGTAGGTTTAACATTTTATCAAGTGAGTAGGTTTAACATTTTGTCAAGTGAGTAGGTTTAACATTTTATCAAGTGAGTAGGTTTAACATTTTGTTACACAACAAGTGAGTAGGTTTAACATTTAGTCAAGTGAGTAGGTTTAACATTTTATCAAGTGAGTAGGTTTAACATTTTGTCAAGTGAGTAGGTTTAACATTTTATCAAGTGAGTAGGTTTAACATTTTGTTACACAACAAGTGAGTAGGTTTAACATTTGGTCAAGTGAGTAGGTTTAACATTTTGTCAAGTGAGTAGGTTTAACATTTTATCAAGTGAGTAGGTTTAACATTTTGTCAAGTGAGTAGGTTTAACATTTTGTTACACAACAAGTGAGTAGGTTTAACATTTAGTCAAGTGAGTAGGTTTAACATTTAGTCAAGTGAGTAGGTTTAACATTTAGTCAAGTGAGTAGGTTTAACATTTTGTTACACAACAAGTGAGTAGGTTTAACATTTAGTCAAGTGAGTAGGTTTAACATTTTGTTACACAACAAGTGAGTAGGTTTAAAATTTTGTTACACAACAAGTGAGTAGGTTTAACATTTAGTCAAGTGAGTAGGTTTAACATTTTGTTACACAACAAGTGAGTAGGTTTAAAATTTTGTTACACAACAAGTGAGTAGGTTTAACATTTAGTCAAGTGAGTAGGTTTAACATTTTGTTACACAACAAGTGAGTAGGTTTAAAATTTTGTTACACAACAAGTGAGTAGGTTTAACATTTAGTCAAGTGAGTAGGTTTAACATTTTGTTACACAACAAGTGAGTAGGTTTAAAATTTTGTTACACAACAAGTGAGTAGGTTTAACAGTTTGTCAAGTGAGTAGGTTTAACATTTTGTTACACAACAAGTGAGTAGGTTTAAAATTTTGTTACACAACAAGTGAGTAGGTTTAACAGTTTGTCAAGTGAGTAGGTTTAACATTTTGTTACACAACAATGGAGTAGATTCAACATTTCTAGCGAGTTAGTTCAACATTTTGTTAGACAAGTGATTGGGTTTGGCGATCTCAAAAATATTTTTTGTATTTGTTAATTAACAGTGTATACCCGACAGCATATTAGACCAACAATTGATTTTAATTTGGTATATTGATTTTAATTTGGTATGGAGTTACAGTACTTCTTTATTCAAAACAAATTTACTGACTTGCACGATTTCTGGTTTTATCATGTGATAAGCTTCAATCTTGATTGCTTAAGAAGAAAGATGTTGATGAAAACTCTGTTGTTTTCTCCCGCTAACATAATCTACCACTGAGTGAAGATATCACTCACCCACCCTCACTCCACCCCCACACATTATGCTTTATTCTGAACATAAAGTTCATTAACAAAAGGTGGTAATACTATTACTGACAGTTGCTTAGTATAGACAAAAGTAAGAAAATATCGTGGAGGTATTTCGTTTATTTTTAGAAAATGCCTATTCAAGTTAGATGTAAGTGAATGTTTTGGGAGGCAGTGTGTGTGTGTGGGGGGGGGGGGGGGTAGGGGGGGTGTTGAGGGGAAGGCAACTCCCCTAATCCAGCTGTACTCACGTCTTACAAAACCCTTGATCCTCTATACTAGTAGTTGATTGTGCCCCTATATAGAACTGTAGCCCCTGTTTCCCATCTATCACAACACACATGTGCTTCTATAGTCCCTGTGTCCCACCTTATATCACAAGCTTGGGCCTGTAGACCTGTACCTAACACTGTTGTACGTGACATCTACCCAAACACTGCTGATAAATCCAATTAGACGGACGCTGGTCATGGACTGGCCGCAGCTGTAGCCATCTCCATGGAAACTTTGTTGTCCAATTAGCCCGTGTTTTAGTGGGGCCCAAGACAAACATGTGGGCAGGTAATGACGTTAGGGACAAACATGTAGGCAGGTAATGACGTTAGGGACCCGGGACAAACATGTAGGCAGGTAATGACGTTAGGGACCCGGGACAAACATGTAGGCAGGTAATGACGCTAGTGACCCGGGACAAACATGTGGGCAGGTAAGGACGTTAGGGACAAACATGTAGGCAGGTAATGACGTTAGGGACAAACATGTAGGCAGGTAATGACGTTAGGGACCCGGGACAAACATGTAGGCAGGTAATGATGTTAGGGACAAACATGTGGGCAGGTAATGACATTAGGGACCCGGGACAATCATGTAGGCAGGTAATGACGTTAGGGACAAACATGTAGGCAGGTAATGACGTTAGGGACAAACATGTAGGCAGGTAATGACGTTAGGGACAAACATGTGGGCAGGTAATGACGTTAGGGACAAACATGTAGGCAGGTAATGAAGTTAGGGACCCGGGACAAACATATATATAAATAAATAAATAAATAAATATATATATATATATGTATATATATATATATGTATATATATATATATATATATATATATATATATATATATATATACATATATATATATATATATATATATATATATATATATATATATATATATATATATATATATATATATTTATTTATTTATTTATTTATTTATAAATACACACACTTATATATACAAATATGTATGTATACACATTCCTCTATATGCATGTATGTAAAGAGTTCTCATTTTGTTCCAGCGCTGACGCAGCGGCCTTTGTCTCGTCCATCTCATCAAATCTGATCGTGGCAGCCAACGGCAACGTCACGTGGTTTTCTATGGTCATCTTCAAAAGCTCGTGCTCCATCAACGTGCGCTACTTCCCCTTTGATGCCCAGAACTGTTCCATGCAGTTTGCTTCATGGTCCTACGATGGCTTTCTGGTAAAGTACACTCCCATCTCGTTATATATCTGTTTGTATATATATATATATATATATATATATATATATATATATATATATATATATATATATATATATATATATATATATATATATATACATATTATATATATTACATACACACGTATATGTATATATATATATATATATATATATATATATATATATATATATATATATATACGTATTAAATATATTAAATACACACGTATATATATATATATATATATATATATATATATATATATATATGTATATATATATATATATATATATATATATATATATATATATATATATATATATATATATATATACATATATACAAAGAATTATAAAAGCAACATTCCAACCAGCGCTCGCATAAGACACATTGACTTACTGTCAATAAACTAAGACACGGTGACTTACTGTATTAAGCATTAAAACCCACTACAGCAGTTGATTTGGCATACTTTTATTTATTACCGTTTAATATAACAGAAAAAAAACCTTTCCATACCACTGAATATTTTAAAATGATTGAAACCGATTCATGAATTTCATTTTCACACGTCAACTATGTTTAAAACCAAAATTGTTGATGAGCCAATTCTGATGTTAAAATCAATAAAGCTGGATCGATGTCACAAGTAAATAGGAAACGTTCCTGACTTGACAACATGGGGGCTATGTAGATATCATTATTGGAGAAAAGGATATCATAACTATCGGGTCGATGCATTATAGAGTCCCCACCCCCGCTCCAATCACATGCACACACACAAAATCGCAGGCACGCGCATACACACGCACGGAACACACAGTAACGTGTGCGCTCACACACACACATACATACACACACACGCAAGATGGCAAATCTTGTTTACACTTGTTTCATCGCATACACGTCCTTGCGGATTTAAACTTTTTTTTTCTCTACATGTTAAAAATATGATGGCCCGTGTCTAGCATGACGTCATGTTAATCTTGTGCTGACCCGTTTCTAGTATGACGTCATGTTAGTCTTGTGCTGACCCCTCTCTAGCATGACGTTAATCTTGTGCTGACCCCTCTCTAACATGACGTTAATCTTGTGCTGACCCCTCTCTAGCATGACGTTAATCTTGTCCTGACCCCTCTCTAGCATGACGTTAATCTTGTGCTGACCCCTCTCTAACATGACGTTAATCTTGTGCTGAACCCTCTCTAGCATGACGTTAATCTTGTGCTGACCCCTCTCTAGCATGACGTTAATCTTGTGCTGACCCCTCTCTAGCATGACGTTAATCTTGTGCTGACCCCTCTCTAGCATGACGTTAATCTTGTGCTGACCCCTCTCTAGCATGACGTCACGTTAATCTTGTGCTGACCCCTCTCTAGCATGACGTCGTGTTAATCTTGTGCTGACCCTTCTCTAGCATGACGTCTCACGATTCCAGACATTGCACTCTTAAAGCCTGCATCAAACCATTAGCTATTTGATCAACACAAGTACATCGCTACATCGCTCCCCACTCCCCATCGCGATATTTACTTATCCCTAACCACCACAGAATAACCCATCACTTGTGTGTACAAATATCAGCCCTCTGTTGGCTATGTAAGCCCGCGTTCTGGGCCTGATACATAACTTACAAATAGTCTATACAGTGGTTGGCTCGTTAGAGATGGTCTAACAAGTCCTGTAATAGTTTCAATGTGTCTTACAGTCTCTACATCAGGTCTTTTATGTCCTGTAGTAGTTTCAATGTGTCTTACAGTCTCTACATCAGGTCTTTTATGTCCTGTAGTAGTTTCAATGTGTCTTACAGTCTCTACATCAGGTCTTTTATGTCCTGTAGTAGTTTCAATGTGTCTTACAGTCTCTACATCAGGTCTTTTATGTCCTGTAGTAGTTTCAATGTGTCTTACAAACAGTCATTTCATCCAGTCTCTACATCAGGTCTTACATGTCTTGTAATAGTTTCAATGTGTCTTACAGTTATTTCATCCGTCTCTACATCAGGTCTTACATGACCTGTAAAAGTTTCAATGTGTCTTACAGTCATTTCATCCAGTCTTTACATCAGGTCTTACATGCCCTGTAATAGTTTCAATGTGTCTTACAGTCATTTCATCCAGTCTCTCAGGTCTTACATAACCTGTAATAGTTTCAATGTGTCTTACAGTTATTTCATCCGTCTCTACATCAGGTCTTACATGTCCTGTAATAGTTTCAATGTGTCTTACAGTCATTTCATCAAGTCTCTACATCAGGTCTTACATGTCCTGTAGTAGTTTCAATGTGTCTTACAGTCATTTCATCCAGTCTATCAGGTCTTACATGACCTGTAATAGTTTCAATGTGTCTTACAGTCATTTCATCCTGTTTCAAGTCTAATACGAGTTGGTCAATATTTATATTTCTAAGTTATGAAATCTATACAATACGGAAATAGATCGGGTTGCGGGTGGGGGGGGGGGGGGTCTAAATCAGTGGGTAATTGGTGTGTGGTATAACCATATACATTTGATCTTGTCATTATGTGTGTGTGAACTAACCACATACACATGTTTAGTCTAACCACATACATTAAATTTTTATCTGGTCAGTGTGTGAGCGTGGTCTAACCGCATACAATGGTATCTGTTCTGACTGTATGGTCTAACCACATACAATGGTATCTGTTCTGACTGTGTGGTCTAACCACATACAATGGTATCTGTTCTGACTGTATGGTCTAACCACATACAATGGTATCTGTTCTGACTGTATGGTCTAACCACATACAATGGTATCTGTTCTGACTGTGTGGTCTAACCACATACAATGGTATCTGTTCTGACTGTATGGTCTAACCACATACAATGGTATCTGTTCTGACTGTATGGTCTAACCACATACAATGGTATCTGTTCTGACTGTGTGGTCTAACCACATACAATGGTATCTGTTCTGACTGTGTGGTCTAACCACATACAATGGTATCTGTTCTGACTGTATGGTCTAACCACATACAATGGTATCTGTTCTGACTGTGTGGTCTAACCACATACAATGGTATCTGTTCTGACTGTATGGTCTAACCACATACAATTTTATCTGTTCTGACTGTGTGGTCTAACCACATACAATGGTATCTGTTCTGACTGTGTGGTCTAACCACATACAATGGTATCTGTTCTGACTGTGTGGTCTAACCACATACAATGGTATCTGTTCTGACTGTATGGTCTAACCACATACAATTTTATCTGTTCTGACTGTGTGGTCTAACCACATACAATGGTATCTGTTCTGACTGTATGGTCTAACCACATACAATTTTATCTGTTCTGACTGTATGGTCTAACCGCATACAATTGTATCTGTTCTGACTGTATGGTCTAACCACATACAATTTTATCTGTTCTGACTGTATGGTCTAACCACATACAATGGTATCTGTTCTGACTGTGTGGTCTAACCACATACAATGGTATCTGTTCTGACTGTGTGGTCTAACCACATACAATGGTATCTGTTCTGTCTGTATGGTCTAACCACATACAATGGTATCTGTTCTGACTGTGTGGTCTAACCACATACAATGGTATCTGTTCTGACTGTATGGTCTAACCACATACAATTTTATCTGTTCTGACTGTGTGGTCTAACCACATACAATGGTATCTGTTCTGACTGTGTGGTCTAACCACATACAATGGTATCTGTTCTGACTGTGTGGTCTAACCACATACAATGGTATCTGTTCTGACTGTATGGTCTAACCACATACAATTTTATCTGTTCTGACTGTGTGGTCTAACCACATACAATGGTATCTGTTCTGACTGTATGGTCTAACCACATACAATTTTATCTGTTCTGACTGTATGGTCTAACCGCATACAATTTTATCTGTTCTGACTGTATGGTCTAACCACATACAATTTTATCTGTTCTGACTGTATGGTCTAACCGCATACAATTTTATCTGTTCTGACTGTGTGGTCTAACCACATACAATGGTATCTGTTCTGACTGTATGGTCTAACCACATACAATTTTATCTGTTCTGACTGTATGGTCTAACCCAGGGGTCGGCAACCTGCGGCTCGCGAGCCGCATGCGGCTCTTTTGATATCAAGATGCGGCTCTCCAGCTCCTTGCACAAATACTAATAATCTTAATAAAATAATAAAATATTTGAAATAAAAAAATGTTAGTGGCTCTTTAAAACCAGGGAAATTTTGAAAATTGTAACTTTTGGCTCTTCCGCTTCAAAAGGTTGCCGACCCCTGGTCTCACCGCATACAATTTTATCTGTTCTGACTGTGTGGTCTAACCACATACAATGGTATCTGTTCTGACTGTATGGTCTAACCACATACAATTTTATCTGTTCTGACTGTATGGTCTAACCGCATACAATTTTATCTGTTCTGGCTGTATGGTCTAACCACATACAATTGTATCTGTTCTGACTGTATGGTCTAACCACATACATTTTATCTGTTCTGACTGTATGGTCTAACCACATACGATTGTAAGTGTTCTGACTGTATGGTCTAACCACATACAATTTTATCTGTTCTGACTGTATGGTCTAACCGCATACAATTTTATCTGTTCTGGCTGTATGGTCTAACCACATACAATTGTATCTGTTCTGACTGTATGGTCTAACCACATACAATTGTATCTGTTCTGACTGTATGGTCTAACCACATACATTTTATCTGTTCTGACTGTATGGTCTAACCACATACATTTTATCTGTTCTGACTGTATGGTCTAACCACATACAATTTTATCTCGTCAGTGTGTGAGCGTGGTCTAACCACATACAATTTTATCTGTTCTGACTGTATGGTCTAACCACATACAATTTTATCTGTTCTGACTGTATGGTCTAACCACATACAATTTTATCTGTTCTGACTGTATGGTCTAACCACATACAATTTTATCTGTTCTGACTGTATGGTCTAACCACATACAATTTTATCTGTTCTGACTGTATGGTCTAACCACATACAATTTTATCTGTTCTGACTGTGTGGTCTAACCACATACAATTGTATCTGTTCTGACTGTATGGTCTAACCACATACAATTGTATCTGTTCTGACTGTATGGTCTAACCACATACAATTTTATCTGTTCTGACTGTATGGTCTAACCGCATACAATTTTATCTGTTCTGGCTGTATGGTCTAACCACATACAATTGTATCTGTTCTGACTGTATGGTCTAACCACATACAATTGTATCTGTTCTGACTGTATGGTCTAACCACATACATTTTATCTGTTCTGACTGTATGGTCTAACCACATACATTTTATCTGTTCTGACTGTATGGTCTAACCACATACAATTTTATCTCGTCAGTGTGTGAGCGTGGTCTAACCACATACAATTTTATCTGTTCTGACTGTATGGTCTAACCACATACAATTTTATCTGTTCTGACTGTATGGTCTAACCACATACAATTTTATCTGTTCTGACTGTATGGTCTAACCACATACACTTTTATCTGTTCTGGCTGTATGGTCTAACCACATACAATTTTATCTATTCTGACTGTATCGTCTAACCACATACACTTCTCCAATTAAACCGTTCCGCATGAATGGCTCACATTTTTGTTGACGTTAATGACGGGGGTGTTTAAATAAACCAATGTCTGCTATTTATGTCTGCTATCTATGTCTGCCACGACACGCACTGGCATTGAAGCGCATATAATTATAATCAATGACCCACAATTCCTGGCAAACATCTATCACCCAAGTTCCAACTGAAGATTGAATAGACTTGGTTGAAGTGCTCACTAAAAGCAGCGATGTTGAGATAAGGTATAGAGGGTTTGGTGTTTCATAGCAGAAAATTACTCAACTATTGAATGTTGGTAGTTATATGTTGACCAACCAAGTATATATTTAGTACATTTAAACTCAGTTATAACAATATGATTATTTTAATGATTTCATCTTTTTTTTTTATTTATTATATGTTATAATATCTACATAAATTACTCAACTATTGAATGTTGGTAGTTATATGTTGACGAAGCAAGTATATATTTAGTACATGTAAAATAAATTTATAACAATATGGTTATTTTAACGATATCACCTTTTTTTCTTATTAATTATATTTTATAATATCTACATAAACGTATGCTATATTAATGATGGGACGTAAATTTTGTATGTTGTCCTAGCCAATTTCTGAAATCATATTCTGGACTGAACTTCGATGTCGGTTTGAGAAACATAAATGTGCGCAATTTTGACGCGCCGGGGTTTGAGAAACATAAATGTGCGCATTTTTTGACCCGCCGTCTAAAGGCCGTCAGATAGACCCCAACCAGAGTTTCTTCCAGGCATCTCTTCTACCCCCCCCCCTCCCGAACGAAATGAAATTTATATAATTTATATAGAAAATATATACTTTTAACAGTGTCCGCCCCCAAGCCCGAAGAAAGTCTACCGCCCCCCCCCCCCCCGAAAATTTCAAGTGCCCCCCCCCCCCCCAGGAGAAAAGTCTGGAAGAAACACTGACCCCAACCCACTCTCCAAATATAAATATACTTCAAGAAAAACGTGGTCGAATATTTGGAACAATTTGCCACCTAATCGCCACGACTTTGAAGCAGAAATAGTTCTGTATTTTAGCAGTTACTGTTTATTTAATCTACCCTATGTACACTTTCACTTGATAAATCAGATTGGAAAATATTTTGTGTGGGTCACTTTAATGCTAAAATTGTGCTAACTTTACTGTACGGTTAAATTACAGATGTTAATTAGCCACTGGTCTATTTTTTGAGCTCTTGGTAACCACAGCTCAAGTTATTAAACAGTTGTAGTACACTGGATGGTGGCTTTAGTCATAGTCACATTTGATTATTTTATTCCGTGCTCGGTATTAGAATCCATTAAAACTGTACGTACAGTAAAACTACTTTATTTTTATTTTAAAAAAAACCTTTATTAGAATCAATTAAAATTGCCGTCAAAGTAAAACAACTTTATTAGAATCAATTAAAAAGTTTCTTTAAATAAAACGACTTTGAAAATGGTAGTGTTTGAAGTCAACAGTACAACTTCCAAAAAAGCTCTCTTGAGAAAATTGAGTTGGGAATTTTTTTACAACTTTGAAAATGGTAGTGTTTGGAGTCAACAGTACAACTTCCAAAAAAGCTCTCTTGAGAAAATTGAGTTGGGAATTTTTAAAAATCATGGCATGACAGATAACTCTATGTTGTGTGACCTTGGGAATCTAACGATTCATGACCTTTATATTTTTGGTATAAAAAAGTAGTGCTTACATAAAAATACATGTAGTTTATCTATTTTTGCCTTTTTTTCTATATTAAGTTACATATTTTGAAAATTTTAATCTAGCTATTACAATAAATTAATAATTAAATCTAGAAGTTTGAGTGCAGTAAAAGTCCCCTATCGGACCGCAGGTCAGATAAAGTAGAGTTTACCTGTTTCTTAACCACGTCTTGTAAAAGAAATGATGTGGTCAGCACTAAGCCCAGTCGCCTTTCTTCCCCTGACGATAGCCAGGTACTCATCAGAGCTGGGTGGGCTCAGGGACATCTTCAAGGTTCAAGCCCGGGATCCGAACTCCAAACTTTCAGGCTAGCAGTCGTATGCTCTATCACCCAACCACGCCATTCCCTTTTTAGTAGTTTTTTTTTTAATTCTTCTCGATCAGACTTAACCAACAACAACAGCACATAAAACCATATGACCACTCACAAACAAATCTATTGATTTCATCACAAACAACACGACCTGCCCCAACCCTAGCCGGACGACAGGGTGTAAAAATGGAAATGTAATTAGCTGTAGACCAACATAAAAGTCCAACACTGCACTAGGCGGGGATTACAAGAGGTGGAACCTGTTTTCATTGTTAGGGCAAATCTGATTGGTTCACGGAGTTATTGTATGAGAAACCCGACCAATCAACTCACGCCATTTAAGTTATCGCCCTTCGTGTCCAGACTTAAGTTGTCGACCTTTAACTTTGTGATTTATTTTTGTTCTGTTTTTTATTTCGCTTAAAATAGTATGTAAATGTACAAGCATATCTATCTGTATCTATCTATATCTATTTCTATATATGTATATATATATAATGTATATATGTATATATATAATGTATGTATATATAATGTATATATATATATATATATATATATATATATATATATATATATATATATATATATATATATATATATATATATATATATATATATATATATATATATATATATATATAATTTATTTGTATATGTATAGGCTAAAGAGTAGCTTATATATGCTTGCTTACATGACAAGCCTCAAAGGCGCATAAGCAATTGACACGTATATTTCATTGTGTTGGAGGCGTGGTCGAGTCGGCAAAGCTCATGGTTGTTAAACCGAAAAAAAAGGCTCAAGTTCGAAACCTCTGACAGATAAAACTCGATCCCTTCCAACACTAAAAATTAAGAACGAAGAAGAAGACGACATGATAATTTTCAAACTTCGTTTACAGACCGATTCATAAAACAACTAGTACAACATTGACTATTAAGACACCGCCTTCGTCATTAAAGCACTTAAATTCATAAGAACTATATTTTGAGCTGATAATTTCTTTATTCATTATTTTTACATTAAAGCGAATTAAATTAAACTTCTTCAATTACAATTTTTTGTGTGTCTATAAATAGCAGCATTGCTGAATGAGAGAAAATACCGGTTGAACCTGCATTATCCCCGGGGTATCTCTTCCCCTCTAACCCCAAGATTATCTCTGTAATTTAAAAAAAAAACTTAACTGTGTGTTGGGGGAAGGGGGCATGGGGCAGTAGATTTTTTTGTAAATGTGCGTATAACTGCTCGTTTTTTATATCTATACGTATGTATATGTGTGCGTGTGTGTATGTGTACGTGTGTATGTGTGTATTCGCGTGGGATCCAGCCTTGAGTATTAGCCTAGGGTTGAAGCTGTAACGAAATCAGCGGACGTGGCAGAGGTTAACTAAATAAGGGCGATGGCTTGAATGTGATTTTGATTTCGTGGATCTACAAGTGTGAGCACTTTTTTTTAAACGGGCACTCAGAGGTCGTATCATTGAACTTTGAGACGATATAGATTTGTGCCGCCCCCCCCTCCCGCCCCGCCCCCACACACACTATACCCACACACTTGAATTACTCATCCACATCCTACACACAACCACAATATTCCCTCCCCACAAAATGACGAAACGTTGATTCACAGAAACTTCACATCACTTGACTGCAGTGAAGTGTTGTGACGTTATAACTTTATTCAATCGGCGATGGTATGTCGCAATCGAAATAGTTTGGTTTAGTTCATGAAATAAACCTTCTTGGAAAAAAATACCAAATGTAAAAACATAATCTGCAGTTTATTTATTTTTTTACATTTCCTAACTACAATCTGCCATAAATGACAAACTGACAAAATAACAAAATGATAAAATGACAAAATGACAAAATGACAAAATGACAAAATGACATAGGATGTTGAAAGTTGGTCATTTTTAGTTTTATAGGCTGACTTTATAGGTCAAGAATGTAAATACAAATTTCGATTGCACTACAGCTTGACGACACAGACTTTAGTTTGATATAATTATACAGCTAGACACATACAGACTTTGACTGTAACGCACTTTAAAATAAAACTTGTGAATGGGTGTATTCGTGGAGAACGTATCATCTACAATATCTGACATTTGTAGACAAATCGTATGTACATTTGTCTTATGTCTCCATGCTGCACCTTATTTGTCATCTAATAATATGTTATATCTGTCATCATTTCCTTATTACATGTGCCATCTGTTAAAACACCACACCTGACATCTGTCATCACACCACACCTGACATCTGTCACGTGTCATCACAACACACCACACATGACATGACATCACACTACACCTGACATCTGGTCATCACACCACACATGACATCTGTCACCACGCCACGCCTGTCATCTGTCACCTGTCATCACACCACACTTGACATCTGTCATCACACCACGCCTGTCATCACACCACACCACACCTGGCATCATATCACACCACACCTGACATTTGTGACCACATATGTCACCACACCTGACATCTGTCACCACACCTGACATCTGTCACCACACCTGACATCTACCTGTCATCACCAGATCAACCTGTTGATCAACACTGAGGACGGTGATATGAGCAACTACATCCCCAACAGCGAGTGGCACCTCGAGGTCTTCCAGGGCGAGAGGAACGTCCGTTTTTTCTCCTGCTGTGATGAGCCCTACCCACACATCACTTTCTACATCATCATTAGGGTTGGTAGACCTTTATAACTTTCTGCAACATCATTAGGGTTGGTAGACCTTTATAACTTTCTACAACATCATTAGGGTTGGTAGACCTTTATAACTTTCTGCAACATCATTAGGGTTGGTAGAACTTTATAACTTTCTGCAACATCATTAGGGTTGGTAGACCTTTATAACTTTCTACAACATCATTAGGGTTGGTAGACCTTTATAACTTTCTGCAACATCATTAGGGTTGGTAGACCTTTATAACTTTCTACATTATAATTAGGGTTGGTAGACATTTATAACTTTCTACATCATCATTAGGGTTGGTAGACCTTTATAGTTTTCTACAACATCATTAGGGTGGGTAGACCTTTATAACTTTCTACATCATCATTAGGGTTGGTAGACCTTTATAGTTTTCTACAACATCATTAGGGTTGGTAGACCTTTATAACTTTCTACATTATAATTAGGGTTGGTAGACCTTTATAAGTTTCTACATTATCATAAGGGTTGGTAGACCTTTATAACTTTCTACAACATCATTAGGTTTGATAGAGCTTTATAACTTTCTACAACATCATAAGGGTTGGTAGACATTTATAACTTTCTACAACATCATTAGGGTTGGTAGACCTTTATAACTTTCTACAACATAATTAGGGTTGGTAGACCTTCATAACTTTCTACAATAGCATTAGGGTTGGTAGACCTTTATAACTTTCTACATCATCATTAGGGTTGGTAGACCTTTATAACTTTCTACATCGTCTTTAGGGTTGGTAGACCTTCATAACTTTCTACAATAGCATTAGGGTTGGTAGACCTTTATAACTTTCTACATCATCATTAGGGTTGGTAGACCTTCATAACTTTCTACATTATCTTTAGGGTTGGTAGACCTTTATAACTTTCTACATCATCATTAGGGTTGGTAGACCTTTATAACTTTCTACATTATAATTAGGGTTGGTAGACCTTTATAACTTTCTACATTATAATTAGGGTTGATAGACCTTTATAACTTTCTACATTATTATTAGGGTTGGTAGACCTTTATAACTTTCTACATTATAATTAGGGTTGGTAGACCTTTATAACTTTCTACATTATCATAAGGGTTGGTAGACCTTTATAACTTTCTACAACCTCATTAGGGTTGGTAGACCTTTATAAATTTCTACATTATAATTAGGGTTGGTAGACCTTTATAACTTTCTACATCATTAGGGTTGGTAGACCTTTATAACTTTCTACATCATTAGGGTTGGAAGTCCTTTATAACTTTCTACAACATCATTAGGGTTGGTAGACCTTTATAACTTTCTGCAACATCATTAGGGTTGGTAGACCTTTATAACTTTCTACAACATCATTAGGGTTGGTAGACCTTTATAGCTTTCTACATTATAATAAGGGTTGGTAGACCTTAATAACTTTCTATATTATAATTAGGGTTGGTAGACCTTTATAACTTTCTACATTATAATTAGGGTTGGTAGACCTTTATAACTTTCTACATTATTATTAGGGTTGGTAGACCTTTATAACTTTCTACATTATAATTAGGGTTGGTAGACCTTTATAACTTTCTACATTATAATTAGGGTTGGTAGACCTTGATAACTTTCTACATTATAATTAGGGTTGGTAGACCTTTATAACTTTCTACATTATCATAAGGGTTGGTAGACCTTTATAACTTTCTACATTATCATTAGGGTTGGTAGACCTTTATAACTTTCTACATCATTAGGGTTGGAAGTCCTTTATAACTTTCTACAACATCATTAGGGTTGGTAGACCTTTATAACTTTCTGCAACATCATTAGGGTTGGTAGACCTTTATAACTTTCTACAACATCATTAGGGTTGGTAGACCTTTATAGCTTTCTACATTATAATTAGGGTGGGTAGACCTTTATAACTTTCTACAACATCATTAGGGTTGGTAGACCTTTATAACTTTCTACATTATAATAATGGTTGGTAGACCTTAATAACTTTCTACATTATAATTAGGGTGGGTAGACCTTTATAACTTTCTACAACATCATATGGGTTGGTAGACCTTTATAACTTTCTACATTATAATTAGGGTTGGTAGTTGGTAGACCTTTATAACTTTCTACAACATCATTAGGGTTGGTAGACCTTTATAACTTTCTACAACATCATTAGGGTTGGTAGACCTTTATACATATCACTTTCTACATTATAATTAGAGTTGGTAGACATTTATAACTTTCTACATTATATATATATATATATATATATATATATATATATATATATATATATATATATATATATATATATATATATATATGTATGTATGTATGTATGTATGTATGTATGTATGTATGTATGTATGTATGTATGTATGTATGTATGTATGTATGTATGTATGTATGTATGTATGTATGTATGTATATAATGTGTATTTAAATTGCTGTTCTATTGTATCGTGGTCAGCGGCGGCCCCTGTTCTACATCTTCAACATGATACTGCCGTGTATATTGATCACCCTGGTGGCACTGCTGGGGTTCTACATCCCCTCGGACTCTGGCGAGAAGGTGACCATGGGGATCACCACCCTCCTGTCCATGACCGTCTTCATGATGCTGGTCACAGAGAACATGCCGCCTACCTCGGACGTGCTGCCACTTATAGGTGAGTACCTCGCTCAGCTGATGCCACTTATAGGTGAGTACCTCGCTCACCTGATGCCACTTATAGGTGAGTACCTCGCTCAGCTGATGCCACTTATAGGTGAGTACCTCGCTCACCTGATGCCACTTATAGGTGAGTACCTCGCTCACCTGATGCCACTTATAGTTGAGTACCTCGCTCACCTGATGCCACTTATAGGTGAGTACCTCGCTCAGCTGATGTACGCAGGTTGTGCCACTTATAGGTGAGTGCCTCGCTCACCTGATGCCACTTATAGGTGAGTGCCTCGCTCACCTGATGCCACTTATAGGTGAGTACCGCGCTAAACTGATGCCACTTATAGGTGAGTACCTCGCTCACCTGATGCCACTTATAGGTGAGTACCTCGCTCAGCTGATGCCACTTATAGGTGAGTACCTCGCTCAGCTGATGCCACTTATAGGTGAGTACCTCGCTCAGCTGATGCCACTTATAGGTGAGTACCTCGCTCAGCTGATGCCACTTATAGGTGAGTACCTCGCTCAGCTGATGTACGCAGGTTGTGCCACTTATAGGTGAGTGCCTCGCTCAGCTGATGCCACTTATAGGTGAGTACCTCGCTCAGCTGATGTACGCAGGTTGTGCCACTTATAGGTGAGTGCCTCGCTCAGCTGATGCCACTTATAGGTGAGTACCTCGCTCAGCTGATGCCACTTATAGGTGAGTACCTCGCTCACCTGATGCCACTTATAGGTGAGTACCTCGCTCAGCTGATGCCACTTATAGGTGAGTACCTCGCTCAGCTGATGCCACTTATAGGTGAGTGCCTCGCTCACCTGATGCCACTTATAGGTGAGTACCTCGCTCACCTGATGCCACTTATAGGTGAGTACCTCGCTCAGCTGATGCCACTTATAGGTGAGTACCTCGCTCAGCTGATGCCACTTATAGGTGAGTACCTCGCTCACCTGATGCCACTTATAGGTGAGTACCTCGCTCAGCTGATGCCACTTATAGGTGAGTACCTCGCTCAGCTGATGCCACTTATAGGTGAGTACCTCGCTCACCTGATGCCACTTATAGGTGAGTACCTCGCTCAGCTGATGCCACTTATAGGTGAGTACCTCGCTCAGCTGATGTACGCAGGTGGTGCCACTTATAGGTGAGTGCCTCGCTCAGCTGATGCCACTTATAGGTGAGTACCTCGCTCAGCTGATGTACGCAGGTTGTGCCACTTATAGGTGAGTGCCTCGCTCAGCTGATGCTACTTATAGGTGAGTACCTCGCTCAGCTGATGTACGCAGGTTGTGCCACTTATAGGTGAGTACCTCGCTCAGCTGATGCCACTTATAGGTGAGTACCTCGCTCAGCTGATGCCACTTATAGGTGAGTACCTCGCTCAGCTGATGTACGCAGGTGGTGCCACTTATAGGTGAGTGCCTCGCTCAGCTGATGCCACTTATAGGTGAGTACCTCGCTCAGCTGATGTACGCAGGTGGTGCCACTTATAGGTGAGTGCCTCGCTCAGCTGATGCCACTTATAGGTGAGTACCTCGCTCAGCTGATGTACGCAGGTTGTGCCACTTATAGGTGAGTGCCTCGCTCACCTGATGCCACTTATAGGTGAGTGCCTCGCTCACCTGATGCCACTTATAGGTGAGTACCTCGCTCACCTGATGCCACTTATAGGTGAGTACCTCGCTCACCTGATGCCACTTATAGGTGAGTACCTCGCTCACCTGATGCCACTTATAGGTGAGTACCTCGCTCAGCTGATGCCACTTATAGGTGAGTACCTCGCTCAGCTGATGTACGCAGGTTGTGCCACTTATAGGTGAGTACCTCGCTCACCTGATGCCACTTATAGGCGAGTACCTCGCTCAGCTGATGCCACTTATAGGTGAGTACCTCGCTCACCTGATGCCACTTATAGGTGAGTACCTCGCTCAGCTGATGTACGCAGGTGGTGCCACTTATAGGTGAGTGCCTCGCTCAGCTGATGCCACTTATAGGTGAGTACCTCGCTCAGCTGATGTACGCAGGTTGTGCCACTTATAGGTGAGTGCCTCGCTCACCTGATGCCACTTATAGGTGAGTGCCTCGCTCACCTGATGCCACTTATAGGTGAGTACCTCGCTCACCTGATGCCACTTATAGGTGAATACCTCGCTCACCTGATGCCACTTATAGGTGAGTACCTCGCTCACCTGATGCCACTTATAGGTGAGTACCTCGCTCAGCTGATGCCACTTATAGGTGAGTACCTCGCTCAGCTGATGCCACTTATAGGTGAGTACCTCGCTCAGCTGATGTACGCAGGTGGTGCCACTTATAGGTGAGTGCCTCGCTCAGCTGATGCCACTTATAGGTGAGTACCTCGCTCAGCTGATGTACGCAGGTGGTGCCACTTATAGGTGAGTGCCTCGCTCACCTGATGCCACTTATAGGTGAGTACCTCGCTCACCTGATGCCACTTATAGGTGAGTACCTCGCTCAGCTGATGCCACTTATAGGTGAGTACCTCGCTCAGCTGATGTACGCAGGTGGTGCCACTTATAGGTGAGTGCCTCGCTCAGCTGATGCCACTTATAGGTGAGTACCTCGCTCAGCTGATGTACGCAGGTTGTGCCACTTATAGGTGAGTACCTCGCTCAGCTGCCACTTATAGGTGAGTACCTCGCTCAGCTGATGCCACTTATAGGTGAGTACCTCGCTCAGCTGATGCCACTTATAGGTGAGTGCCTCGCTTACCTGATGCCACTTATAGGTGAGTACCTCGCTCACCTGATGCCACTTATAGGTGAGTACCTCGCTCACCTGATGCCACTTATAGGTGAGTACCTCGCTCAGCTGATGCCACTTATAGGTGAGTACCTCGCTCAGCTGATGCCACTTATAGGTGAGTACCTCGCTCAGCTGATGCCACTTATAGGTGAGTACCTCGCTCAGCTGATGCCACTTATAGGTGAGTACCTCGCTCAGCTGATGCCACTTATAGGTGAGTACCTCGCTCAGCTGATGTACGCAGGTGGTGCCACTTATAGGTGAGTGCCTCGCTCAGCTGATGCCACTTATAGGTGAGTACCTCGCTCAGCTGATGTACGCAGGTTGTGCCACTTATAGGTGAGTGCCTCGCTCACCTGATGCCACTTATAGGTGAGTGCCTCGCTCACCTGATGCCACTTAT
Organism: Physella acuta; assembly: GCF_028476545.2. Lineage (NCBI taxonomy): Eukaryota > Metazoa > Mollusca > Gastropoda > Physidae > Physella > Physella acuta. The sequence continues at coordinate 630,109 of NW_026731706.1, read as the reverse complement.
AGGTGAGTACCTCGCTCACCTGATGCCACTTATAGGTGAATACCTCGCTCACCTGATGCCACTTATAGGTGAGTACCTCGCTCACCTGATGCCACTTATAGGTGAGTACCTCGCTCAGCTGATGCCACTTATAGGTGAGTACCTCGCTCAGCTGATGCCACTTATAGGTGAGTACCTCGCTCAGCTGATGTACGCAGGTGGTGCCACTTATAGGTGAGTGCCTCGCTCAGCTGATGCCACTTATAGGTGAGTACCTCGCTCAGCTGATGTACGCAGGTGGTGCCACTTATAGGTGAGTGCCTCGCTCACCTGATGCCACTTATAGGTGAGTACCTCGCTCACCTGATGCCACTAAAAGGTGAGTACCTCGCTCAGCTGATGCCACTTATAGGTGAGTACCTCGCTCAGCTGATGTACGCAGGTTGTGCCACTTATAGGTGAGTGCCTCGCTCAGCTAATGCCACTTATAGGTGAGTGCCTCGCTCAGCTGATGCCACTTATAGGTGAGTACCTCGCTCAGCTGATGCCACTTATAGGTGAGTACCTCGCTCAGCTGATGTACGCAGGTGGTGCCACTTATAGGTGAGTGCCTCGCTCAGCTGATGCCACTTATAGGTGAGTACCTCGCTCAGCTGATGTACGCAGGTTGTGCCACTTATAGGTGAGTACCTCGCTCAGCTGATGCCACTTATAGGTGAGTACCTCGCTCAGCTGATGTACGCAGGTTGTGCCACTTATAGGTGAGTACCTCGCTCAGCTGATGCCACTTATAGGTGAGTACCTCGCTCAGCTGATGCCACTTATAGGTGAGTGCCTCGCTTACCTGATGCCACTTATAGGTGAGTACCTCGCTCACCTGATGCCACTTATAGGTGAGTACCTCGCTCACCTGATGCCACTTATAGGTGAGTACCTCGCTCAGCTGATGCCACTTATAGGTGAGTACCTCGCTCAGCTGATGCCACTTATAGGTGAGTACCTCGCTCAGCTGATGCCACTTATAGGTGAGTACCTCGCTCAGCTGATGCCACTTATAGGTGAGTACCTCGCTCAGCTGATGTACGCAGGTGGTGCCACTTATAGGTGAGTGCCTCGCTCAGCTGATGCCACTTATAGGTGAGTACCTCGCTCAGCTGATGCCACTTATAGGTGAGTACCTCGCTCAGCTGATGCCACTTATAGGTGAGTGCCTCGCTCACCTGATGCCACTTATAGGTGAGTACCTCGCTCACCTGATGCCACTTATAGGTGAGTACCTCGCTCAGCTGATGCCACTTATAGGTGAGTACCTCGCTCAGCTGATGCCACTTATAGGTGAGTACCTCGCTGACCTGATGCCACTTATAGGTGAGTACCTCGCTCAGCTGATGCCACTTATAGGTGAGTACCTCGCTCAGCTGATGCCACTTATAGGTGAGTACCTCGCTCAGCTGATGCCACTTATAGGTGAGTACCTCGCTCAGCTGATGTACGCAGGTAACTGATGTGACTTATGCGTGAGTACCTGCCTCACCTGATGCTGGTGAGTGCTCTCACACGCATAAGGCCGGTGTATTGTTTTCACTCCCCATGTACAGAGGCGTAGCGAGAGGGGGGGGGGGCGGGGGGGCGGACCGCACCGGGTGACATCATTTAGGAGGTGACACCAAGGCAAAAAATAGTAAAATATATAGAGAAAAATTTGAGGGGGGGGGGGGTGCAAATCGAAAGTTTGAGGGGGGGGGGGGGTGCCAATCGAAAATTGAAAGTTTGTCCTCGGGAAGAGTCGCTACGCCTCTGACGGGGTAACACCATTAAGTGCTGCACTGGGTGACACCCGACCTCGCTACGCCACTGCCCATGTAGATACTGGACTTATATATACAAGTGCTATCGCTCAAGTGAAACAACTATTGTGTTAGCAGGATAGATGTAGCTAACAGCTATAGCACACATACACATAAGTTCTACCAAGATTCGTCTGTGTTTTTATGACAGTTATACGTGAGTACTTTAAACACGCGCATCTAGCGGCTCGTATTATTTCTGGTATGTTTCAAGAAATCACGTGACTCATATAAATGTTCAGCGTGGCATTGTGTGCAAGTTCTAGCCCGTCTAAGTACGACGCCAGTATTGATTACAGTTGTGAAGCATAGATTTTACTGACATTTGCTGTTAGACTTGTCATTTTTTACTTTGTTATCAGCTTAATGCGTCAACAATCGCACAATTTATTCAGCAAATCGCGATATTTAACGTTTTTAGAAGATAAAGAAAGGTACCGAACACTATATTGTCAGTAAGTAGGAAGAAACAGCTATCCGAGACAGAGTTTTCAGATTTCTAAAATACGGGTTCTCAATTGCACAAAATTTATCCTTTGACCTATTTTCCCATGCAGGTATCTAAGCACTGTTCCAGATTACTAAAATACATGTTCTCAACTTATCACATTACCTATCTTCCCACGCAGGTATCTACTACGGCATGACGATATTTATAGTATCATTCGCCACCGCCATGACAGTGTTCACCCTCAACATCCACCACAAGGGGAGCAGGGGCAGGCCGGTGCCGCTGCTGATCAAACGGATCTGCTTCGATCTGCTGGCTAAGGTGTTCTGTATGAAGGTGGATACATGGGATGAGCCGGTCAATTTGGTTAGACTTTTCATACACGACATTTTACGTGTTCCACTTGGTTAGACTTTTCATACACGACATTTCTACATGTTCCATTTCTACATGTTCCACTTGGTTAGACTTTTCATACACGACATTTCTACATGTTCCATGGCATTTCTACATGGTCCACGAGATTTCTGGATGTTCCATTTGGTTAGACTTTTCATACACGACATTTCTACATGTTCCATGGCATTTCTACATGGTCCACTTGGTTAGACTTTTCATACACGACATTTCTACATGTTCCATTTCTACATGTTCCACTTGGTTAGACTTTTCATACACGACATTTCTACATGTTCCATGGCATTTCTACATGTTCCACTTGGTTAGACTTTTCATACACGACATTTCTACATGTTCCATTTCTACATGTTCCACTTGGTTAGACTTTTCATACACGACATTTCTACATGTTCCATGGCATTTCTACATGGTCCACGAGATTTCTGGATGTTCCATTTGGTTAGACTTTTCATACACGACATTTCTACATGTTCCACTAGGTTAGACTTTTCATACACGACATTTCTACATGTTCCACTCGGTTAGACTTTTCATACACGACATTTTACATGTTCCATTTGGTTAGACTTTTCATACACGACATTTTACATGTGTCAGTTGGTTAGACTTTTCATACACGACATTTTACATGTTTCATTTGGTTAGACTTTTCATACACGACATTTTACATGTGTCAGTTGGTTAGACTTTTCATACACGACATTTTACATGTTTCATGGCATTTCTACATGTTCCACGACATCTCTAGATGTTCCATTTGGTTAGACTTTTCATACACGACATTTACATGTTCCACTCGGTTAGACTTTTCATACACGACATATTTATACATGACAAATTCATACAATTCATATCTACATGTTCCACGACATTCGAGCTCAGTAAACCGGCTAATTTGGTTAGACTTTTCATACACGACATTTCTACATGTGTCAGATGGTTAGACTTTTCATACACGACATTTCTACATGTGTCAGTAGGTTAGACTTTTTATACACGACATTTTTATACATGACAAATTCATACACGACATTTTTATACATGACAAATTCATACACGACATTTTTATACATGACAAATTCATACACGACATTTCTACATGTTCCACGACATTCGCGCTCAGTAAACCGGCTAATTTGGTTAGACTTTTCATACACGACATTTCTACATGTTCCATTCGCGCTCAGTAAACCGGCTAATTTGGATAGACTTTTCATACACGACATTTCTACATGTAACGCGACATTCGCGCACAGTTCAGCCACATCTTAAGTCTAAAATCTTTCCCACCAAAATCTTTGACATTCTCCCACCATTTTCTGTTAATTTTTTACACCAAAATCTACAGCATGTCCATATTATTCCCACGTTTACACCTCACACCTTGTAAGTTTGTATCAACCTATTTCATTAATTGTTTTTTTATTGAATGGTTTTAATTTAAATATTTTTTTATTTAAATTTTGATATATAAAAGATTATGCTGTAGAAATTCTTCTAACTTTACTCTGTAAGATTATTTTTAGCCGCATGTAGTGTGTTCTAGAAGTCTTGAGGTTTCCAGCGTAGTAAGGATATTGGCCAAAAATGGAACGGGGAGGGAGGGGGGGGGGGTTTACATTGTTTGTAGAGAGGGTTGGAAAGAATTCTTAGCGAAATCTTAGAGAGGGTTGGAAAGAATTCTTAGCGAAATCTTAGAGAGGGTTGGAAAGAATTCTTAGCGAAATCGTAGAGAGGGTTGGAAAGAATTCTCAGCTAAATATTTCATACAATCATGGATGTTGCTCTAACATCGTGACACTCTATGTCATGTCAACACGGTCAATGAATCACACGCTCACATCATGATGTAGGATTTCACAATAGCATCATCACGTAGAATGTTACAAGCCACATCATCACTGAATGTCACGCGATCATCATCGCATTTGATGTCATGTTGACACCATCACATTAGATGCCATCTTAACCTCATCGCATTAGATGTCACACTGTAATCATTACATTAATGTCATGTTAACATCATTACATTAATGTCATGTTAACATCATTACATTAATGTCATGTTTACATCATCATATTAAATGACACTATCGCTGCTTATCGCTTTAGTATTTCCATCAAAATAAATATTAAACTTTCTGTATGCATGGTAAATTTTAATTTATTTTGAAACAACTTTTATGGCTTTATTTCTACAAATAAGCAGTAGCAATGATTACATGCACATTCTATTTTTAGTAACACCACGAAGCAATAGTTTTATAATGTGTCTTGAAATACATAAACCAATTTCGATGGTGAAGATTTAAAAACAAAAACCCGGAACTAAAAATGATTTAAACGATTTAAAATTATTAAATTGTTATAATTTAAGATTCGCATGTTCATAATTCCTTGCATGATTATGTTTCTATTTTTATTTTCTGAAATAAAAACATTTAAAAATATTTACATCAAAATTCTATTCCTTATTCTGCTATTTATCTATTTTTATGTTAAAAGCATGACAGATTAAGTTATCCTGTAAGAATATTTCTGCTAACCGATGCTTTTAAATTCTAAGTAATTACTTAAATAACTTTCGATTTTATTATGATATATGGAAGTTGGCTGGCATACTTTCAGTTCACCTTTAATAAATGTTATCTTATAACTGACATTTTTTTCTGGCATAATTTTCAGTTCCCTCCAAATAAATTTGACCTTAAACCTGACCATATTTTTCTGGCATATTTTTAGTTTACCCCTAACAAATTTGACCTTTAACCTGACCATATTTTTATGGCATATTTTCAGTTTAACAAATTTAACCTTAAATCTGACCATATTTTTCTGGTATATTTTCAGTTCACCCCTTGTACATTTGTCCTTATAACTGACCATATTTATCTGGCATATTTTCAGTTTACCCCTAGTACATTTGACCTTAAATCTGACCATATTTTTCTGTCATATTTTCTGTTCACCCCTAGTACATTTGATCTTAAATCTGACCATATTTTTCTGTCATATTTTCTGTTCACCCCTAGTACATTTGACCTTAAATCTGACCATATTTATCTGGCATATTTTCAGTTCACCCCTAGTACATTTGACCTTAAACCTGACCATATTTTTCTGGCATATTTTCAGTTCACCCCCGACTGCAATGGGGCGCCCGGCGGATCGTCCAATTATATCCGTTTCAAGGTGGCCAGTCAGCAGGACGCTGACCAGATCAACCTGGTATGTCAGCCAGTGGCGCCGCCTCACACCCCCACCCCACCCTCTACCTGTACACCCCCACCTATACCTTGTGTACCCCCCTCTCTAACCACAGTCAGTAGGGACCCTGCATCGTTGTATTTTCTGTTGTTTTTATTTTATCGTCACCCCTCTGTGATATATGACTACCATGTGATGCCTTATGTTATCAACTTTCCTGGTGTATTCAACTTTCCGAATATTGTCAACTTTCCCTATGTATAACAATTGTCGTCGTAATCAAAACTCCGGATATTGTCAACTTTCCCTATGTATAACAATTGTCGTCTTAATCAACTTTCCGGATATTGTCAACTTTCCCTATGTATAACAATTGTCGTCTTAATCAACTTTCCGGATATTGTCAACTTTCCCTGTGTATAACAATTGTCGTTGTAATCAACTTTCCTGATCAACTATCGATCCTTATCATTTTTTTTATATCATTAAATTTCATATAATCTTTTTTTTCTTATTAACCCACTTCTATTATAAGTAGACCTTGTATGAGCTTCACTGAAACCACTAGATACATATTATTGCTCTAAACTGTGTCTGATCTTTGTATCGTCTGTCAGTCTTCACAACTTCAATATCAAATGCCGTCATAGACTTACAAAATGACGTATTGTAACCTTCATTAAAAATCATTTTCCTTCAACCCTTTTAATAATATGTAGAATATTTAACTTAAAAATTGAATATTTTGAGTATTAACTTAGCTTTAGATTCCAAAAGAAAAAAAATATTTTTAAAAAAATGGACGATTTACACTACTTAACTCTACCTAACGATGTGATCCGCGTGAATTATTCAATATCACACAACGCCGCATTGAAAAACAGCTACATTTGACCACCAAACCTACACCATTGAACACATACAATTTTTAAAATTCACCTACCACGAACGTTTGTTTTAAAACTTTTTTTTTGAGCACGTTTAATTAAACACCTGGTGCCTGCAATATTTACCTAATTTTTTTTCTCACACATCTTTGTGGGGTAGGTCACTCACACCAGTGTGTGGGGGAAATATGCGCGCGCTGCTCACTATCTTGCATGTTGATGTCACGTGTTTGATGTTTAGTTCACGCATGACTGGCTACCTACATACCACACCATCGCACCTTGAGATGTTTTGATAGCTTTGTTTTCTAAAAAAAAGTCTAGCTGCTGAAAGTACTGAATCCATTTCTTTTGGTAACAACACTAATTTGAGTTTTAAATAATTATATTTTATTGGATTAACATTGCATTTTAAATGTAATTTAATGAGTGAACAGGGAAGAAAAGTTTACTTTAGATTAAAATTATAAACGGTATTAAATATTCGAAATGGAACAAATACTTTTGGCGTGTGGACTTTTGACTTCCAGTATTTCTTGTATTTACATCAAGTGAACTTTTGTTTACATGTTGATGACATGTTGTTGAAATATTGTTGACAAATTGTTGACATGTTGTTGACATATTGTTGACATATTGTTGATATATTGTTGACATATTGTTGACATATTGTTGACATATTGTTGACATGTTGTTGACACATTGTTGACATATTGTCGACATATTGTCGACATATTGTTGACATATTCTTGACATATTCTTGACATATTGTTGACATGATGGGCACATGTTATTGACATGTTGCCATATTATCGCCATGTTCTTGCCCATATAACTGACCATATTTTCTGCCCATTTCCCCAGGAGCTGAAGCAGGTCCACGACATGACCCACGTCAGCCGCGTCGACATCCCCCCGCTAGACGGCGACACCTACCAGGGCAACGGCGCCATCCCCCGGACATTTCCGTCGTTCCGGCGCTCCAACGGCACGACGTCCACGTCGGAACAGGTGTCGGAAATGCCTCAGTTCGAGGCGTATTTCTCCCGCGTGCTGCAGCGGGTCTACCAGACTCTGGAGCGGAACGATATCCGGCTAGCGGAACAGGATCAGCGGGAGGGCATCAAGCTGGAGTGGCAGCAGGTCGCGCAGATTACCGATCGTCTGCTGCTGATCTGTTTCGTCTGCTTCACCCTGACCATCACGGGCGTGGTGCTACTCGCCGCCCCCGCGGGGGTCAATGTATGAGCGTTGATGTCTTGGGTTTCGGTGGCGTGGGTTCAAATCCCACGGGGAAGCTGAACTTTTTTTTGTTTTGTGATTTCTAGACCAGGACTTTTTTAGTCTATTTCCGGGGAGCGGAAATCGCGAAATCTCGACCCAAAGTGGTATAGTGGGAGCCGTGTTGTGTACAACATAGACCTTACGTCAAGTGTTTTAGTGTTTCCGTCGAGAATTTCCGTGATCGGAAAAAATGCAATATCTCCGCACTCATCCTGTATTAACGACGAACTCGTCTCGCAATAACGCTGTACTGACATTCAAAGAAACAAAACCGATGTGTTTATTTTAGACTAGACAACGTTAAACGAAGCATTGAGTGATAACAACGGCTAGATATTTATTTGACTCTTCCTATAGTGATACATGTTTTGTTCGCCATGGATCTGTGTTGATGTGTTTCTGAAAAACTTCAAACAACCCGAAGTTTACTTTTCCTAAGGCGCCGTTCAATGGATACTGAGGTTGGCTATTGGATAATGTTTGGTGGGCTCCTTCTCCACACAAAGTTCTCACATATCGGATTTTGTAGTTTCACGTGTCTGGGGTATGCAACATTTTCGGCGTAGGCAATGTTTTTTCTTCTTAATGCAAAACGTCGTTGATAGATAAAAGTTGGACTGGACTATCAGTTCTTGGTTGATGGATAAGTTGGATTAAACTATAAGTTCTTGGTTGATGGATAAGTTGGATTGGACTATAAGTTCTTGGTGGATGGATAAGTTGGACTGGATTATAAGTTCGTTGTTGATGGATAAGTTGGACTGGACTATAAGTTCTTGGTGGATGGTTAAGTTGGACTAAAAATATGTGGTTCATGGATACGTTGGATTAGCAATCTGTGGTTCATGGATACGTTGGATTAGCAATCTGTGATTGATTGATAAACTGAACAATCAATACCTGTTTGATGGATACGTTTTACTGAACTATGCATTCGTGGTGAATGGATAAGCTCATCTAACTCTGCAGGAAGGATAATTTCGACAGTATATGATCGTGTTGGATATTCAGCTTTGTTGTATGCCGTGACGTAAGGGTCACTTTTGACGGAATAAGATACACGACTGACCGTAGAGGTGAGGCGATTCTTTTAATGGATTTACAGTGGTGAATTTTCCTAGTGTATGATCAGTGACAGCATACACTCCTTAAATAAAGAGAGAAAGATTGTGAGTGACATGCTGTTCAGCCTATAAACTCTGGATATTTAACACGAACATTCGTTAACATAACTGGATAATGATTACAGAATCTATAAAAACTTGGAGCGGTTTTCCTGAATGCTGTTCAAGTTATGGAGTTTGTTTTTGGACTATCTTATAGAAAGGCACACGAGATGTTACTTTTACACATCAGGTACAATGAGTGGAATTAGCAGCTTGCGGATAGCGAAGTTTTATGGACTATTTTAGTACAACTGCATGAACTTGGATACCTCGCAGGGAGAGATTTTATGGACTATTGTAGAACATGCAATACAAAACTTAGATGTCTCGCGAATGTGAAGTTCTATGGTAGAATAAACAACACTTAACTTAGACAACTTGCGAATGTGATTCTATGGACTATAGCAGAACGAGCAACACCAAACTTAGATATCTAGCAGAATGTGCGATTCTATAGACTAGAAAAAACAACACGAAACTTAGAAACCTTGCAGAGAGCGAGGTTATATGGACTATGCAAACTCAGACGAATCTAAATCCTATTTAAACCCGGTTGGCTGGCTCGCATTTTGATGATTGCTTGTCTCGCGAAATCTGCGTGAACGTCGCGGGGAGTCTAGAGAGTTCGTGGCATTTCGAGCTGCCCTGCTTTAGCTGTTTAGCCGTACCATCATCAGGATGAAGACCAATAAAGTGCTGTGGCCGTGAATGAATGTTAAAGAAAGGTGCAATTTTTAACCCAACCTCATTGTACAAAACTTTAAAGTAATTTTTTTTTTCTCCATGCAAAGTGCAGTCACCGGCAAGCGAGCAGTACACATTTTTTAAACAATAAACGTAATGATAAATCCAGACTTGGAGACTGTAAACATGATCTAAGACGATTACTGTGAGTTGTTAACTAGAATAGCCAAAAACATAAGCGTGTTTAGCTTATGTGCACATGTACTGATTTTATGCTCTGAACACAACTTGTACGGACAAACTGATGACGTTCTACACAATATATCCATGTGATAACTTGTATTCTGATGATGTGTTACAGAAATACACTTTATGGTATGATGATGTGTTTCGACTACAAGTTTGACGCTATTCGATTGGAGAGCAATCTGTAACAAATAGATGGCAGATCTTGGACCAGGAAGTTGTGTTCTGTGTTCACTGGATAAACTTTAACGTTGCGAGCTAAACTAAGTGTGAGTGATGGGTTAGAAAAATTATGCACAAATTATAGTGGTCCTTTTGTCTGTAACATTTGTACACTGGAATTTGTAGGAGATCAGGTTCTATAAATACCGATGTTGTGTTAACGGCGTTTTTAGAGAGTGAACGAGAAGGAAATATAGGCGATTTGTGGAGCTACAACAGGGAACGTGTTGATGTGAAGGGGTGGGGAGGCGTACTAGAACAGGGAACTGGTGGATATGGGGGAGGGGGTACTAAAACAGGGAACTTGATGATGTGATGGCGGGGGGGGGGGGGGGAGGGGGGAGAGGCTACATCAGAAAACTACAACCAGAATGTGAAACACAAACACAGCAAACCTTGTCAAACGAAAACCTCAGTTCTGTGATCAACGTACACTATTGCAAAATCGATTCTGCCATCGGAGTAAAACGTCTTTTTAAAATAACATGTATTACATAATCGATACTCTCTGACGATGATATCGATACCGCTACGAACGGACGGCAAACGACATTGTGATGTCTGGAAGAGTTATCTCTGTAAATATTTGTAGAATTCTTCTTTGTCCATCACGTGGTTGTTGGGTTTTTTTCCTTACCCATAAATGCTCTCATGGATTGTCGATACTTTTTTTTTCTGTCTAGCTGGTTTGGACAGCAATAGTCGACGCTCTATTTTTAGCCATACAGCCCCTTCATCGCAGCCATCTAAACTTTCGCCATTTTTGTTTCTTAGTTACTTTGTTTATCCACTACATATATCACATCTTAGAAACATAGCACATATATACATATATATATATATATATATATATATATATATATATATATATATATATATATATATATATATATATATATATATATATATAATTATGTATTAATAAGACTGAAATGGGGAGTTTTCAATTTGTTGATACATGCAAATTAGGCGTTAAGACAAGAATATTTTGAAAATTAAAAAAATGTTTTGTTTGGTCGTTGAGGTTGGAATGAGACTTTTGCTGTTTCTCTTCAAACATCTAAATGAAGAGATAATTTATTTGTAGTAAAACACCACACGCATTCAAGCGTACACTTACACTTACAGAAAAACACGCATGCAATTTTCTGCTTTATAAAAGATCACCCCCCCCTAGATATACACACACTTACATCTAATTATATACTTAACATAAACATCCTCTCACTTAGACCTTACAACTTATGTTCAACATAAGCCTCCGTATAGTCTCCATACACGTTTTAGATTTTTTAATTAATTATTCGACGCTTCTCATTAGAAATAAAATGCTCTTTAATTATCCTTCATCTAAAGCTTCACCTCATAAAGCAATCACGAAACATTCACTCAACGAGAACAGAGAGCACGACAATAGCAAGACATTTAGAGTTACATTACACGATATTTTTTGTTCAAAACTTGTCAGGAAATCACAGGATTCATGTTCGTCTGTGTGACTTCACGGTGGAGTAATCCATTCTTTGTTACATCACTTCCATTGTTATGCATATATATATACTGACTTGTGTGAATTTATTCGCTATAGTTATTTAAGGTTAAATTGTCATGCATATGCACACTTGAAATGTGACGTTTTAATAAATTACTTAATCCATAAACTACATAATCTTTTCAATACGCAATCAATACATTCGTTAAAAATATATACTCTAAAACAAAAACATTTTCTAAGTTTTTTTTAGATAAGGTGAAGCAGTTCACTTCTCACATAGAGCCAGCTGTTAGTGTAGGGTGTAGGGATGTTCTGTTACATCCCCGGCATGAGCTTAGCCTGATGTATCTAACCACACACCACCATCTCTCTTGTGAAGTTTGTGTACAGCCACCCTCAACACAAAACACAGATTCACCCAAATAAACAACCACATTCTTGATGTATCTAACCACACACCACTATCTGTCTCTCGTGAAGTTTGTGTACAGCCACCCTCAACACAAAACACAGATTCACCCTAAGAAAAAACCACATCCTTGACTTATCTAACCACACACCACCATCTATCTCGTGAAGTTTGTGTACAGCCACCCTCAACACAAAACACAGATTCACCCAAATAAACAACCACATTCTTGATGTATCAAACCACACACCACTATCTGTCTCTCGTGAAGTTTGTGTACAGCCACCCTCAACACAAAACACAAACATATACACCCAAAGAAAAAATCAAATTCTTTTGATTTATTCAACCACACACCACCATTACTCTCGTGAAGCCAGTGTAGGACCAGAGCATTGACAACCGCCTGCAAAAAAAAAAAAAAAACACGAACATATACACCCAAAGAAACAACTTCATTTTTATAGTCAAATATTTAAAGAGTGTCAGGTATTCTGTTAATTCGTTTTGCAATAAGTCTGCTTTGAAATAAAATGGTATGTTTATTTATACGTTTTATTTATCAAATGTAACAAAAGCAATGAAAATGTATGAGTTACTTTGTACCTGTAAAAACATAACCATACATCCCATATGATGTTGAATAAATTCATTTTGCACGTTTTACCATTCATGTCGCATGTTTTATATCAGGATTCTTTAAGCTCATATCACGAGGCGCATGCGCACTATAAAAAAAAAATTAACTTTGAGAATACGTAAACAATTAGATATTTGGTATAATTAAGCTAAGACCACGAACCTGTTATTATGGTAAAAAAAAGATTTAAAAATTAACTTAGGTAATTACAAAACAACTCTAGTTATAAGGATCAAGTACATTTGATGTATGTATTTTGAAAAAAAAAGTATTGAAGCTGCACTGATTTACTTATATATATGACGATTTATTTTGTCTTCACATTAAGCTGTGGTTGTATTACAAATTTCTAACATTTTTTTGTGATATCTTGTTTATTTTTTGCTGTTTTTTTTATGCATTTTAAAAAGTTGTAAATTCGGTAAGGAAATTTAGAGAATAACATGAGGCTGAATAAAGACTATGGAAACTGGTTGCGCAACTTTTTTTTTCACTGCTAGTTGTGTGTGGGGTTTTGATATGAACTACTGTTGAAGAAAATACTTGGTGATCGTGTATGTGTCTGGTTGTATGAGGTTGAATTACCTGAGGCACAACCATACTTTGTGTATGTGATATGATAACATGAACATAAGTCTCTTATACGTGAACATATAATGTGATACATCATGAACTTACAAATTATGTGTAATGTAATGAATATACAAATAATAAGACAGAACATAAATACAAAGTTATGTGAAACATTGTAAACATATACAAAAATGTGTTAATGACATATGAACATACAAATAATAAGATTAAAGATAAACACAAAAATAATGTGATACAGCATAAACATAGAAATAATTTGACATATGAACATACAAATAACATAAAACATTAACACAAAAATAGTGTGATATATCGTGAACACAAAATAATAAACGTAATGAACAGAAAAACGTGATACCAAGTGAACCTACAAATTATGGTACATATTGTGAACACAAAAATAATGTTTTGCATCGCTGAGTGAAGATAGACATAGTTATCGGCTGATTCAAGAGCGTTAACAAAAACACGGATGATAAGTCTTCTAGTAAGAGAAACCTGATAGTTATATTTTTTTAACCCCTTATTTTTAAAAATCTTTCAAAACTGACGTAAATTCTGATATTATATATATTTAAAAGGTAAGATGATAAATACGTTTATTCTGTGTCTTTCATGAAAACCATCAACCTTAACGTCCCCACACCTGGAAAATAATCTCATCTCATTAAAAACTCAGCACCTCCCGTCCTTTGATAGCCCGCCCATTTTTACATCAGATATCCCGCCCATTTTTAACATCAGCTACGACTGCGCGAACGCTAGAAATTACTCCGATAAAACACCGGAAGCCAAAAAAATTAACCTTAGGGGAGCAGTCAGTGAAGACATGGTACAGAAGGGAGTGTTCAGTGAATACACTACACCGAGATTCATAGTTTTAAAATGTGACTTTAAAATGGGTTATAAAGATGCACCGAAACAGCAAGATGAAACTGGAATTTTAATAAAATATTGATATTTTAAATGAAGTCTAATCTGAAGGATTTTAACAACTGCACAAAAAAACCGACCCGGTAATCTCTCACGTTAAAGACGTAATCCGACGAAGAACATCAAATCCTGTAAACTCGCTGCATGAATGGTTAAAAATTGTATTTAGATTAGGGGGTCACTCGGGAGGGGGTGAGTTTTTGTTTTGACAAGTGCCAACACGTGTTAATCCCGGGTGTCGGGGTGAATTGAAATGAGTACTCAAAGTCGGTGTGATTGATGTCTGGTAATTAATTGTGATTTTTATATAATTATTTTTTTTTCTTAATGATCAGGGTGCTATTAAGACTAGTTAGGACGTGATTAGATAAGGTATCACAAATGTCGATCTAAAAATTAGTGTCATTTTGGTAACACCCTGATTTTAAATATCACCACAACAAGTTAACAAATAGTGTAATTTTGGTAGCTACATGATTTCAAATATCACCTATACTAATTTACAAATAGTGCAATTTTGGTATAAATCATCATAACAAATCATTTAAGAAATGACCTGATATATCACATCGACATAATATGCCATTGAATTCATCCGTTCACTTGATGAAGAATATATATGATGACAATATGTAAAACTTACATTTGTATTTGAGCCTTTGTTTACATAGGCGAAGGAAAGATCGTCCAGAAATTATAAGTATTCAGCCCACCCCCCCCCCCCCCCCCCAGGAAATGTAAGTCAATCCCATCCCACATAAGTCGAGACCTAGTAGTCGAGAAGAAACGGTCGAGACTGAGAAGTAGTAACCAAGTAGTCGAGACCATTGGCGTAGCGACCCATTCTGGCGCCCTGGGCGAACCATCCATTTTGCGCCCCTCACGCTCATTTAAATATATATATATATATATATATATATATATATATATATATATATATATATATATATATATATATATATATAGTTATTCAAGTTAGTGAATCCCCCCCCCTACACTCATTTGGAAAGGTATGTGGCGCTTTTAACCAGTCACTATCTTTAAATGTTTCTATTGTGGTGCCTCACAATTGATGTACAATTGTATATATAATTCAATACCCCTACTTAAAATGATCTTTTTTCAACCCTTTTTGGCCGCCCCACCCGCCATCCTCTATCTACGCCACTGGTCGAGACTTAGAGATGACAGGACAAGATGACATGACAATATGACATGACAAGATGACAGAGAACTCCCCTCAACTGCCACCCGCTGAAGAAAAAATCCCATCCCCCTCAATACGACCGAGCAAACAATGGCGCCGAGATGTGGGATGAACTGATCTTAAAGGCTGCCAGATCAGCCTGGGGTAAATGGACGGTAATCTAAGGGAGAGAATCGTGTGAATACACTAAGGGGGGAGAATCGTGCGCATACACGCCTTGCTTTTTTTTTTTGTTGGCGAAAAGAGAGACATTTTTATCCCATGACAAGGTTATTCCAGTTAAGATTTACGTTAAGCTTTTCTGTTTTTTTTTTTATTTTTTTTTAAATCCATTTTGAATTTTTTTTACACATTGTATTTTTTTGGCGAAGGATCATTTGAAATTAAATCATTAAAAAAAAAAAAAATTCAATTATGATGCTTTGAGATTTAAATATTCAGAGTGCATGAAAGACTGAAAGGATTAAACCTTAGTTAGTGTTTATTCAAATTAATTCACAAGATGCGTTCGTTTTATGTGTCTTGAACACAGACAGTAAAAGATGATGATGTGTTTTCTAAGTATACACCTACTGCAGAATACCATGAGAACCGACAGTATTTAAGGGCCATGTCAACAGAATTTTTAAAAAGTGCTTCACATTTTTCTGGCACGATAGAATTGTTTGCCGGCTAAGTTTTCATGAACGCCTGCTAGACGGTGTGTCTGGTCTGTTATAGAGCAGGTCAAGATGTGATCAGACTATGTCTAGACACCAGACATTTGTCTGCTCTGATCAATTTCTGTTTGTGCCTAACACGAAATTTTTCTATTAACACGTACCATGCATGCGGGAGTGAAGGGGTTGGGAAGGGGTCGGCTGCTTATTTCCTGGGTCAACGCTCGAAAGACCAGATCTACAGAGTTGCCAGATTGGTATCGTAGTAGCCAAAATTAAAATATTTTGGCTCGGTGTTTCTTTTTTTTATAGAAAAGTATTTCTAATTTTCTGATGCGCAACAGGCCTGCTCTTTTTATATTCTGCTAACTTGAAATGTAGCTTCAATCAGTGACTAGAAAAACATAGACTTGGAAATTGTTATTCTAATATGTCAATGGGTAACTCGGCACATAACTTAAAAGATGAATAATCGTTACATAATGGCTAGCTCATTCATAAAGAAACTTCTACAATTGAAAGAATTGAATGCTTTCCGTACTTAGGAAATTTTAGTAACTAGACAACTCAGTTGTGAAAGAGTTGTACTTACAACTAGTATGTAAAGAACTTATTTATTTTTCTTATTTATTTAAATACTAAATATTAACATGAAAATGAAATATGAAGAGATATATTTTTGTTCGGTTGCCTCTAACAGAAGACATTTTTCTTAAACACCCCCCGAACAAAACAAATGTTCAAACGAAAGATTGGTTAAACTACAAGTCCAGTTTTTGTTTATCATTTCATCTGTCAAAGTTCTGAATTTCCCGGTTCACTGCCGTACGTAAGATAAATAGTTTGTCTTAGATCCTATACAAATAGGTTTTTAGCCGTGTGTTTAAATCTAATGTTGTTGAGTATATGTATTAAATGGTTAAAAAAAGAATAGAGAAACTTAGAAAAGTCACTCCGTGATAGATAAAACGTTGAATTGTTGTGGAATATTTAGGTATATTGTGTATGTACTGTAATTCGTTTAAAAATACATTCCACATTTATACTTAAGAACTTACTTATATTCTATCCCAATTTCGGATATAGCATACACGTTAAAATATCATTAAAATGTAATGTTAATTTATTTTCATCGTTAATAAAGTTGTTCACCAAGACGATGGACCATGTAATACAGTTGTGCAACCATTTTTTTTTCAACACCAAACCACATTTTTACTCAGCAATTACATGTACCGAGATGTAAGGGTTAATTACATAGCTGCTTGAAAAGACTCAGTAAATATGGCTACATTACATGTGCTTTTATAGATGGAGAAATATTACGTATGAATCAATGTGATACGATACAAAAATATGTAAATATTCTTTACTGCTAAAAGGGTTTTAAAAGCTTTTTGTATTTTTTAGCATAGAATTTTTTGTGTGTAAATCTAAAGAGAGATTCTCATCTAAGAAAATATATTTAAGTGTGGGTTTCTAGACTTGAAGGTTTTCTAGATCTGAAGGATTTTGGGGCTCATGGTGCTGAAAAAAGGTAAAGTCTGGGATGTATTTGTACAGTCGTGGGCGGACCCTGGTTTCTACATGGTGAGTACAAGGTCATAAGGCTTGAACAGATGTTTGATGTGGTGAGTTTTGCGTTTTCTGTTACTTCTTACAGATCACAGGGTTGTGGGTTGGATTGATTTCAATGTCAAAATGAGGGGTCAGCGCTGGACTGATATCGCTGTCACAATGAGGGGTTGGGCTGATATCACTGTCACAATGAGGGGGTTCAGGGTTGGACTGATATCACTGTCACAATGAGGGGGTTCAGGGTTGGACTGATATCACTGTCACAATGAGGGGTTCAGCGCTGGACTGATATCGCTGTCACAATGAGGGGTTGGGCTGATATCACTGTCACAATGAGGGGGTTCAGGGTTGGACTGATATCACTGTCACAATGAGGGGTTCAGCGCTGGACTGATATCGCTGTCACAATGAGGGGTTGGGCTGATATCACTGTCACAATGAGGGGGTTCAGGGTTGGACTGATATCACTGTCACAATGAGGGGTTGGGCTGATATCACTGTCACAATGAGGGGTTCAAGGTTGGACTGATATCACTGTCACAATGAGGGGTTCAGGGTTGGACTTATATCACTGTCACAATGAGGGGTTCAGGGTTGGACTTATATCACTGTCACAATGAGGGGTTCAGGGTTGGACTTATATCACTGTCACAATGAGGGGTTCAGGGTTGGACTGATATCACTGTCACAATGAGGGGTTCAGGGTTGGACTTATATCACTGTCACAATGAGGGGTTCAGGGTTGGACTGATATCACTGTCACAATGAGGGGTTCAGCGCTGGACTGTTAGAGGGGTTCAGGGTTGGACTGATATCACTGTCACAATGAGGGGTTCAGGGTTGGACTGATATCACTGTCACAATGAGGGGTTCAGCGCTGGACTGTTAGAGGGGTTCAGGGTTGGACTGATATAAAAAAAAGACAATTTTCTTGCATTTTTTACTTGATGTTTGTTTTGTAAAAAGAATACTGTAGCCGCGGTTTGATTATCTTTATTCTAAAGACACCATCCCGAGTCCTCTTTCTTCTACAATCAAACACATGCTGTTGTCGGCAAAATTCTTTTGAAAAATTATTCATCGCGCGAGAGACCGCTAGATATTAAGACGACTTTTGCTTCTCTATAGCATTGATTAGGGGCTCAAATCCATTGTGATTTTATAATGCAAAATGTTCGTTTGTTGTGTTGGTAGAACTACCATGCTGTACTATTTCGGTTTTATGTACGTTTACTTCTTTTTGTAAACCGTGACATGTTTGTGGTAGTGTGTACAAACTAGCGCCTTAACATCTAAGCCTTTTATAGTTCCGCCACTGGCACCTTGATAGTGGTTTTGTAAAAAACAAACAGATCTACTACAGTAGCGATGTTCTACAGTAGCTAACACACGCTGTTGCGTAAAAGAAAAAAAATATACATGAGTTGTAGTGTGAAAGATAGGCAAACGTTCAAGCTACTCCCATGACTTATTTCCCTTTTTTAAATAGTCAAATATGTGTGCTCTTAAACAATTTTTAATAGATTGGCACTAAACAAATTAAAAAATAACAATTACTTCTCTTAATTATTACTTTTAAAAAATACATTATAGAGAATGGCAGAGTATAAACAGGAAATATATTTAAAACTAATAATATAAATACAAAAAAACATAAAAATAAACATAACGCGAGAAACCATTACACATACAAAGCTTTCATGCTTCATATTATTTTGACCGTAATTTTATTCAATACCTAAACAAGATCGAAATAAGTAGTCTATGTTCATACTTTCGTATTTTGTTTATATATTTATATGTATATATATATATATGATTAAATATGTATATATATATTTATGGGGCCCAGAATACATCTTCATTATATATATATATATATATATATATATATATATATATATATATATATGTATATATATATATATATATATACATATACATATATATATATATATACATATATATATATATCTATATATATCTATATATATATCTATATATATCTATATATATATATATATCTATATATATATATATCTATCTATATATATATCTATATATATATATATATATATATATATATATATATATATATATATATATATATATATACACATACATACATATATATATACATACATATATATATATATATATATATATATATATGTATGTATGTATATATATATATATATATATATATATATATATATATATATATATATATATATATATATATATATATATATATATATATATATATATATATATATATATATATATATATATATATATATATATATATATATATGGGGCCCAAAAAAATTATTCGGGTTGGCCCTTTTTTTCTAGTTCCGCCACTGTCTCTACCCCGACTACAACTGCACATAACTGTCTAACTCCGCGAGTGCTAACTCATCTTTGACTTCCCTAGCTGTCATCAACTGACTCTTCGGTGGTCAGCTGACCGTCTCAAGTGACCGGTCAGTTCGTTCCACTGCATTCTATTGGTTCTGCTTGACCATTGTCTAGCTGACCTACGCCATGATATCTATCGCTTATCTATGACCTATATTTAAATCTTGCGTCATCACAGTTGGCCTGGGTTGGCCTGGGTCGGCCTGGGTCGGCCTGGGTTGGGCTGGGTTGGGCTGGGTTGGGCTGTTATATCTGTCACAATGTAAAACACTGGGTTGGATAGTTATCTCTGCCACAAGCTAGGATAAAATGTTAACATTCTATCTCTGCCACAAGCTAGGATAAAATGTTAACATTCTATCTCTGCCACAAGCTAGGATAAAATGTTAACATTCTATCTCTGCCACAAGCTAGGATAAAATGTTAACATTCTATCTCTGCCACAAGCTAGGATAAAGTGTTAACATTCTATCTCTGCAAAAAGTTAGGATACCGTGTTAATATCCTAACTCTGCCACAAGTTAGGATACCATGTCGGCTTCTTAGAGGTGAGGGGATTACCTCGTCCCAAAAAAAAAAAAAAAAAAAAAAAAACAATCGACAAACTCGTCTCCACCACACCCACATATGCAAATGAGATTCGATTCGGTATACACCGGCCGTGCCCACAAATCCATCTCAAATTCACAGGAGCTTCCGGTTTTCCAAGGTCAGGGTTGGAGGAAGCAATAAGATTGTCGCCTAATTAAGTCCCCTTTTATCTGCTGACACCCTGGATTGATTCCAAGTTTTTAAAATTTGAAAATGTAAAAAAAAATGTGAAGTGAGTTAAAGGAATGATAGAGGCTCGATTGAAGATGCACCCTAGGCAAAAATGGCGTCGTGGATTTCGTTGCAGCGTCTAAGATTTTGGCTTACTTACAGCATAATGTAGGTTATATTCGATGGTGCTTCTTTCTATGCTACTTAAGCTAAGAAAAATAGCAGTTTAATGAAACGCCTGAAATTATTTTGCTTAACGATATAAATAATGCGAACTGTTGTTGTGTTTTAAGTAGTCTGTGAATTGTGAGAGAGGATATCATACTCAGTGGCGTAGCAGGTCGGGTGTCCACCGGTGCGGCACTTAATGGTGTCACCCTCCCAGAGGCGTAGCGACCCTCCCCTGCGCCCGTCGACAAACTTTCATTTGGCGTGCTCTCAGGATAAACCTTGCAATTTTCGATTTGCATCCCCCCCTCAAACTTTCGATTTGTACCCCCCCCCCTCATCCACCCTAGACGGGATTTGTCAAATTTGCTATTAAAAGACTATTTAACACGCGAATGAATCACTTAATTAAGTGGAATTATCATTTTTCTCTAAATATTTTGCTATTTTTTGCCTTGGTGTCACACTTCTAAATGGTGTCACCCGGTGCGGTCCGCACACGCACCCCCCCCCCCCTCGCTTCGCCACTGCTCATACTGCCTTGGAGGTATGCACAAGACAGAAGTTCACTTTATAATAATTTTGCTTTAATGAATAGTTTAATTCCACGAAGTAACATGAGGGGTTGTCTTTAAGTTGGTAACATCTTAAAGAAAAATATCTCATAGTCTAATGTCAGATTGGGGTCGGCGTGGTCGAGTCGGTTAAGCTTACGGTTGCCAGAGTTTCTTCCAGGCATCTCTGTCCGCCCCCCCCCCCCGAAGAAAGTCTACCGCCCCCTCCCCCCCCCCCTGAAAATTTCAAGTGCCCCCCCCCCCCCTCGTAGAAAAAAGTCTGGAAGAAACACTGACGGTTGCTTAACCAGAAAGTCTAAAGTTCGAACCCTCGAGCATATGAGGCTAGATAGCTGGGGGCAGCTACTCTTCTAGGAGAGAAAACTCCAAAATCAAACAACTGCTGCCTTGTAGTTTGTTCGTGGTTTGACAAAGGCTATGAAAGCAAATCCAAAAGGAAAAGCAGGCTGAAATCGGAATCCATTTGGCGAATAACAAGTTGACACGTGTTACTTAATCGTGTTAGAGCAGTGGTTCCCAGCCTTTTTCGAGTGGCGACCCCCTTTTATAAAAAGTAAGTGACCCGCGACCCCCATAGAATTAAAAAGCCGAAATTAGTATGGAAATTAATAAGCACTAAAATAAGATTTTCTAGTAGACTTTCAATAACAGACAACATCTAGCTCTAGTGCTGATGTAACGTGGAGTGAAAAGAACCCGTGTTTTTTTTTTTTTTAATTTCATGTCACATAATGCGATGTTTTGACATTTGTTACCGTCATATTTAACAAAATTGTGTGATACATCATAATAAACATCATATACAGCCCTGTACCACATCACATACAGCCCTGTATCGTATCGTATACAGAATAGGGGGACCCGAAAAAAAATTGTGAAGGTAATACGTTTTGTCTAGGGCGCTAAATTTCCTGGCGCCGACACTGAGAGGACCTTAAAAAACAATTTAATGTTAATGAAGGTTTTAAAAAGAAAAAAAAAGTTTAACTATGATGTAAGTAGCGTTAAGTCTTATGTGACAGTATCAAGCAATAATTTTCACACCATTTTTGTTTTTAGGAAAACGTCTCTTATTCTGTTCAGTAATTTAAAAAATCACAAAAGAAAAACTGTACTTGAAGTTAAAAAAAAATTAGTTTTTCAGAGTAAAAATTAAAGTCTGAGATTTTGTTCTGGTATTTAAAGATATATGAATTTGGTATAGAGCGAGGTTATTTCAGAAGGTTCGCTGCCAACAGTGCGTGAACTCGCTATATAATCGTGTAGTTATGTGGGTGTGAAAGGAGGGGGGAGGTAGTCAGTGGCGTAGCGAGAGGGTGGGGGTGCGGAGCGGACCGCACCGGGTGACACCATTTAGGGGGATGACACCAAGGCAAAAAATAGGAAAATATATCGAGAAAAATGATAATTCCACTTAATTAAGTGATTAATTCGAGTTTTAAATAGTCTTTAAAGAGTAAATCCCGACAAGGGTTGACGGGGGGGGGGGGGGGGGGGGGGGTGGAAATCGAAATTTTGAAGAGGGGGGTGCTAATAGAAAATTTGAAGGGTGGATGCAAATCGAAAATTGAAAGGTTTATCCTGAGAGCACGCCAAATTGAAAGTTTGTCCACGGGCGCCGGGGAGGGTCGCTACGCCTCTGGAAAGGTGACACCATTAAGTGCCGCACCGGTGGACACCCGACCTCGCTACGCCATTGGGGGTAGTCCATTCACGTAAAAAAAAATGTAATATTTCGTAGGATGTTTTTAGTAAAATATGTTCAAATGTGGTCTAAGGGGAATAACAAGGTTAAAATAGTACTGTCAGAGTTATCTTTCTTTATCTATTTCACATTTTATAAACAGAAATACCTGAGTAAAAACATGTAGTAGGCCTATCCTGTTTTGGTGGGTGTGGATAAGGTAGTGGATATATGCGGTATATGATTGACTAAAAAAAGATGGAATTAATTTGATGGATAAGAGAGAAAGGTCGATCCGTGTATCGTTTTTGGAATTACAACATCGATGAATCTGTTAGATGTGTGGACTGTACAAGGTGTTGCGGATACAGAATATGTAGAGGATGTTGTGGATACAGAATGTGTAGAGGATGATGTAGATAAATAATGTGTAGAGGATGTTGTGGATACAGAATGTGTAGAGGATGTTGTGGATACAGAATGTTTAGAGGATGATGTAGATAAATAATGTGTAGAGGATGTTGTGGATACAGAATGTGTAGAGGATGTGAAGGATGTTGTGGATACAGAATTTGTAGGCGATGCGAGGGATATTGTGGATACAGAATGTGTAGAGAACGTGTAGAGGATGTTGTGGATACAGAATGTGTAGAGGATGTTGTGGATACAGAATGTGTAGATGATGTGAGGGATTTTGTGGATACAGAATGTGTAGAGGATGTTGTGGATACAGAATGTGTAGAGGATAAGATGAACTTGTCTGATGTGCTGAAAATAAGAGCTGCCAAGAGATCACAGTTTAGTTCAATGGGAGAATATCAAAACTAAGAGGAAATAACAAGACCGCTAGCCGCACCTTGAAGTATTATACGCCCCGTTACTTACTCTATAGATGCCTTATTTAACGGATATAAACACATAAGATGTAGAATAAGTTGTGTGTGGTGTTTGTGTATGTGCAGTCTATAATCCCATCGAAGATTATAACCTATTTTTGCTGTTAAAAACTCTTCTATTTCAAGTTATAATCAGTGCTGCTCCAGGCTCCAATCAGCTTCCCTTAAATTTTAATTCCACTGAGCTGAAATTCGATCGTGAACGAACTAAACGTTTCTTGTGAATATTTGATTGCTAACAATTTTTGTCGATGTGAGGACCCGCCCTATTTCATGAAACTCAAGAACGCTAATGTACACGTGTTTTCTATCAATCTTTTTCTATCAATTTTTGACACTTTGTTGGTGACTCTACATATCCGTGTGACTTTATCAACACGAACTAAATCCAAGTAGTGAACCCTGTATGATGAGCCCCTCTATGATGAACCCTTCTATGGTGAACCCCTGTATGGTGAACCCCTGTATGGTGAACCCCTGTATGGTGAACCCCTGTATGGTGAACCCCTGTATGGTGAACCCCTGTATGGTGAACCCATGTACGGTTTCGTGTTTTGTGTTTTGTGTTGCATGTTTCGTTTTACTTTCAACCAGAGTTTCTTCCAGGCATCCCTTCCCTCTCCCCCCCCCCAAACTAATGTTTATATAGATAACATCTTTTACCAGTATCCGCCACCTCCACCCCCCCCCCCCCGAAAATATCAAGTGCTAGGGGAGATAAAAGTCTGTACGAAACACTGCTTTCAACCAGCATTAAGGAAAGGCAGTGGAGACGATTAGTATACAACAGCTGGTGTCGATTCTGTTAATATTATTGGTGAAGCCGACACAACACGACTAAAAATAGTTGTTTCCATTTCCAAACCTGATCCGTTGTCTGCCTTTAACAGATAATTATCTGATATTATCTGCCCCTTTCTCGAGTCAGCGGTTTGTTGTCAAGCGTGAAGACGTCAATACTGAATTCAGCTCACTCAAACGATCGAGACAGATCGACGTTTTAACACACGTCTTAGTGGTGGGACCACGGTGTGGGGAGGGGGAGAGCTAGATCAGAACTGGGGAGGGGGAGGGATAGATCAGAAATGGGGTAGGGGATCAAAATTAAGAGCCTACACTTTTACCGGCAAAAAAACACAACTTATTGGGCCTACGTGATCACCGCTGAATCGTATACCGGTTGAAGATAGAAGCTTTACAAAGGATGTTAGACAGTGATTTGAAGATAAACTATTGTATTTGTTTTATCCTTTCATCCAGGGGCGCAGCGAGGTGGGGGCGGGGGGTGCGGACCGCACCGGGTGACACAATTTAGGGGGGTGACACCAAGGCAAAAAATAGCAAAATAAATAGAGAAAAGTTTGAGGGGGGGGGGGGTGCAATCGAAAGTTTGAGGGGGGGGTGCAAATCGAAAACTTGAAAGTTTGTCCCCGGGAAGGGTCGTTACGCCTCTGGGGGGTGACACCATTAAGTGCCGCACCGGGTGACACCCGACCTCGCTACGCCACTGCTTTCATCTGATGGCGAAGTGGGAGAGGGGTCGAGCGTATTTTGGGAAAACTGTGCGTGAATCAACATGGGCGATTAATAGCCGATTGGTCAAATATGAAACCAACACTTTCGTCCAAGCTTTAATTTTTCATAACATTTTTAAGACCTTAATTTTAATTAAATGTCGCCTAATTACTTTCATTGTAGGGAAATGTCTAATTGTTAATATACATAAATACTACAGTAAGGGATGGAGTGGCCTAGTGGTAGAGAGGTGGACAGCTAACCCGAAAGTCTCAAGTTCAATGTAAATAATTCTATTTCGTTCGAGGGGGGAGGGGGGTGGACGTCCCGTGCCCACACGAACAGATGCCTAAAGGTAACTCTGCTAGTGAGAATACACCAATAATGATAAGGCTTGCAGTCAAGTCCTCAATTTGAGGGGGGGGGGGGGGGAATCTAGAAATAGAATCTATATTTAATGTTGGTGTGTAGTGGAATATGCCGCAGGCCTGTTAAAAAGCGAATCTTCTATTGGTCAAACGAAAGAAGAGTGTGTTGTTGACATTTATCAATCTTGGTGTGTGTGTGTGTGAGTGTGGTTTGGGTCTGCACTAAGCGAACTGTGTATGTGTTTATCAACACACAAAAATGAACTCAGCTCACCTGGCCGCGACATTTCAACCAGCGGAACATTTCAAATTGTCATTCGACCGCTGGACGACCCGATGTTCACTACATTCACACTACAGTGTCTACTGAAGTTGGGAGTCAGACTGTGGTAAATTATAAGTACATCTAGATCTAGATATAATTTGATATTTTAATTAATACTAATTTAATACACTTGCTATTTTATACTTACTATACTATAATAAGTTAATATATACTAAACAGGTAGATTTCTAGAATATATTTATATATTTTATTATATTTTATGATTATGATATGCCTAATATTAATGTTAGGCTAGATAAAATAGCAGGCTACGCCTAATTTAGTAATTTAAATAGGAACATTAAAAAATCTTTTTGTCATTTTAGCCCAAGTAGGTGCTTTTGTGGTTTTTATCCATGAAAATTGTAACTTACCCAAAGACATTCCTGACCTTACAACAAACATAACCCTGGCACTAACGTAACCCTGTCACTAACGTAACCCTGGCACTAACGTAACCCTGGCACTAACGTAACCCTGGCACTAACGTAACCCTGGCACTAACGTAACCCTGGCACTAACGTAACCCTGGCACTAACGTAACCCTGGCACTAACGTAACCCTGGCACTAACGTAACCCTGGCACTAACGTAACCCTGGCACTAACGTAACCCTGGCACTAACGTAACCCTGGCACTAACGTAACCCTGGCACTAACGTAACCCTGGCACTAACGTAACCCTGGCACTAACGTAACCCTGGCACTAACGTAACCCTGGCACTAACGTAACCCTGGCACTAACGTAACCCTGGCACTAACGTAACCCTGGCACTAACGTAACCCTGGCACTAACGTAACCCTGGCACTAACGTAACCCTGGCACTAACGTAACCCTGGCACTAACGTAACCCTGGCACTAACGTAACCCTGGCACTAACGTAACCCTGGCACTAACGTAACCCTGGCACTAACGTAACCCTGGCACTAACGTAACCCTGGCACTAACGTAACCCTGGCACTAACGTAACCCTGGCACTAACGTAACCCTGGCACTAACGTAACCCTGGCACTAACGTAACCCTGGCACTAACGTAACCCTGGCACTAACGTAACCCTGGCACTAACGTAACCCTGGCACTAACGTAACCCTGGCACTAACGTAACCCTGGCACTAACGTAACCCTGGCACTAACGTAACCCTGGCACTAACGTAACCCTGGCACTAACGTAACCCTGGCACTAACGTAACCCTGGCACTAACGTAACCCTGGCACTAACGTAACCCTGGCACTAACGTAACCCTGGCACTAACGTAACCCTGGCACTAACGTAACCCTGGCACTAACGTAACCCTGGCACTAACGTAACCCTGGCACTAACGTAACCCTGGCACTAACGTAACCCTGGCACTAACGTAACCCTGGCACTAACGTCTTTGCAGCAATGTTTAATTTATAGCATTCTTCCCTTTGCAGCAATGTTTAATTTATAGCATTCTTCCCTTTGCAGCAATGTTTAATTTATAGCATTCTTCCCTATGCAGCAATGTTTAATTTATAGCATTCTTCCCTTTGCAGCAATGTTTAATTTATAGCAATCTTCCCTTTGCAGCAATGTTTAATTTATAGCATTCTTCCCTTTGCAGCAATGTTTAATTTATAGCATTCTTCCCTTTGCAGCAATGTTTAATTTATAGCAATCTTCCCTTTGCAGCAATGTTTAATTTATAGCATTCTTCCCTATGCAGCAATGTTTAATTTATAGCATTCTTCCCTTTGCAGCAATGTTTAATTTATAGCATTCTTCCCTTTGCAGCAATGTTTAATTTATAGCATTCTTCCCTTTGCAGCAATGTTTAATTTATAGCATTCTTCCCTATGCAGCAATGTTTAATTTATAGCATTCTTCCCTTTGCAGCAATGTTTAATTTATAGCAATCTTCCCTTTGCAGCAATGTTTAATTTATAGCATTCTTCCCTATGCAGCAATGTTTAATTTATAGCATTCTTCCCTTTGCAGCAATGTTTAATTTATAGCATTCTTCCCTTTGCAGCAATGTTTAATTTATAGCATTCTTCCCTTTGCAGCAATGTTTAATTTATAGCAATCTTCCCTTTGCAGCAATGTTTAATTTATAGCATTCTTCCCTTTGCAGCAATGTTTAATTTATAGCATTCTTCCCTTTGCAGCAATGTTTAATTTATAGCAATCTTCCCTTTGCAGCAATGTTTAATTTATAGCATTCTTCCCTATGCAGCAATGTTTAATTTATAGCATTCTTCCCTTTGCAGCAATGTTTAATTTATAGCATTCTTCCCTTTGCAGCAATGTTTAATTTATAGCATTCTTCCCTTTGCAGCAATGTTTAATTTATAGCATTCTTCCCTTTGCAGCAATGTTTAATTTATAGCATTCTTCCCTATGCAGCAATGTTTAATTTATAGCATTCTTCCCTTTGCAGCAATGTTTAATTTATAGCATTCTTCCCTATGCAGCAATGTTTAATTTATAGCATTCTTCCCTTTGCAGCAATGTTTAATTTATAGCATTCTTCCCTTTGCAGCAATGTTTAATTTATAGCATTCTTCCCTATGCAGCAATGTTTAATTTATAGCATTCTTCCCTTTGCAGCAATGTTTAATTTATAGCATTCTTCCCTTTGCAGCAATGTTTAATTTATATCTAATAGTTTTGATATCGACTAAAATAATCTTAACTTCAGCCACACAAGTGTCCAAGACAATATAAAAGTGAGTTTTTGTCATTGTATTTTTTTGTAATATTTTTAACTACAAATTATTTTTTTTTTAATAACTTAAAGCATCAAACCTTCAATCAAAACATTTCCACCCATGTCTCATTTTATTACGGTATATATTTATTTAGTTAAATGCTTTATCTTTATTTATTAGCAATGTATTTGTTCAGAACAAAATCAACAGCCTTTTATTTCCTAAATTCAGGTAGCTACTTATCAAATCAATCTACTCAAGCCAGGAGAACACGTGGAATTGTCAGCTTTTGCAGAAATGATCTAGAGAAAATAACCCAGTTTTAGGAGAAAGACAATCTGAAAAGCCACCCATTCTACTAAATCAAGGCATTAGTAACGTGAGTTGCAGTCCGTGAAGTTTCTGTCCCCTGAGGCATTTGAAGAAACAAGTAAGGTTTTTATTTTTTTGTCTTCACAGCATTAAACCATATACCAGCTCCCAGCACTAAACACCAGCACCCAGCACTAAACACCAGCTCCCAGCACTAAACACCAGCTCCCAGCACTAAACACCAGCTCCCAGCACTAAACACCAGCTCCCAGCACTAAACACCAGCTCCCAGCACTAAACACCAGCTCCCAGCACTAAACACCAGCTCCCAGCACTAAACACCAGCTCCCAGCACTAAACACCAGCTCCCAGCACTAAACACCAGCTCCCAGCACTAAACACCAGCTCCCAGCACTAAACACCAGCTCCCAGCACTAAACACCAGCTCCCAGCACTAAACACCAGCTCCCAGCACTAAACACCAGCTCCCAGCACTAAACACCAGCTCCCAGCACTAAACACCAGCTCCCAGCACTAAACACCAGCTCCCAGCACTAAACACCAGCTCCCAGCACTAAACACCAGCTCCCAGCACTAAACACCAGCTCCCAGCACTAAACACCAGCTCCCAGCACTAAACACCAGCTCCCAGCACTAAACACCAGCTCCCAGCACTAAACACCAGCTCCCAGCACTAAACACCAGCTCCCAGCACTAAACACCAGCTCCCAGCACTAAACACCAGCTCCCAGCACTAAACACCAGCTCCCAGCACTAAACACCAGCTCCCAGCACTAAACACCAGCTCCCAGCACTAAACACCAGCTCCCAGCACTAAACACCAGCTCCCAGCACTAAACACCAGCTCCCAGCACTAAACACCAGCTCCCAGCACTAAACACCAGCTCCCAGCACTAAACACCAGCTCCCAGCACTAAACACCAGCTCCCAGCACTAAACACCAGCTCCCAGCACTAAACACCAGCTCCCAGCACTAAACACCAGCTCCCAGCACTAAACACCAGCTCCCAGCACTAAACACCAGCTCCCAGCACTAAACACCAGCTCCCAGCACTAAACACCAGCTCCCAGCACTAAACACCAGCTCCCATTTTGTGATTTTAGCCTTTGTTTTCTGCATTACTTTTTTTTTTAATTTGTGTTAACAATTCTTAATGAAACAGTAAGGTAGTCACTCAATTCTCTTTAAGTACAAATTTGTAAATTTAAGTCCCTCCTTTAAAATCTGATTTATTTAAAGCAGTTTTATTTACAATATTTCTGAGATGCCTTGGTTCTCATTGATAATTAGGTAGGTTTGCCTGTCTTATGGGACATAGGTCGCTGACAAGAGCTTTCAAGGCATCTGTCCTGGGCTAGTCTCTCCAACTGTTGCCAGGTGTATCCAATCTTCTTGGTGTCTTCTTCCATGTCACGTCTCCAGGTCTTTCTTAGTCTGCCTCTCCTCCTGCCCTGTAGATTTCAGGTGAGGGCCTGTCTTGTTATGCTGGATACAGGTTTCCTGATATTGATAATAGACAAAAATTTAGAGACGCCCACTAGATGGGCCAGCAGGATCTAACTCTACATAAAAATTTTGTGCAGCAGACTTTAACACTAAATATGTAGCTGGCCAAATGTCTTTGATAATGATGAAAACAATATACAATCAAAATATATCATGATGATAAGATAACAATTACTGAATCAAAGACTGAATGTTATATCCTCAATATATTGCCAGAGGATAAATTATTCTTATTTAATGTATTCTGATTAAAGTGCTTAAAGTTTTGTTTTTTCTTGGGTTATGTTATCCACAGTATGAATAACTGTTAATCAAGAGGTTCTACCATTGAAACATTTTTACATTCATAATTTAAATTTCAAGAACTGGTCCTATACCTTCTTTAACATTAAAAAACATTAGCACGATCCTTGCTTTCACAGCCTGGGAATATTAATGTGACAATATCAAGTAGTTACAAGGGTAGACTAGCTAAAAATATTTACTGCATATATTTATCTGATGT
Organism: Physella acuta; assembly: GCF_028476545.2. Taxonomy (NCBI): domain Eukaryota; kingdom Metazoa; phylum Mollusca; class Gastropoda; family Physidae; genus Physella; species Physella acuta. Next base: position 598,469 of record NW_026731706.1, on the reverse strand, counting down.
CATATTTGATTATACCCTGTTACTACATAACAAATGTTTTCAAAGACTTCATGACAAATTACCTCCCTTTATGGCTTATGACATCCCTCTAACTGATATAATAAATCACAATGTTTATACTTAAACCTATCCAAAACTGACTGCTAAAACATCATCTAGTATTAGTTTGTTTCTTAAATGTATAAATATTTAAGTAGTCAATTTTCATGTGGGATTAAAAAGCTACTGTCCTCTCGCCTGTCCTCTCGCCTGTCCTCTCGCCTGTCCTCTCGCCCGTCCACTTGCCCGTCCACTTGCCTGTCCACTTGCCTGTCCTCTCGCCTGTCCTCTCGCCTGTCCTCTCGCCTGTCCTCTCGCCTGTCCTCTCGCCTGTCCTCTCGCCTGTCCTCTCGCCTGTCCTCTCGCCTGTCCTCTCGCCTGTCCTCTCGCCTGTCCTCTTGCCTATCCTCTTGCCTGTCCTCTTGCCTATCCTCTTGCCTGTCCTCTTGCCCATCCTCTAGCTGGCCACTGACCAGACCACTAACATCACTACTAACAACAGTTGGGGCTACTAACCACACTAACACTAACACACTACTAACCCAAACCGCGCTACTAACCTGACACTAACCTCTGATCAGTGGGACTACAGGAAATATTTTCCAGAACTTTACTGAAGTACGTTATCAATAAATCCCTTGTCAAGCCTTGTTAAATTCCCTAAATTTTCTAGCTGTCAATGATCCAAGTCAACCTAATCTTAACTCACTAATACTAGATGATCCTTCCCATCCCTTTAATATATTATGAATACATTTGTCTAAACAGTTTCTTGTTTTTTCTTGGGCTTGTGTTGTCTACTGTGAATAAATTTAATTAGCTACATATCCCTTTCTTGTCAAGATCCTGGGTTTATTTAGATAGTGGAGATGGGGAGTGGGACATGAAAGTCCCTATAGCATGAATTCTTAACATTCTTGTATCTCATTCTCTTTTTGGGAACAGTTTTGAAAAGGCCAATTCAATATTTATTTGCTATCCATTATAGATTTACAGTATTGCATTTAAACATATTTTTATGAATTATTTAAAAATTAAGCATTTCATAGCAAATAATTTGAGCAAAACATTTTCTATTTTGAAATGTTTTCACCATTTATATAATTAAACAGACCTTATTTTGATTTAAAAAACTGCTTAAAGTAAAGTGCTAAATCAGATCTACATTTTATACACCTTTGACCCTGCCACTCTTGATTCTACTCAGTTATTATATAATAGGTTGTTTTTTGTTTTCAAAAATCTCGTCAAAAATTACCTGCCTCTCTCTAAATACCTTTCACTAATTAAAACAGAAGTCTGTTAATACTTAAATCTTTTTCAAAGCCAATTGATGTAGCATCTTCTAGTATTAGACTGTTAGATAGGTTTTTTTTTTTCATTCCAAAATGGAAATTAGGTGATAATAAATGTACTGTCCACTTGCTTGTCCTCTTGCCTGTCCTCTTGCCTGTCCACTTGCCTGTCCTCTTGCCTGTCCACTTGCCTGTCCTCTTGCCTGTCCACTTGCCTGTCGTCTTGCCTGTCCTCTAGCTGGCCACTGACCAGACCACTAACCTCACTACTAGCAACAGTAGGGGCTACTAACCACACTAACACTACTAACACACTACTAACCCAAACCGCGCTACTAACCTGACACTAACCTCTGATCAGTGGAACTACAAGAATAATTTTATTCCAGACCTTTGCCAGAGTAGTCAACATCAACCCAAGATAATCCAAGTCAAGCCTTAATAAATTCCTTCTAATTCTCTATCCCTCAATGATCCAAGTTATCCTAAGTATAATGTTACCTGTCTAATACTAGAAGATCACTGCCATCAGTTGAATAACTTTAATACACTAGTCTACCCACTCCATCTCTTAAAAAAACCACATCAGAGGATCAACTCTAATGTTTCAGTAGTGATAAAACATTTTAATCTTTGATGCTCCTGTAGTATAGCACATTATTTTGAGAATTGTTTTGCAAATGCTGTTTTAATTATCTTTTACAATCCTTGATAAATGTATAGTATTGCATTTAAAACTATTTTAATGGGTTATTAGATTATGTGAAAGTTTTAAAAGTAATTTATGTTGCCAGTAATTTAGAGAAACTTTTGCAAATTATAATTATGAAATGTTTTAATAATTTAATTAAACATTGATTTTTCAGTTTTAGTATTTGATGCTGAAATTTCTTATTAGAATTTATTTACATTACATATGCACTGCAAATGTTTTCCACATTCCCATTCTAAACCAAGAATCTGGTTAACATTTAGTGGTGTAGGGGGAGTACTGCAAGAATGTACCTAATGCATAAATAATTGTTCTTAGACCTGATATAAAGCATAACCTTTTATAGAACAGCTTGAAAAAGGCTAATTAAAGATTTATCAGATTTCCATGTAAATATATTGTTCACTTTTGTAATCCTTTTTCAGCTGTTTTGTAATCCGTGTTAGGTAATTCTATCTTTTTCACTGGAATTTGTTGTCTCTAGCAAAAGATTCTAATTTGCTAATAAAACAATTCCTATACCGGGTAGATGTGGACTCGTCAGCCTTGGTCGGCAACCCGTCTAGGAGAGAAAACTCCGAAATTAAACACCTGCTGCCTTGTAGGTCGCCCTTGGTTGGGTAAAGGCTATGGAAGCAAATCCTAAAAAAAACAAAGTAGGGGTCGAGTAGAATTAGCTCAGAAAAAGGAAAATAAATTAATTATAGGTAGTTAAAAATAGCAATCATCTAAAATTGCATGGTTAAAATGGACATTTTAGTGGGGTGGGTCTAGGGGAGGTTACAAAGTTAAATAATTTTTATATTCAGCCAGAATTTTACTTCAGAAAATTATTTTAAGTTATGAACACTGCTGTTGAGTGCTAAATTAAACTGATTTTTGAAGCCTATCCTATTTTAAAACCAAGTACTTTACTGGCCAAGACATTGTCTTTTTTTTCTTTAACTTTGTGTTGGTAGTTCCAGAACTCACTTAAAACCTGGGACCCAGACTAGGGGCACCAGCGCCTCTCAGGCACAATGTTTTGGTACTACTAGACATGCATATCCTACTATATGAAAAACCTAATCAGCCCTTACCTGCCTAACACCAACTTTCCTCTTTCCTACCCTCTTGTCCTCTCTCTTACCTGCCATTTTACCTCCCTCTATCCTGTCCTCTTGTCTATCCTATTGCCTGCCCTGCTGTCTGTCATTTTGACTGTCATCTTTACTGTCCCCTTTACTCTTGCCACAGCATTTTTTTTACTGTTGATCAGTTGTCTGTAGCAACCTGTTTACATTTTCATGGTGCTCTAACTTGTAGCTTACAAAAATTCAGTGCACATTTTTGGTACATAAATAATACCTTCCATTAAATTTTGACTTATTCTCTTTTGCTGGTTACCAATGAAAGCTTCTCATTTATTTTTAGCTCTAAGTGTTTGAAACCATTTTTTTCTGTTGAAGCATATTTAGAACAGTTGGCTAGGTTATGTTTCAACTGTTTGTTTTCCTATATTTATAATCTTTAATTGAAAAGTCCTACTCAATCAGGTGTAAATATGTCTATATTCATTCATGTGGAGTTATGTGTAAAGGGCCCCAAGCACACAACACTTTTCACCTGTTGTGGTATTACATTTGCAGCTGATTGTGTAGCTCTACAAAGTTAAAAGCATTTTCTATGATGTTTTTAAATAAGTGAAATATTTAGTTGTATATTTTGTATTGCCACCAAATCTTTTGAGGCAAGGTTTACCTCACTGTTGGGGAAAAGATGCAAATCATTTTTAATTACTGAATTTCAATTGACTAATTATTGTTCATAAAAACAGTTTCAGTTAAGAAATCTGGATAGTAACTGTCTAATCTAATTGATGCATCTGTAGGCCTACAGTGTAGAATAATGTTACTCTAAGAATTCTGTTGTGTGATTTTATCTACACAATTGGCTGGATTTTGTTATTAATGAAATTATTTTGTCCCAATTCTAATTTAGTCATAAAATGTGCATCTCTTAAACTTATTGGCCTCTGCCTTATTTCTATTGTAGTGTAGCTATGTATATGTGTCCAACTTATACTAATAGGGTGTAAATAAGGAAGATTGGTGTGAATTCTTTAGGACTTCAGTTAGCTTACATTTTATTTTGTAGTTCTGCCATAGAAATGCTTTCTTGGTACCTTAAAGTAATGAACCGTTTAAATCAATCAACTCCAACACACATGTTCCCAATTACCTCATGACCTCTGCCATAGTGGCTATTGTTTGAGTGCCATTATGGTTAGCTAATGTTTCCCAACTTTATTTTAAATGCACTTTTTTAGTGTAGCAGAAAATTTAAATGGTCTTTAACATTGTGTTGGTAGTCCCAGATCTTCCCTAAAATCTGGGACCCAGACTAGGGGCACCAGAGCCTCTCTGACACAATGTTTTGTTACAACAAGAGTTGTATAGCCTTCTATATAAAAATCTTAACCTGCCCTTACCTGCCTAACACCAACTTTCCTCTTTCCTACCCTCTGTCTGTCCTCTAGCCTTTCATCTTGTTTGCAAACTTGAATGCCCTCTTACCTTCCTTTTTTACCTGTCCTCTTGCATGTCTTCTTTACTTTTATCTTGCCTGATATCTTACCATAGCATTTTAAAATCTTAACAGGCGTCTCTGTTGCAACCTGTTATTTTTAATTTACATATTTCTAAACTTTATTATGTTGTAGCAAGCAGCTCCTAAAACTGACTAATTATGCAGTGTTTTGGTGGAAAATTAATTTAAATACTTTCACCTAAGATGAAACCTCTTTGCATCAGAATCTATTCTTTGTACTTATATCTTTTTGTCTTACTTTTTCAGCTGTTTTATCTTTTTCAGTTTTGTAATCCTTGTTAGGTAATTCTTTTTTGCTGGAATTTGTTGTCTCTAGCAAAAGATTCTAATTTACTAAAACAATTCCAATTCCGGGTAGATGTGGACTCGTTAGCCTTGGTTTGGCAGCCCGTCTAGGAGAGAACTCCAAAATGAAACACCTGCTGCCTTGTAGGTCGCCCTTGGTTGGGTAAAGGCTATGGAAGCAAATCCTAAAAAAACCAAAGTAGGGGTCGAGTAGAATTAGCTCAGAAAAAGGAAAAAAGGTAGTTAAAAATAGCAATCATCTATAATTACATGGGTAAAATGGACATTTTAGTGGGGTGGGTCTAGGGGAGGTTACAAAGTTAAATAATTTTTATATTCAGCCAGAATTTTACTTGAGAAAATTATTTTAAGTTATGAACACTGCTGTTGAGTGCTAAATTTAACTGATTTTTGAAGCCTATCCTATTTTAAAACCAAGTACTTTACTGGCCAAGACATTGTCTTTTTTTTCTTTAACTTTGTGTTGGTAGTTCCAGAACTCACTTAAAACCTGGGACCCAGACTAGGGGCACCAGCGCCTCTCAGGCACAATGTTTTGTTACAACAAGAGTTGTATAGCCTTGTATCTAAAAAACCTTATCAGCCCTTACCTGCCTAACACCAACATTCCTCTTTCCTACCCTCTCTCTTTTCTTACCTGCCATTTTACCTCCCTCTGGCCAGTCCTCTTGTCTATCCTCTTGCCTGCCCTGCTGTCTGTCATTTTGACTGTCATCTTTACTGTCCCCTCATGTCCTGCCATCTTTACTTTCTTCTAAACTCTTCTTGACTATCTTTTTTCCTTTCCTTGCCTGATCTCTTGCCATAGCATTTTATTTTTACTGTTGATCAGTAATCTGTAGCAACCTGTTTGATTTACTTGTTTTTGTTTTTCATGGTGCTCTTACTTGTAGCTTTCTCAAATTCAGTGCACGTTTTTCATACATCAATAATACCTTCTAATAAATTGACTTCTCTTTTGCTATTTACCAAAGAAAGCTTCTCATTTGTTTTTTAGCCTAAGTGTTTGAAGCCATTTTTTTTGTTGTAGCATATTTAGAACAGTTGGATAGGTTTTATTTCCACTTTCTTATATATGATATAATATATATAATTATAATCATAAATTTGACTAGTCCTACTCAATCAGGTGTTGTAAATATGTTTATATCCATTCATTATTTGAGTGGAGTTGTGTGTTTGTGCGGGCATAAGCACACACCTTGCACCTGTTGTGGTTTGTGCAGCTGATTGTGTAGCTCTACAAATTTAAAACCATTTTCTATTGTTTTTAATAAGTGAAATGTTTAGTTTTATATTTTGTATTTCCACCAATGCTTTTGAGGCAAGGTTTACCTCATTGTTGGGGGAGAGATGCAAAACATTTTTAAGTACTGAATTTTGGTTGACTAATTATTGCTCGAAACCATTTCAGTTAATGAAATCTGGATAGTAACTGTCTAATCAAAATAATGCATGAGTGGGCCCACCGTGTAGATTGTTACTCTGATAGATTTCTGATGTGTGAATTAGTTTACACAATTGACTGGATTTTGTTTTTAATTATCATATCATAATCTTAAATGTAAGTAAATTGGACTACTTAATCAGGTGTGGGTAATCCATTCATTATTTGAGTGAGGGAGTTGTCTATGTGTAAAGGTGTACTAAAATAATTTTCACCTAGTGTGGTGTTCCATCTGCAGCTGATTCTTTAGTTTAATGTAACTTTCAATTAAGTAATGCAATTCTAGCTGTACACATTTAGAAATGCAGGCTTATTAATAATTCATCTCACCTGGGATTTGTCCCAATTCTTAGTCATAAAGCCGAACAGTTTATGTGCATCTCTTAAACCTATTAGCCTCCTCCATATTCCTATTGTAGTCTATGTATACGTGTCCAACGTATACGAATAGGGTGTAAATAAGGAAGATTGGTGTGAATTCCTTAGAACTTGTGTTAGATTAGATTTTATATTATAGAATTTCCTTAGAGATGCTTTCTTGGTACCTTAAAGTAATGAACTGTTTAAATCAATCAACTCCAACACACATGTTCCCAATTACCTCATGACCTCTGCTGTAGTAGCTATTGTTTGAGTACCATTATAGTAAGCTAATGTTTTCAAACTTTATTTTAAATGCACTTTTTTTAAGTGTAGCAGAAAATTTAAATGGTCTACTTTTACATTGTGTTGGTAGTTCCAGATCTTTCCTAAAATCTGGGACACAGACTAGGGGCACCAGGGCCTCTCTGGCACAATGTTTTGTTACAACAAGTGTTGTATAGCCTTCTATATAAAAATCTTAACCTGCCCAACACCAACTTTCCTCTTTCCTACCCTCTGTCTGTTCTCTAGCCTTTCATCTTGTTTGCAAACTTGAAATGCCCTCTTGCTTGCAAACTTGTCTGACTTCTTACCTGCCCTTTTACCTGCCCTCTTGCTTGTATTCTTTACATTTATCTTTGCATGATTTCTAGCCATAGCATTTTAAAATATTTGATCAGTCGTCTGTTGCAACCTGTTATTTTTTTTTATTTACATTTTGTCTAAACTTTATTATGTTGTAGCAAGCAGCTCTTAAAACTGACTGATTATGCAGTGTTTTGGTGGAAAATTAATTTAAATTCCTTCACCAAAGATGAGACCTCTTTGCATCAGAATCTGTTTTTTTGTACTTATATCTTTTTGTATTACTTTTTCAGCTGTTTTATCTTTTTCAGTTGTTTTAAATCCTTGTTAGGTAATTCTATCTTTTTGCTGGAATTTGTTGTCTCTAGCAAAAGTTTCTAATTTGGTAGTATAATAATTCCAAATCCGGGTAGATGTGGACTCGTTAGCCTTGGCTGGCTGCCCGTCTAGGAGAGAAAACTCCGAATTCAAACACCTGCTGCCTTGTAGGTCGCCCTTGGTTGGGTAAAGGCTATGGAAGCAAATCCTAAATTAAACAATGTAGGGTCAAGTAGAATTAGCTCAGAAAAATGAAAATTAAATTTATTATAGGTAGTTAAAAATAGCAATCAACTATAATTATCTGTTTAAATTGGACATTTTAGTGGGGTGGGTCTAGGGAGGTAACAAAGTTAAATATTATATTCAGCCAAAATGCTACTACTTAAAATTATTTGTAAGTTATGCAAACTGCTGTATGAATGTTAAATTACTGAATGTTGCATTGTATTCTCAGTAACTATATTACTGGCCAAACATCTTTGATGATGATTTAAAAAATCTATATTCATCCAAATCTATCATAGTAATGTTCATAACTAAATCCAAGACAAAATGTAACACTGTGATTACCATGGACATATTTTTCCTGATGTCTAGCCTGTGCACATGCCTGGCCTCCTCTGCACTCCTCTGTCCACCTACAATCCTTATCTTCCTTCCACAAATTCTTTAATTACCTCATTAACTCTGCTATAGCAGCTATTGTTTCAGCGCCAATATATTAGTGGGTTGTTTTTAATAAATGATATGAATTTCACAACAATTTTTGTTGTAGCAAGCAGCTCCTAAAACTGAGTGTGCAGTGTTTTGGTGGGAAAGAAAATTAATTTAAATACTTTCATCAAAGATAATACACCTCTCTGCATCAGAATCTGTTATTTCTTTTTTTTAATTTCTATTTCAGCTGTTTTGTAATCCTTGTTAGGTAATTCTATCTTTTTTGCTGGAATTTGTTGTCTTTAGCAAAAGATTCTAATTTGCTAATAAAACAATTCCAATACCGGGTAGATGTGGACTCGTCAGCCTTGGTCGGCAACCCGTCTAGGAGAGACAACTCCGAAATTAAACACCTGCTGCCTTGTAGGTCGCCCTTGGTTGGGTAAAGGCTATGGAAGCAAATCCTAAAAAAACCAAAGTAGGGGTCGAGTAGAATTAGCTCAGAAAAAGGAAAATTAAATGTATTATAGGTAGTTAAAAATAGCAATCATCTAAAATTGCATGGTTAAAATGGACATTTTAGTAGGGTCTAGGGGAGGTTACAAAGTAAAATATTATATTCAGCCAAAATTTTACTACTTAAAATTAGTTTTAAGTTATGCACACAACTGTAGAATTTCTTATTTAAACTGTATTGTTGTGATAATATTTTACACAAAATTAAATTATATATTGCTAGCCAAAACATGGTCTACCTTTTCTCCAATTGTTAATGATCTGTTGGTAGATCCTGATCTTCCCTAAAATCTGGGACCCAGGCTAGGGGCACCAGGGCCTCTCTGGCACAAAATTTTTGTTACAACAAGAGTTGTATAGCCTTCTATATAAAAATCTTAACCTGCCCTTACCTGCCTAACACCAACTTTCCTCTTTCCTACCCTCTGTCTGTCTTCTAGCCTTTCATCTTGTTTGCAAACTTGAAATGCCCTCTTGCTTGCAAACTTGTCTATCATCTTACCTTCCTTTTTTTTACCTCCCCTCTTGCATGTCTTTACTTTTATCTTGCCTGATATCTTACCATAGCATTTTAAAATCTTTGATCAGTAGTCTCTTTTGCAAAATCTTTTTTATATATAGATTTTCATTGTTTTATTTTATTTAATTCTTTTTATTTTGGACTGCCAAAAGTTCTATTTTAAATTTATTATAGGTAGTTAAAAATAGCAATCATCTATAATTAGATGGTTAAAATGGACATTTTAGTGGGGTGGGTCTAGGGGAGGCTACAAAGTTAAATAATTTTTATATTCAGCCAGAATTTTACTTCAGAAAATTATTTTAAGTTATGAACACTGCTGTTGAGTGCTAAATTTAACTGATTTTTGAAGCCTATCCTATTTTAAAACTAAGTACTTTACTGGCCAAGACATTGTCTTTTTTTTCTTTAACTTTGTGTTGGTAGTTCCAGAACTCATATAAAATCTGAAACCCAGACTAGGGGCACCAGCGCCTCTCAGGCACAATGTTTTGGTACTACTAGACATGCATATCCTACTATCTAAAAAACCTAATCAGCCCTTACCTGCCTAACACCAACTTTCCTCTTTCCTACCCTCTTTTCCTCTCTTTCCTGACATTTTACCTCCCTCTTGCCTGTCATCTTGTCTTCTCACTTACCTGTCCTACTGTCTGTCATTTTGACGGTCATCTTTCCTGCCATCTTTACTCTCCTCTAAACTCTTCTTGTCTTATCTTTTTTCCTTTCCTTGCCTGATCCCTAGCCATAGCATTTTTTTTACTGTTGATCAGTTGTCTGTAGCAACCTGTTTACATTTTTCATGGTGCTTTTACTTGTAGCTTACACAAATTCAGTGCACGTTTTTGGTACATAAATACCTTCTAATAAATTTTGACTTAATCTCTTTTGCTGTTTACCAAAGAAAGCTTCTCATTAGTTTTTTAGCTCTAAGTGTTTGAAGCCATTTTTTTTTCTGTTGTAGCATTTTCAACAGTTGGCTAGGTTATGTTTCAACTGTTTGTTTTCCTATATTTTAAATCTTTAATTGAAAAGTCCTACTCCGTCAGGTGTAAATATGTCTATATCCATTCATGTGGAGTTATGTGTAAAGGGCCCCAAGCACACATTTTTCACCTGTTGTGGTATTACATTTGCAGCTGATTGTGTAGCTCTACAAAGTTAAAAGCATTTTCTATTGTTTTCAATAAGTGAAATATTTAGTTCTATAATTTTTATTGCCACCAAATCTTTTGAGGCAAGGTTTACCTCACTGTTGGGGAAAAGATGCAAATCATTTTTAATTACTGAATTTCAATTGACTAATTATTGTTCATAAAAACAATTTCAGTTAAGAAATCTGGATAGTAACTGTCTAATCTACTTGATGCATGTGTAGATCTACAGTGTAGATTAATGTTACTCTAAGAGATTTCTGTTGTGTGATTTTATCTACACAATTGGCTGGATTTTGTTATTAATGAATTAATGAATTTGTCCCAATTCTAATTTATTCATAAAATGTGCATCTCTCAAACTTATTGGCCTCCGCCTTATTTCTATTGTAGTCTAGCTATGTTTACATGTCAAGCTAGTGAAAATAGGGTGTAAATAAGGAAGATTGCTGTGAATTCTTTAGGACTTCAGTTAGCTTACATTTTATTTTGTAGTACTGCCATAGAGATGCTTTCTTGGTACCTTAAAGTAATGAACCGTTTAATTTAAATCAATCAACTACAACACATATTCCCAATTACCTCATGACCTCTGCTATAGTAGCTATTGAGTGCCATTATGGTTAGCTAATGTTTCCCAACTTTATTTTAAATGCACTTTTTTAGTGTAGCAGAAAATTTAAATGGTCTTTAACATTGTGTTGGTAGTCCCAGATCTTCCCTAAAATCTGGGACACAGACTAGGGGCACCAGGGCCTCTCTGGCACATAGTTTTGTTACAACAAGAGTTGTATAGCCTTCTATCTAAAAATCCTAATCTGTCCTTACTTGCTTAACACCAACTTTCCTCTTTCCTACCCTCTGTCTGTCTTCCATTCTTTCATCTTGTTTGCAAACAGGAATGCCCTCTTGCTTGCAAACTTGTCTGTTCTCTCACCTTCCTTTTTTTTACCTCCCCTCTTGCATGTCTTTACTTTTATCTTGCCTGATATCTTACCATAGCATTTTAAAATCTTTGATCAGTAGTCTCTTTTGCAGCCTGGTATTTTATATATAAATTTTCATTATTTTTATTTTATTTTAATTATGCTTTTTATTTTGTACTGCCAAGAGTTGCTTTTTAAGAAATAGGATAAGAAAATTAAATAGTATCTATAATTTCCTAGTTTTAATAGTAAATTATGAGTAGGGTGGGGCTAGGGGAATTTTATTCTATTTTGCAAAAATGTTACTACCTCAAATTATTTGTAGTTATGCTAAATACTGTATGACTGCTAAATTAAACTGATTGTTGTGTATCATTTACACTACATATTTATGGCCAAAACATTCTATATTTCAATTGTCAATGATATGATGGTAGTCCCAGATCTTCCCTAAAATCTGGGACCCAGACTAGGGGCACCAGGGCCTCTCTGGCACATAGTTTTGTTACAACAAGAGTTGTATAGCCTTCTATCTAAAAATCCTAATCTGTCCTTACTTGCTTAACACCAACTTTCCTCTTTCCTACCCTCTGTCTGTCTTCCATTCTTTCATCTTGTTTGCAAACAGGAATGCCCTCTTGCTTGCAAACTTGTCTGTTCTCTCACCTTCCTTTTTTTTACCTGCCCTCTTGCATGTCTTTACTTTTATCTTGACTGATATCTTACCATAGCATTTTAAAATCTTTGATCAGTAGTCTCTTTTGCAGCCTGGTATTTTATATATAAATTTTCATTTTTTTTTTAATTTTAATTATGCTTTTTATTTTGTACTGCCAAGAGTTGCTTTTTAAGAAATAGGATAAGAAAATTAAATAGTATCTATAATTTCCTAGTTTTAATAGTAAATTATGAGTAGGGTGGGGCTAGGGGAATTTACAAAATTTTATTCTATTTTGCAAAAGTTACTACCTCAAATTATTTGTAGTTATGCTAAATACTGTATGACTGCTAAATTAAACTGATTGTTGTGTATCATTTACACTACATATTTATGGCCAAAACATTCTATATTTCAATTGTCAATGATATGATGGTAGTCCCAGATCTTCCCTAAAATCTGGGACCCAGACTAGGGGCACCAGGGCCTCTCTGGCACATAGTTTTGTTACAACAAGAGTTGTATAGCCTTCTATCTAAAAATCCTAATCTGTCCTTACTTGCTTAACACCAACTTTCCTCTTTCCTACCCTCTGTCTGTCTTCCATTCTTTCATCTTGTTTGCAAACAGGAATGCCCTCTTGCTTGCAAACTTGTCTGTTCTCTCACCTTCCTTTTTTTTACCTGCCCTCTTGCATGTCTTTACTTTTATCTTGACTGATATCTTACCATAGCATTTTAAAATCTTTGATCAGTAGTCTCTTTTGCAGCCTGGTATTTTATATATAAATTTTCATTTTTTTTTTAATTTTAATTATGCTTTTTATTTTGTACTGCCAAGAGTTGCTTTTTAAGAAATAGGATAAGAAAATTAAATAGTATCTATAATTTCCTAGTTTTAATAGTAAATTATGAGTAGGGTGGGGCTAGGGGAATTTACAAAATTTTATTCTATTTTGCAAAAGTTACTACCTCAAATTATTTGTAGTTATGCTAAATACTGTATGACTGCTAAATTAAACTGATTGTTGTGTATCATTTACACTACATATTTATGGCCAAAACATTCTATATTTCAATTGTCAATGATATGATGGTAGTCCCAGATCTTCCCTAAAATCTGGGACCCAGACTAGGGGCACCAGGGCCTCTCTGGCACATAGTTTTGTTACAACAAGAGTTGTATAGCCTTCTATCTAAAAATCCTAATCTGTCCTTACTTGCTTAACACCAACTTTCCTCTTTCCTACCCTCTGTCTGTCTTCCATTCTTTCATCTTGTTTGCAAACAGGAATGCCCTCTTGCTTGCAAACTTGTCTGTTCTCTCACCTTCCTTTTTTTTTTACCTCCCCTCTTGCATGTCTTTACTTTTATCTTGCCTGATATCTTACCATAGCATTTTAAAATCTTTGATCAGTAGTCTCTTTTGCAGCCTGGTATTTTATATATAAATTTTCATTATTTTTATTTTATTTTAATTATGCTTTTTATTTTGTACTGCCAAGAGTTGCTTTTTAAGAAATAGGATAAGAAAATTAAATAGTATCTATAATTTCCTAGTTTTAATAGTAAATTATGAGTAGGGTGGGGCTAGGGGAATTTACAAAATTTTATTCTATTTTGCAAAAATGTTACTACCTCAAATTATTTAGTTATGCTAAATACTGTGACTGCTAAATTAAACTGATTGTTGTGTATCATTTACACTACATATTTATGGCCAAAACATTCTATATTTCAATTGTCAATGATATGATGGTAGTCCCAGATCTTCCCTAAAATCTGGGACCCAGACTAGGGGCACCAGGGCCTCTCTGGCACATAGTTTTGTTACAACAAGAGTTGTATAGCCTTCTATCTAAAAATCCTAATCTGTCCTTACTTGCTTAACACCAACTTTCCTCTTTCCTACCCTCTGTCTGTCTTCCATTCTTTCATCTTGTTTGCAAACAGGAATGCCCTCTTGCTTGCAAACTTGTCTGTTCTCTCACCTTCCTTTTTTTTACCTCCCCTCTTGCATGTCTTTACTTTTATCTTGCCTGATATCTTACCATAGCATTTTAAAATCTTTGATCAGTAGTCTCTTTTGCAGCCTGGTATTTTATATATAAATTTTCATTATTTTTATTTTATTTTAATTATGCTTTTTATTTTGTACTGCCAAGAGTTGCTTTTTAAGAAATAGGATAAGAAAATTAAATAGTATCTATAATTTCCTAGTTTTAATAGTAAATTATGAGTAGGGTGGGGCTAGGGGAATTTACAAAATTTTATTCTATTTTGCAAAAATGTTACTACCTCAAATTATTTGTAGTTATGCTAAATACTGTATGACTTCTAAATTAAAGTGATTGTTGTGTATCATTTACACTACATATTTATGGCCAAAACATTCTATATTTCAATTGTCAATGATATGATGGTAGTCCCAGATCTTCCCTAAAATCTGGGACCCAGACTAGGGGCACCAGGGCCTCTCTGGCACATAGTTTTGTTACAACAAGAGTTGTATAGCCTTCTATCTAAAAATCCTAATCTGTCCTTACTTGCTTAACACCAACTTTCCTCTTTCCTACCCTCTGTCTGTCTTCCATTCTTTCATCTTGTTTGCAAACAGGAATGCCCTCTTGCTTGCAAACTTGTCTGTTCTCTCACCTTCCTTTTTTTTACCTGCCCTCTTGCATGTCTTTACTTTTATCTTGACTGATATCTTACCATAGCATTTTAAAATCTTTGATCAGTAGTCTCTTTTGCAGCCTGGTATTTTATATATAAATTTTCATTATTTTTATTTTATTTTAATTATGCTTTTTATTTTGTACTGCCAAGAGTTGCTTTTTAAGAAATAGGATAAGAAAATTAAATAGTATCTATAATTTCCTAGTTTTAATAGTAAATTATGAGTAGGGTGGGGCTAGGGGAATTTACAAAATTTTATTCTATTTTGCAAAAGTTACTACCTCAAATTATTTGTAGTTATGCTAAATACTGTATGACTGCTAAATTAAACTGATTGTTGTGTATCATTTACACTACATATTTATGGCCAAAACATTCTATATTTCAATTGTCAATGATATGATGGTAGTCCCAGATCTTCCCTAAAATCTGGGACCCAGACTAGGGGCACCAGGGCCTCTCTGGCACATAGTTTTGTTACAACAAGAGTTGTATAGCCTTCTATCTAAAAATCCTAATCTGTCCTTACTTGCTTAACACCAACTTTCCTCTTTCCTACCCTCTGTCTGTCTTCCATTCTTTCATCTTGTTTGCAAACAGGAATGCCCTCTTGCTTGCAAACTTGTCTGTTCTCTCACCTTCCTTTTTTTTTTACCTCCCCTCTTGCATGTCTTTACTTTTATCTTGCCTGATATCTTACCATAGCATTTTAAAATCTTTGATCAGTAGTCTCTTTTGCAGCCTGGTATTTTATATATAAATTTTCATTATTTTTATTTTATTTTAATTATGCTTTTTATTTTGTACTGCCAAGAGTTGCTTTTTAAGAAATAGGATAAGAAAATTAAATAGTATCTATAATTTCCTAGTTTTAATAGTAAATTATGAGTAGGGTGGGGCTAGGGGAATTTACAAAATTTTATTCTATTTTGCAAAAATGTTACTACCTCAAATTATTTAGTTATGCTAAATACTGTGACTGCTAAATTAAACTGATTGTTGTGTATCATTTACACTACATATTTATGGCCAAAACATTCTATATTTCAATTGTCAATGATATGATGGTAGTCCCAGATCTTCCCTAAAATCTGGGACCCAGACTAGGGGCACCAGGGCCTCTCTGGCACATAGTTTTGTTACAACAAGAGTTGTATAGCCTTCTATCTAAAAATCCTAATCTGTCCTTACTTGCTTAACACCAACTTTCCTCTTTCCTACCCTCTGTCTGTCTTCCATTCTTTCATCTTGTTTGCAAACAGGAATGCCCTCTTGCTTGCAAACTTGTCTGTTCTCTCACCTTCCTTTTTTTTTTACCTCCCCTCTTGCATGTCTTTTACTTTTATCTTGCCTGATATCTTACCATAGCATTTTAAAATCTTTGATCAGTAGTCTCTTTTGCAGCCTGGTATTTTATATATAAATTTTCATTATTTTTTTTTTATTTTAATTATGCTTTTTATTTTGTACTGCCAAGAGTTGCTTTTTAAGAAATAGGATAAGAAAATTAAATAGTATCTATAATTTCCTAGTTTTAATAGTAAATTATGAGTAGGGTGGGGCTAGGGGAATTTACAAAATTTTATTCTATTTTGCAAAAATGTTACTACCTCAAATTATTTGTAGTTATGCTAAATACTGTATGACTGCTAAATTAAACTGATTGTTGTGTATCATTTACACTACATATTTATGGCCAAAACATTCTATATTTCAATTGTCAATGATATGATGGTAGTCCCAGATCTTCCCTAAAATCTGGGACCCAGACTAGGGGCACCAGGGCCTCTCTGGCACATAGTTTTGTTACAACAAGAGTTGTATAGCCTTCTATCTAAAAATCCTAATCTGTCCTTACTTGCTTAACACCAACTTTCCTCTTTCCTACCCTCTGTCTGTCTTCCATTCTTTCATCTTGTTTGCAAACAGGAATGCCCTCTTGCTTGCAAACTTGTCTGTTCTCTCACCTTCCTTTTTTTTACCTGCCCTCTTGCATGTCTTTACTTTTATCTTGACTGATATCTTACCATAGCATTTTAAAATCTTTGATCAGTAGTCTCTTTTGCAGCCTGGTATTTTATATATAAATTTTCATTTTTTTTTTAATTTTAATTATGCTTTTTATTTTGTACTGCCAAGAGTTGCTTTTTAAGAAATAGGATAAGAAAATTAAATAGTATCTATAATTTCCTAGTTTTAATAGTAAATTATGAGTAGGGTGGGGCTAGGGGAATTTACAAAATTTTATTCTATTTTGCAAAAGTTACTACCTCAAATTATTTGTAGTTATGCTAAATACTGTATGACTGCTAAATTAAACTGATTGTTGTGTATCATTTACACTACATATTTATGGCCAAAACATTCTATATTTCAATTGTCAATGATATGATGGTAGTCCCAGATCTTCCCTAAAATCTGGGACCCAGACTAGGGGCACCAGGGCCTCTCTGGCACATAGTTTTGTTACAACAAGAGTTGTATAGCCTTCTATCTAAAAATCCTAATCTGTCCTTACTTGCTTAACACCAACTTTCCTCTTTCCTACCCTCTGTCTGTCTTCCATTCTTTCATCTTGTTTGCAAACAGGAATGCCCTCTTGCTTGCAAACTTGTCTGTTCTCTCACCTTCCTTTTTTTTACCTGCCCTCTTGCATGTCTTTACTTTTATCTTGACTGATATCTTACCATAGCATTTTAAAATCTTTGATCAGTAGTCTCTTTTGCAGCCTGGTATTTTATATATAAATTTTCATTTTTTTTTTAATTTTAATTATGCTTTTTATTTTGTACTGCCAAGAGTTGCTTTTTAAGAAATAGGATAAGAAAATTAAATAGTATCTATAATTTCCTAGTTTTAATAGTAAATTATGAGTAGGGTGGGGCTAGGGGAATTTACAAAATTTTATTCTATTTTGCAAAAGTTACTACCTCAAATTATTTGTAGTTATGCTAAATACTGTATGACTGCTAAATTAAACTGATTGTTGTGTATCATTTACACTACATATTTATGGCCAAAACATTCTATATTTCAATTGTCAATGATATGATGGTAGTCCCAGATCTTCCCTAAAATCTGGGACCCAGACTAGGGGCACCAGGGCCTCTCTGGCACATAGTTTTGTTACAACAAGAGTTGTATAGCCTTCTATCTAAAAATCCTAATCTGTCCTTACTTGCTTAACACCAACTTTCCTCTTTCCTACCCTCTGTCTGTCTTCCATTCTTTCATCTTGTTTGCAAACAGGAATGCCCTCTTGCTTGCAAACTTGTCTGTTCTCTCACCTTCCTTTTTTTTACCTGCCCTCTTGCATGTCTTTACTTTTATCTTGACTGATATCTTACCATAGCATTTTAAAATCTTTGATCAGTAGTCTCTTTTGCAGCCTGGTATTTTATATATAAATTTTCATTTTTTTTTTAATTTTAATTATGCTTTTTATTTTGTACTGCCAAGAGTTGCTTTTTAAGAAATAGGATAAGAAAATTAAATAGTATCTATAATTTCCTAGTTTTAATAGTAAATTATGAGTAGGGTGGGGCTAGGGGAATTTACAAAATTTTATTCTATTTTGCAAAAGTTACTACCTCAAATTATTTGTAGTTATGCTAAATACTGTATGACTGCTAAATTAAACTGATTGTTGTGTATCATTTACACTACATATTTATGGCCAAAACATTCTATATTTCAATTGTCAATGATATGATGGTAGTCCCAGATCTTCCCTAAAATCTGGGACCCAGACTAGGGGCACCAGGGCCTCTCTGGCACATAGTTTTGTTACAACAAGAGTTGTATAGCCTTCTATCTAAAAATCCTAATCTGTCCTTACTTGCTTAACACCAACTTTCCTCTTTCCTACCCTCTGTCTGTCTTCCATTCTTTCATCTTGTTTGCAAACAGGAATGCCCTCTTGCTTGCAAACTTGTCTGTTCTCTCACCTTCCTTTTTTTTACCTGCCCTCTTGCATGTCTTTACTTTTATCTTGACTGATATCTTACCATAGCATTTTAAAATCTTTGATCAGTAGTCTCTTTTGCAGCCTGGTATTTTATATATAAATTTTCATTTTTTTTTTAATTTTAATTATGCTTTTTATTTTGTACTGCCAAGAGTTGCTTTTTAAGAAATAGGATAAGAAAATTAAATAGTATCTATAATTTCCTAGTTTTAATAGTAAATTATGAGTAGGGTGGGGCTAGGGGAATTTACAAAATTTTATTCTATTTTGCAAAAGTTACTACCTCAAATTATTTGTAGTTATGCTAAATACTGTATGACTGCTAAATTAAACTGATTGTTGTGTATCATTTACACTACATATTTATGGCCAAAACATTCTATATTTCAATTGTCAATGATATGATGGTAGTCCCAGATCTTCCCTAAAATCTGGGACCCAGACTAGGGGCACCAGGGCCTCTCTGGCACATAGTTTTGTTACAACAAGAGTTGTATAGCCTTCTATCTAAAAATCCTAATCTGTCCTTACTTGCTTAACACCAACTTTCCTCTTTCCTACCCTCTGTCTGTCTTCCATTCTTTCATCTTGTTTGCAAACAGGAATGCCCTCTTGCTTGCAAACTTGTCTGTTCTCTCACCTTCCTTTTTTTTTTACCTCCCCTCTTGCATGTCTTTACTTTTATCTTGCCTGATATCTTACCATAGCATTTTAAAATCTTTGATCAGTAGTCTCTTTTGCAGCCTGGTATTTTATATATAAATTTTCATTATTTTTATTTTATTTTAATTATGCTTTTTATTTTGTACTGCCAAGAGTTGCTTTTTAAGAAATAGGATAAGAAAATTAAATAGTATCTATAATTTCCTAGTTTTAATAGTAAATTATGAGTAGGGTGGGGCTAGGGGAATTTACAAAATTTTATTCTATTTTGCAAAAATGTTACTACCTCAAATTATTTAGTTATGCTAAATACTGTGACTGCTAAATTAAACTGATTGTTGTGTATCATTTACACTACATATTTATGGCCAAAACATTCTATATTTCAATTGTCAATGATATGATGGTAGTCCCAGATCTTCCCTAAAATCTGGGACCCAGACTAGGGGCACCAGGGCCTCTCTGGCACATAGTTTTGTTACAACAAGAGTTGTATAGCCTTCTATCTAAAAATCCTAATCTGTCCTTACTTGCTTAACACCAACTTTCCTCTTTCCTACCCTCTGTCTGTCTTCCATTCTTTCATCTTGTTTGCAAACAGGAATGCCCTCTTGCTTGCAAACTTGTCTGTTCTCTCACCTTCCTTTTTTTTACCTCCCCTCTTGCATGTCTTTACTTTTATCTTGCCTGATATCTTACCATAGCATTTTAAAATCTTTGATCAGTAGTCTCTTTTGCAGCCTGGTATTTTATATATAAATTTTCATTATTTTTATTTTATTTTAATTATGCTTTTTATTTTGTACTGCCAAGAGTTGCTTTTTAAGAAATAGGATAAGAAAATTAAATAGTATCTATAATTTCCTAGTTTTAATAGTAAATTATGAGTAGGGTGGGGCTAGGGGAATTTTATTCTATTTTGCAAAAATGTTACTACCTCAAATTATTTGTAGTTATGCTAAATACTGTATGACTGCTAAATTAAACTGATTGTTGTGTATCATTTACACTACATATTTATGGCCAAAACATTCTATATTTCAATTGTCAATGATATGATGGTAGTCCCAGATCTTCCCTAAAATCTGGGACCCAGACTAGGGGCACCAGGGCCTCTCTGGCACATAGTTTTGTTACAACAAGAGTTGTATAGCCTTCTATCTAAAAATCCTAATCTGTCCTTACTTGCTTAACACCAACTTTCCTCTTTCCTACCCTCTGTCTGTCTTCCATTCTTTCATCTTGTTTGCAAACAGGAATGCCCTCTTGCTTGCAAACTTGTCTGTTCTCTCACCTTCCTTTTTTTTACCTGCCCTCTTGCATGTCTTTACTTTTATCTTGACTGATATCTTACCATAGCATTTTAAAATCTTTGATCAGTAGTCTCTTTTGCAGCCTGGTATTTTATATATAAATTTTCATTTTTTTTTTAATTTTAATTATGCTTTTTATTTTGTACTGCCAAGAGTTGCTTTTTAAGAAATAGGATAAGAAAATTAAATAGTATCTATAATTTCCTAGTTTTAATAGTAAATTATGAGTAGGGTGGGGCTAGGGGAATTTACAAAATTTTATTCTATTTTGCAAAAGTTACTACCTCAAATTATTTGTAGTTATGCTAAATACTGTATGACTGCTAAATTAAACTGATTGTTGTGTATCATTTACACTACATATTTATGGCCAAAACATTCTATATTTCAATTGTCAATGATATGATGGTAGTCCCAGATCTTCCCTAAAATCTGGGACCCAGACTAGGGGCACCAGGGCCTCTCTGGCACATAGTTTTGTTACAACAAGAGTTGTATAGCCTTCTATCTAAAAATCCTAATCTGTCCTTACTTGCTTAACACCAACTTTCCTCTTTCCTACCCTCTGTCTGTCTTCCATTCTTTCATCTTGTTTGCAAACAGGAATGCCCTCTTGCTTGCAAACTTGTCTGTTCTCTCACCTTCCTTTTTTTTTTACCTCCCCTCTTGCATGTCTTTACTTTTATCTTGCCTGATATCTTACCATAGCATTTTAAAATCTTTGATCAGTAGTCTCTTTTGCAGCCTGGTATTTTATATATAAATTTTCATTATTTTTATTTTATTTTAATTATGCTTTTTATTTTGTACTGCCAAGAGTTGCTTTTTAAGAAATAGGATAAGAAAATTAAATAGTATCTATAATTTCCTAGTTTTAATAGTAAATTATGAGTAGGGTGGGGCTAGGGGAATTTACAAAATTTTATTCTATTTTGCAAAAATGTTACTACCTCAAATTATTTAGTTATGCTAAATACTGTGACTGCTAAATTAAACTGATTGTTGTGTATCATTTACACTACATATTTATGGCCAAAACATTCTATATTTCAATTGTCAATGATATGATGGTAGTCCCAGATCTTCCCTAAAATCTGGGACCCAGACTAGGGGCACCAGGGCCTCTCTGGCACATAGTTTTGTTACAACAAGAGTTGTATAGCCTTCTATCTAAAAATCCTAATCTGTCCTTACTTGCTTAACACCAACTTTCCTCTTTCCTACCCTCTGTCTGTCTTCCATTCTTTCATCTTGTTTGCAAACAGGAATGCCCTCTTGCTTGCAAACTTGTCTGTTCTCTCACCTTCCTTTTTTTTTTACCTCCCCTCTTGCATGTCTTTTACTTTTATCTTGCCTGATATCTTACCATAGCATTTTAAAATCTTTGATCAGTAGTCTCTTTTGCAGCCTGGTATTTTATATATAAATTTTCATTATTTTTTTTTTATTTTAATTATGCTTTTTATTTTGTACTGCCAAGAGTTGCTTTTTAAGAAATAGGATAAGAAAATTAAATAGTATCTATAATTTCCTAGTTTTAATAGTAAATTATGAGTAGGGTGGGGCTAGGGGAATTTACAAAATTTTATTCTATTTTGCAAAAATGTTACTACCTCAAATTATTTGTAGTTATGCTAAATACTGTATGACTGCTAAATTAAACTGATTGTTGTGTATCATTTACACTACATATTTATGGCCAAAACATTCTATATTTCAATTGTCAATGATATGATGGTAGTCCCAGATCTTCCCTAAAATCTGGGACACAGACTAGGGGCACCAGGGCCTCTCTGGCACATAGTTTTGTTACAACAAGAGTTGTATAGCCTTCTATCTAAAAATCCTAATCTGTCCTTACTTGCTTAACACCAACTTTCCTCTTTCCTACCCTCTGTCTGTCTTCTAGCCTTTCATCTTGATTGCAAACTTGTCTTCTTGCCCTGCCCTTCCTCTTCTCTAAACTGTTCTTAGACTGACACTATTGCAACTGACATTTTGACAAAGCTGGTTTATTTTTTATATGCCTTATTACACATGTAAAGCATTTATTTATATTTAACCTAATTTAATTATTGTATCTTTGGTTTTCTTTTTACAAGTTTAATTATTCATACATTCTTAGTCTAGCAGATAAAATGTTTAGTTCATTGTAAAGCCAGGCCCTGAAACAAACTTACCAGATGAGTGCCATTCTAAGTCTATTGGTGAAGAAAGCTGCTAATATGGTCCACCCTCAAAACAAGCATCCCAGATGAGTGCCATTCTAAAAGTCTATTGGTGAAGAAAGCTGCTAATGTGGTCCATCCTCAAAACAAGCATATAAAAGCTATAGGTAATTATATTTTGCTATACAGTACAAATTGACAGTATGTTAGCAATTATATTACAGGAAGTTGGTAATTGTTGTTTTTATTGGCTGATAACACCAGTAAATTAATGTTCTGCTAGCTTAGTCTTTTCTTAACATATTCATTTTTAGTGCTTTTGAAAAATTAAAAATTGTCTTGAAATAACACCTTTTTGTTTTTTTGTGTTACAGGAAAGATTTTAGAAAATGGTGGAACTTTGGAGCTTGTTACCAAAAGAAAGGTATAAAGATTGACTACCAGATAACACCAATAGGATTTTACTAGAAAAAGTTTCACTCAAGAATATAAAGAAATCTTCAGCATCAGTTTGATTAATGCCAACCCACCCATAACTCGAGGGAAATAATCATCAAATAGAAACTTCTGAGGACTGTCCTCCCTTTGTTAATAGTTAACATATTCTTTTAGTTATTGCTAAGCCAATGGGGGAAGTGGGATGGTTGGGGTAGATGTCAAATAAAATAAAACATAAGTATTGTAGTCCATTTTTTAAAACTGTTACTCTTAACTTATTATCAACATGCTTAGCCATTTTGTTCATGGCTTTTGTATGAAGTCTATAGAATTGTTTTTTTGTGTTGCCCTAAGGCTTTTGTATGAAGTCTATAGACTAGTTGTTTTTTGTGTAGCCCGCAAGGCTTTTGTATGAAATCTATAGATTGGTTTTTTGTGTAGCGCGCAAGGCTTTTGTATGAAGTCTATAGACAAGTTGTTTTTTTTATGTAGCCCGCAAGGCTTTTGTATGAAGTCTATAGATTGGTTTTTTGTGTAGCCCGCAAGGCTTTTGTAGGAATGTTTTTTTCTGTTTAACGGTAACTGTTACTACTTCCTGATGCAGCTGAATTTGTTCATGCTTTGTTGAGTCTACTGTAAGTGTACTTTAATATGAAGTATTTTTCTTCCCCTAACAAGAACCTTTGCAAGGTCGTGGGGCAGCTAAAGATGGCACCACAGCCATGCCAGAATATTTGTAATGATTGCTTAATTTCTGTATCATGTCATTTTATGCAAACCATGTTCATTTCTATATCATGCAATTTTGTGGGCAGCCTTATGCTCATTTCATTTGTATCATGTAGTATGTAATATTATGAGGTGTTGTATTGCGGGAGGCCTAACTTAAACACTCACTCCAGATGTGATGTATCATTTCAATGCTTTAATCTAAATTGCCATCACTTTTGTTAATCCATTATTCTGCTTGCTGATTACCTCCCTATCAGTCCAGTGTTATCCAGTGTTGCCAATCTCTGTAAGATATCCAGTGTATCTCTGTAAGATATCTAATGCATATTATTTCTGTGGTTCTCATCTTTTCTGAATGACCACTCATTAAATCTAGTTTATTCCTTTTTCAGATTAGAGTTCAAACTTTTAAAACTTTACTTTGTCTATTAAAAATGGTTCATTAAGTCAATACATGATAGTTTCAGCTAGGTCTTGAACCAAAAGGGTCAATAGCTAGGTATTTAAATGAGTTTATAGCTATAGGTCTATAAATAACATAGCTTATGACTAGGACTGTAATTAACAATTAGCCACTACCACATTAAAGTCAGTGATGGTCACATTCTGACACTGGCGTAATCAGGCTGACTAGTTAACAAGACATTAGCTGACAATACACAATCAGGCTGACTAGTTAACAAGACATTAGCTGATGATACACAATCAGGCTGACTACTGAAATAGTCACTAGCTGATGATACACAATCAGGCTGACTACTGAAATAGTCACTAGCTGAAGGTGCTCAAACAGGCTGACTACTGAAATATTCACAAGCTTATGATAAACAATCAAGCTAAAATAGTCACATAGACATAGCTAGGTTGACAAAAAAATCAGTCACATTCTGATAGTCAGGCCTACCAATAAAACAGTCACACTCTGATGTGTTTGTCAGGCTTACCCATAAAACTGAGTCACACTCTGAGGCCATTCAGGCTGACCATTGAAGCTGTGCTTTATGTGGTTAATGAAGTGGTTGAAACAACAGCCTTCTACTTATTAATTTTCAAACTTCAAACCTTCTAGAAGGCTCTCTAGGCTGTGGATTATCTCAGTCAGCCTTTTGTAAATAGTGTGCTGTACTTTTCTTGACTTGTCAAACCCTTACGAAGATGTTCTTATTCATATTCTTTGTATAGTCCTTTTCTTTTTCTGAACAACTCATCCATTACTTATCAACTATTTTGTTGATAAAAGCTAATGAATCTTTTCTAAATTGGATCTGTTTATTGTATTTAAAATCTTCATCCTGGATGTAACTTTCTCAATTTTTCTTTAGTCCTAATTTCCTCTGCTCTTCAGAATGACTTGCTGTACTTTCAACTTTTCAATTTTCTTTATCTTTCTAATTTTGTATTATATTTTTGTATACATTAAGTATAGTTTCACTTTGGTTTTTATATTTACTTGTAAATAACTACTTTAAAAAACTTCAGTATCATTTGAATTTCATAATTTCAAATGTGCATTGTACAAAATTACCACAAAATATATACTAAACTTAATTTTTTATATATTTCAAAGTTTAATTTTTCCTTTTTATTTTTGCATTTCTGATGGGCTACTTTGTAAATTATAAAAGAATAACAATAGGATGATTTTGTTAAATTACAAATTTAAGTTATGAATCTTCGTTATTGTGTTGTATTCGGCCGACAACACTATCACTTAGACTCAAACTTAATTTAGTTTTATAAATAGTAAACAAGTTCAAGTGTTTAGTCTGATTTTGGGCTTTATACATTATTTATTTAGGGTTGTTGATTCTTTGTTTTATAAATAGTAATTTAGTCTAGGTTTTATTACCCTTACTTTTTTATATGTAGTTTTCTTTGTTTTAATAGCATATCAAGTAGAGTTTTGAACCTATGTGACTGTGTACAGTGATCACTACACACTCCCATAGGTTCCAAACCAATATCTAGACCAGATAGTTATTTAGATGTAAAAATGTTTTCTGCAATACATTGTAGTTCATTCAGAATATTATTCTTTTTAGTTGTCAAATGTGTGCTCTCTTGGTGTGTAGACTGAACAATCATTATTGTATCTCGTTATTTGCTGATGCCTAACTGAAGCTGATTTTTTTTCATTGTTTAATAAAGTTTCACTGAAAAACATTTCTGATTTGTTTTATAACTTACAAATTGTATGGATGATTGTAATAATGGTTGAATATCTGATACATATGCTGACACTCTGCCACATAAAACCTGTGACCTCATAAGGGTATCTCTATATCTGTGATGTTTATATTTCATGAAAAATTAGAACTTATTTTTAGCTGAGGTGTAAACATTTAAATATTGCTATAACTGCAAAACCAGCCCATGAATATGGCTACTTGTTAGAAGAAAAATTAGCTCAGAGGTAAAAGATAATCTGTTACAGGGAAAGATGGTTGTCATCCACTTTAGCTTTCCCAACAAGTCAGAACTGATTTCAATAAATAACCAGATACTAGTGAACTTTTTTGCTTACTATGTTATTCAATAAGGTTTCTTGAAATCATCTAAAAAATTCAATAATAAAAATCATCTTTGGCAGCAGCTAATAAAACATTCTGTCATCCAATAAATTGAAGAAAATAAAATGTGCATGAAGTAGCCAAGCTTGTTTCAGTTTAAATAGCTTGTGGTCAACTTGTTTCAGTTTATATAGCTTGTGGTCAACTTGTTTGTTTAAATAGCTTGTGGTCAACTTGTTTCAGTAGTTTATTTGTTTCAATAGTCACTCGATGACCAGCTTGTTCAAATACTTTCAGTTATCATAACTACACTGCTCATTATGTTTTGTAAGCTGCCTCAGCAGGGAACAAATGTCTTTTCAAATTCCAGTTGTACCTTACTATTAGTGGTACCAGTACTTGTACAGTAAAACCATTACTTGGCAATAAGCATCTTTTTATTTGGTGTACCCATTTCATGAAGTTAACTTGACAATAAGCATCTTTGTATTTCATTTACTCATTTCATGAAGTTAACTTGACAATAAGCATCTTTGTATTTCATTTACTCATTTCATGAAGTTAACTTGACAATAAGCATCTTTGTATTTCATTTACTCATTTCATGAAGTTAACTTGACAATAAGCATCTTTGTATTTCATTTACTCATTTCATGAAGTTAACTTGACAATAAGCATCTTTGTATTTCATTTACTCATTTCATGAAGTTAACTTGACAATAAGCATCTTTGTATTTCATTTACTCATTTCATGAAGTTAACTTGACAATAAGCATCTTTGTATTTCATTTACTCATTTCATGAAGTTAACTTGACAATAAGCATCTTTGTATTTCATTTACTCATTTCATGAAGTTAACTTGACAATAAGCATCTTTGTATTTCATTTACTCATTTCATGAAGTTAACTTGACAATAAGCATCTTTGTATTTCATTTACCCATTTCATGAAGTTAACTTGACAATAAGCATCTTTGTATTTCATTTACCCATTTCATGAAGTTAACTTGACAATAAGCATCTTTGTATTTCATTTACCCATTTCATGAAGTTAACTTGACAATAAGCATCTTTGTATTTCACATACCCATTTCATGAAGTTAACTTGACAATAAGCATCTTTGTATTTCACATACCCATTTCATGAAGTTAACTTGACAATAAGCATCTTTGTATTTCACATACCCATTTCATGAAGTTAACTTGACAATATGCATCTTTGTATTTGGTGTACCCATTTCATGAAGTTAACTTGACAATAAGCATCTTTGTATTTCACATACCCATTTCATGAAGTTAACTTGACAATAAGCATCTTTGTATTTCACATACCCATTTCATGAAGTTAACTTGACAATATGCATCTTTGTATTTGGTGTACCCATTTCATGAAGTTAACTTGACAATAAGCATCTTTGTATTTCATTTACCCATTTCATGAAGTTAACTTGACAATAAGCATCTTTGTATTTCATTTACTCATTTCATGAAGTTAACTTGACAATAAGCATCTTTGTATTTCATTTACTCATTTCATGAAGTTAACTTGACAATAGCATGTCTGGCATTTTTGACCATTTGATCCTACACTGATCTGCCCGGAACTTGGTTAAAATAAATCTAAAGTATCGATCATTACACACACACACAGCTAAATAAATTAGCATGTCAATTAAAACAGCTATATTACCATGCAAAAGATATTACCTAAGTTAAAGTACAGCAAGTATTACAAGCGAGCAGATGGCAAAAGTAATAGCCGGGGATCGGAAGAAATGGAAGGAAATGGTGGAGGCCCTATGTTCCATAAGGAGCAAAGAGGACTAAAGTCAAGATGGTTTTCCTAACAATTTTAGGAATTAGGATTTAATTAGGTGCTTAGATGACAAGTTTTAAATCGCATGTGCTTTTGCTCATTGCAGGGAATTTGACCACAGGGGCTTTGTACATAGGTGGTCAATTATTTTAAAAACTGGATCTACATCTAAACTGTTATGGCCATGGCTATTCCCAGCCGGTTGGGAATAGCCGTATTGGGGCTATTCCCAGCCGACTGTGAATAGCCCCAATACGGCTATTCACAGTCGGCTGTCATTTCATACTAAATACGACTGAATAATATCTTAAAATAATATAAGCATTTATTGTGACTGGGGAATGAGGTATAGATTAAGAGAGCAGTGCTATTTTTATTTTGTTATATCTTTATAAAAAAGTTATTACCGTTAAAGTTTAGTTTAACTTTTATTTAGGCTCATATCAGACATATCTGCTACAGGCTACGTAGGTCAAGGATGATTAGATGATCAATTTTACACTTTAAATCTATACACTAGAATAATAGATCTAGTAATTTTTAAATGAATAATACTAATTAAGCATCAGTTTATTTGGTTGTTCACATTGCTACGACTGTGAATAGCCCCAATACGGCTATTCACAGCCGGCTGTGAATAGACACTTCGAACTGTTATTAGGTGGTCAATTATTTTAAAAACTGGATCTACATCTAAACTGTTATTAGGTGGTCAATTATTTTAAAAACTGGATCTACATCTAAACTGTTATTAGGTGGTCAATTATTTTAAAAACTGGATCTACATCTAAACTGTTATTAGGTGGTCAATTATTTTAAAAACTGGATCTACATTTAAACTGTTATTAGGTGGTCAATTATTTTAAAAACTGGATCTACATCTAAACTGTTATTAGGTGGTCAATTATTTTAAAAACTGGATCTACATCTAAACTGTTATTAGGTGGTCAATTATTTTAAAAACTGGATCTACATCTAAACTGTTATTAGGTGGTCAATTATTTTAAAAACTGGATCTACATCTAAACTGTTATTAGGTGGTCAATTATTTTAAAAACTGGATCTACATCTAAACTGTTATTAAAATTATGGTTTTGGGGATTTACAGTGTCATTCTATTAAAAAGTGCAGTGCATATAAACTATAAAATTATAGTGGGGGGGGGGGGGGTGATGTGGGAGGGGGAGATGTGGTGGCTGACGAGGTGGTTGGTGTGGGGGGGGTGATGTGGTGGGTAGCGAGGGGGGTAATGTGGGGGGGGGGGTGATGTGGTGGGTGACGAGGTGGGGGGGTGATGTGGGGGGTGATGTGGTGGGTAGCGAGGGGGGTAATGTGGGGAGGGGGGGGGTGATGTGGTGGGTGACGAGGTGGGTGATGTGGGGGGTGATGTGGGGGGGGGGGGGTGATGTGTGAGGAGGAGATGTGGTGGGTGACGAGGTGGTGATGTGGGGGGGGGTGATGTGGTGGGTGACGAGGTGGGTGATGTGGTGGGTAGCGAGGGGGGTGATGTGGGGGGGGGGTTGATGTGGTGGGTGACGAGGTGGTGATGTGGGGGGGGGGTGATGTGGGAGGGGGAGATGTGGTGGGTGACGAGGTGGGTGATGTGGGGGGGGGGGTGATGTGGTGGGTAGCGAGGGGGTGATGTGGGGTGGGGTTGATGTGGTGGGTAGCGAGGGGGGTGATGTGGGGTGACGTTGGCGGTGATGTAATTGATGGGGGGAGGGGTTGATGAGGTTGGTGATGTGGTGGGTGGACAGGTGGGTGATATGGTGGGTGGAGAGGTGGGTGATGTGGGGGGGTGATGTGGGGGTGATGTGGTGGGTGATGTGGGGGGTGATGTGGGGTGGGGGTGATGTGGTGGGTGATGTGGTGGGTGGAGAGGTGGGTGATGTGTGGGGGGGGGGGTGATGTGGGAGGGGGTGATGTGGGGGGTGATGTGGGGGGGGGTGATGTGGGGTGGGGGTGATGTGGTGGGTGACGAGGGGGTGATGTGGTAAGTGACGAGGAGCGTGATGTGGGGGGGGGGTGATGTGGGGGGGGGGGGTGATGTGGAGGGGGTGATGTGGGGTGGTGATGATGTGGTGGGTGGCGAGGGGGGGGATGTTGTGGGGGTGAATAGGGGCGTGATGTGGGCGGGGTGATGTGTGGGGGTTGATGTAGTGGGTTGATGTGGTGGGTGATGTGGGGGGGGGGGGTAATGTGATGGGTGACTGAGTGAGGGATGTGGTGGGGGGGAGTGACGAGGTGATTGATCGGGGGGAGGGGGTGGTTTGTGACGAGGTGGGTGATGTAGGGGGAGGGGGGGTGACGAGGTTATTGATTGGGGGGGGGGGGGGTGACGAAGTGGGTGATGTGGTGGGTGATGTGGGGGGGGGTGATGTGGGGGGATGATGTGGGGTGGGTGTGATGTGGTGGGTGACTAGGTGAGGGTGTGGTGGGGGGTGACGAGGTTATTGATTGGGGGGGGGGGGGGTGACGAGGTGGGTGACGAGGGTGGTAATGTTGTGGGTGATATGGGGGGATGATGTTGGGTGGGTGTGATGTGGTGGGTGACGAGGTGTGTGATGTGGGGGGTGACGAGGTGTGTGATGTGGGGTGGGTGTGATGTGGTGGGTGTGACGTGGTGGTTGGTGACGAGGTGTGTGAGGTGGAGTAGGTGTGATGTGGTGGGTGACGAAGTGTGTGATGTGGGGTGGGTGTGATGTGGTGGCTGGGTGGGTGACGAGGTGTGTGTGGTGGGGTGGGTGTGATGTGGTGGGTGATAAGGTGGGTGGTTTAGGGTGTGTGGGTGATGTTTGTTTGCTTTATAATATTCTTCAGACAAATATGGTGAGTACAACAAATAATGCATATTTGATGCATTATGTAGGTAATGTTGGGGATTTTTTAAAAGTAGAATATTAGTGGATATTTTAAAAGTAGAATATTAGTGGATATTGAAATTTTCTAGAAACTACAAGATATTTTGTATTTGATGGATTTAATGATGTTGAAGATAGAAAAGATGTGAAGGATGATTTAGATAGAGTAAATTGTTGCGGAAGAATAAGGTGTAAAGATGTTTTAGTTTTAGGCAGTATCACCCTGACAACGACAAACATAGAGTTTATGATCACACGGCTATAAAACAGCAAATAAAAATAAAACATGTATGATGGTTTAATTTTTTATGAATTATTTTGTTTACAAAGAAATGTTATTTATCGTAGTTTTGAATTTACTGTTTTTAATAATACTGAACGATAGTTCTAAAAATTAGCACAAAGCTAGCTAACAATAATTTGTATGGCCTGTAAAAAAAACCTTTTGATGAAATTTGAATACTTTAGATTTTAACATTTTTAACAAAAATTTTCTAACATTTATGTTAATAAGAAAACTAACATAATGGAACATCTTTGCGAAATTTGAAATACTTCCGTTAATATTAAAAAAAAATTGTTCATAAAAGAGTAAAAAAAATTTCCGTATCTACCATCTTACTAATATATTCTGTAATATAACTCTAAGATTATATTAACTTCTATAAAAAATGTGATAGATATGTGTCTTAAATCTTTTTTGGATGAAGTCTTTTGTTATTTCCCTTAGTTGAGGTGATACTGTCCCTGTTTTAGTGTAAAATCTCAAACTATGAATATGAATGGATTAAAACAATCCACATTACCTGAATTATCACATGTTTGTGATAGAAACATTTTGTAGATCACATGCCTGTGATTCAATAATTCTGTAGATCACATTGTGCCTGAGATTCTTCTTCTTCTTCTTCGTTTTTAATTTTTAGTGTTAGGAGGGATCGAGCCTTATCTGCCAGAGGGTTTGAACTCGAGACTTTTTTTTCGAATTTATCAAGGATTACGTGTCAACTGGTTATGCGCCATTGAGGCCATTGACTCCGATTTCAGCCTGCTTTTCTTTTTGGATTTGCTTCCATAGCCTTTGTCCAACCTAAACAAACTACAAGGCAGCAGTTGTTTGATTTTGGAGTTATCTCTCCTAGAAGAGAGGCTGTCACCAGCTAACAAGCCTCATCTGCCCGAGGGTTCGAACTCGAGACTTTTCGGTTTAGTAACCATGAGCTTTACCGACTCGACCACGCCGATGATTCAATAATTCTGTAGATCACATGCCTGTGATTCAATAATTCTGTAAGTAGTATATTAGGTCACTTTTGATTATTATTTGGGTGGTGGAGCCGCAGGAGCCGGCGGGACAATGAGATATAGCAAAATACTCGGAGGGGATGCGCAGCCTGGTACAATGACATATAGTAAAATACTCCACCACCTGGTGGAGGGTGGTGGAGCAGGGTGGTGGTGGTGGTGGTGGGGGAGAGGGGGAGGGGTGGTGGAGAAGAGGGGGAGTAATGGTGGGGGTAGGGGAGAGGGGGGTGGGGGAGAGGGGGAGGGGTGGTGGAGAAGAGGGGGAGTAATGGTGAATACTCCCAGCCTGGGGCAGACGGAGGGGGAGGGAGGGGGGGAGGGGGAGAGGGGGAGAGGGGGAGGGGTGGTGGAGAAGAGGGGGAGTAATGGTGAATACTCCCCAGCCTGGGACAACGAGATATAGTAAAATACTCTCAGCCTGGGGCAGACGGAGGGGGAGGGAGGGGGAGGGGGAGTGGTGATGGGGGTGGGGGTGGAGAAGAGTGGGGTGGTGGGGGTGGTGGGGGAGTAATGGTGGGGGTGGAGGGGAGCGCTAGCGTGTACTTTGTGAATAACATCCATTAACCAACCGTGTAACTCCTGTTACATATCGATCCGCGATCCTTTGTTCTTGTCAACCAACGACCGGAGATTTATGGGTTTTATATTGATCGCACCCACTGACCATCACAGCATGATGTCCCACCTAATTAAATTTTGTTATGCATCACCGAGTTTCCCCCGCTCGGTTTGATAGGTCATGGTAATTAACGACGTACATTAAGTGTCTCTCCACGAAGCCAGCGTTAAGTGTGGGAACACCTGTTACCACGTTAATCGATTTTACCGATCGCTTTGTTAGCTCCGCGAAGTACGTAGGTCATTATGCAACAGCTGGTCCCGCGCTTTCCACTAACAGGTATACGGACAGTGTCATAGGATTTTGGTTTTCACCGAGGCAATGTTTTGTTGTTGGTTGGTGTAGAGTTTATACGAGGGTCGGTGAAGTTTTCACCGAGGTTGGTTTTGAACTCGGACCATGCATGTTTGGGAGTTGCTAGGTGTGGAGTTTATACTAGGGTGGTATGGTTTTGGTTTCACCATGGCTTGGTTCAAAGTTGTTACATGTATGCTTTGGAGTTGGTAGGTTTCAAACTAGCCTCGGTGAAGTTTTCACCGAGGCAGGTTACAAAGTTGATACAGGCATGTTTTGGAAGTGTTAGGGCCCGAATCCATACTAGAGTGGGAAGGATTTTGTTTTCACCGAGTGATGTTGGTACACGATGTTTTGGAAGGGGTTGGTGTAGAGTCTATACTACGGTCGGTGAAGTTTTCACCGAGGCAGGGTTCGAAACTAGACCATGTATGTTTAGGAATTGTTAGGGGTAGAGTATACACTAGAGTCGAGGGAGTTTTATTAACACCGAGGCATGTTGGTACATACATGTTCTTGGAATTGTTGGCAGCCGAGTTCATATTAGGGTCGGTGAAGTTTTCACCTAGGTAGGTTTCAAAGTTGTTACATGTAGGGCCTATGTTTTGGAGTTGGATGAGGGCCGTGTTCATACTAAGGTCGGTGAAGTTTTCACCGAGGCATGTTTCAAACTCTGTCCATCCATGTCTTGGAGTTGTTGCGGATAGAATTTATACTAGGGTCGGTGAAGTTTTCCCGATGTAATATTGTTTTTGTCTTTACCAGTTCGTTTTGTGAT
The DNA here is from genome assembly GCF_028476545.2 of Physella acuta. Lineage (NCBI taxonomy): Eukaryota > Metazoa > Mollusca > Gastropoda > Physidae > Physella > Physella acuta. Next base: position 564,239 of record NW_026731706.1, on the reverse strand, counting down.
GTGTGTGTGTGTGTGTGTGTGTGTGTGTGTGTGTGTGTGTGTGTGTGTGTGTGTATGTGAGAGCTTTTTGGTTTGAGTGAAAAAAGTTTGGTTTGCGGTGTATAACTGACACCGATGTTTTGACTGCGTAGGATTTCAAAGTTGGATGGGAAAGTTGTCACACCTTTTAATCAGCTATTACAATTAATCACAAAAGAGCATTTAAATGTATATAAAAGTTTTATTTACTTAAAACAACTCCTGTGTGTGTGTGTGTGTGTGTGTGTGTGTGTGTGTGTGTGTGTGTGTGTGTGTGTGTGTGTGTGTGTGAATGTGCAGCCCGTACAAAAGGACAGTCTGGATAATAGCGTCGATGTTCTTCTTCTACCACATCACCCGTTTCCCAACCCCTCAACGTATTCAAACAGAAAATACACTTGACAAGGTCACCAGGTCCAATGAAGATAAAACCATTTTTAGCCAAACTGATAGGGTCGACCGGGTAGACGTCGGACCAACACCCCGAAAATGTTTGCAACCTTTCCTCCTCATCATGGAACCTGATGTCACTGTCCCTGTCAGAAGCTGGGTTGGGTGGTGGTGGTGTCTCATCAAGGGGTTCAATAAAGGTTCCACCTATAGGTCGCTGTACAAACACTCTCTCATAACCTAGATTCATCTCCCCTTGATTAGTCTCATGAAAGGTACTGATCATCTGTACAGGATACAATCTCACTTCCTCGGGTCCAATATCAAGACCCGTTTCCGTTTGATCCGACATTCCCGTGCTCTCACTGGAATCCCATCCACAGCACTGAAGACAAAAACATTCACCGGACATGGTATAGGGTTCTTATACGGCGGTGTTTATAGTATTCCCTGAATACCACGCCTGGGTGGGCTATCGATCAATGCCGTAAAGAGCGGTTTCCAACTCGGATCCAGTATTTTAAATGGTTGATTTTGATTTCAGTCATACCTCTTATACAGGATACCGAGTTACATAACTTTCAGGGACAAGTAACAAAACAATAACTCACGTCAAAAATTTAAAAAAGACCGTTTATATCATAAGTTTTTATTGAATAAAAACAACCCCATCAGCATACCGTCATGGTTCTGTCTTATTTATATATTTACATTAAAGTCTCGTTAAAGTCATGGTTGGTAAACTAAAGGTTCTTATATGTCTAGGGGAGATGTTGTCACATTGTCTGCGTCTACTCGTCTTTTAATGTAAAAGTAAGAAAGTGAGTTTCTGTGTTGGGTGTAAGTATATATCCCCGTGTTGTATGCTCTGAACCCTGTGTTTGTCCCACCACTTGGTTCCTTTGTTGTGAGGACCTGCATGAAAGATTCTTTGCCTAATGTGTTGTGATTTTTAGATAATCCCTTGGTTGATGTTTTATTATAGTCGCCAAAACAGTGGTACGTCTTACTACATAAAGATACCATCCCATCCCCATCATATTCTAATTTAAACAACCCCGGTATTCTTTTTTCATAAATTTTCCTAGCCCTACACCCCAGACAATGACTATCTACCGTGCCTTTGCCGCTTATAAATTGTGGTCTATGTGAGTCGCATACTTCTGAGGGGAACCATTTGTCGTAAATGTCAAAAAACTCGTGTTCTAGTCCCGGTCTTACGGCTTTTAACAAGTCATCGGTACTTAAGGCTAAGTATAAACTGTCCGTGTCCATCTCACATAGCTGAAAGTCGGTTCTATCTATATATTTGTCTATAAAGTCATAATAAAATTCTAACATTCTAAGTTTCGCGTACTGATAAACGAAAAAGCCTATCTGAAGAGGGAGATCCCAAACTATCTTCTTTTTTAACGTTTCTACTTCGTAAACATCGTCGGTAAGTTTTGTCATTTTTTTAAATCGTGGATTATTAATACAATCCCCTATATCCCTAGCCCTACAGTAGGTCATGTCCGCATGTCGTGTTTTATCCGTCAAAGTTTTACCGTATGCCGCGTTTCCTAACAATTTCATTGTTTCACTAGTTATTGCGTATTTGTCGTCTATGTCCCCCTTTCTTCGCGCGTCTGAAACTGTATCCCCAAATGTCTTAAAACATGCAACCGGATTATATTCAACTACTTGATAAATTTTAGTGACTACCAACCCATGATTTAAATACCACTTTAAAAGGGGGGTTGCTAATAAAATTTTCTCCCCTGTAAAGCTACCGATTAAAGTCCGTCTACCGCTAGTTAATAAGTTGTTATCGATCGCGTATTGTCTCATAAAAGGTCCGATGTCGTCGCGCGTAACGTCCGTATTTTTAAAAATTGGTGTCATCTCACTAAAATGTTCTCTTAAACTATCCGGTACTTTTATGTCGCATTCTATCAGTCCAAAACACGAGTCGTCTAAAACAGAATCGATGATCTGTTTTTCAGTCAGGGGCCATTTCTTACCATATGTCGGTGTCGGTGTCTTTTGCGATTTGTCAATAGAGTTTAAATAGTCTTTAATAGTTGGGTTCATTTTTTTCTGGTTCCCCCACTCACATTCCCACATTTCTACGACTTTAACGTCAACAGTCTCGGTAAGGTACTTCGTAATTTCGTTTGTCTTTTTGTTACGCGCGACGACATCGGACCTTTTATGAGACAATACGCGATCGATAACAACTTATTAACTAGCGGTAGACGGACTTTAATCGGTAGCTTTACAGGGGAGAAAATTTTATTAGCAACCCCCCTTTTAAAGTGGTATTTAAATCATGGGTTGGTAGTCACTAAAATTTATCAAGTAGTTGAATATAATCCGGTTGCATGTTTTAAGACATTTGGGGATACAGTTTCAGACGCGCGAAGAAAGGGGGACATAGACGACAAATACGCAATAACTAGTGAAACAATGAAATTGTTAGGAAACGCGGCATACGGTAAAACTTTGACGGATAAAACACGACATGCGGACATGACCTACTGTAGGGCTAGGGATATAGGGGATTGTATTAATAATCCACGATTTAAAAAAATGACAAAACTTACCGACGATGTTTACGAAGTAGAAACGTTAAAAAAGAAGATAGTTTGGGATCTCCCTCTTCAGATAGGCTTTTTCGTTTATCAGTACGCGAAACTTAGAATGTTAGAATTTTATTATGACTTTATAGACAAATATATAGATAGAACCGACTTTCAGCTATGTGAGATGGACACGGACAGTTTATACTTAGCCTTAAGTACCGATGACTTGTTAAAAGCCGTAAGACCGGGACTAGAACACGAGTTTTTTGACATTTACGACAAATGGTTCCCCTCAGAAGTATGCGACTCACATAGACCACAATTTATAAGCGGCAAAGGCACGGTAGATAGTCATTGTCTGGGGTGTAGGGCTAGGAAAATTTATGAAAAAAGAATACCGGGGTTGTTTAAATTAGAATATGATGGGGATGGGATGGTATCTTTATGTAGTAAGACGTACCACTGTTTTGGCGACTATAATAAAACATCAACCAAGGGATTATCTAAAAATCACAACACATTAGGCAAAGAATCTTTCATGCAGGTCCTCACAACAAAGGAACCAAGTGGTGGGACAAACACAGGGTTCAGAGCATACAACACGGGGATATATACTTACACCCAACACAGAAACTCACTTTCTTACTTTTACATTAAAAGACGAGTAGACGCAGACAATGTGACAACATCTCCCCTAGACATATAAGAACCTTTAGTTTACCAACCATGACTTTAACGAGACTTTAATGTAAATATATAAATAAGACAGAACCATGACGGTATGCTGATGGGGTTGTTTTTATTCAATAAAAACTTATGATATAAACGGTCTTTTTTAAATTTTTGACGTGAGTTATTGTTTTGTTACTTGTCCCTGAAAGTTATGTAACTCGGTATCCTGTATAAGAGGTATGACTGAAATCAAAATCAACCATTTAAAATACTGGATCCGAGTTGGAAACCGCTCTTTACGGCATTGATCGATAGCCCACCCAGGCGTGGTATTCAGGGAATACTATAAACACCGCCGTATAAGAACCCTATACCATGTCCGGTGAATGTTTTTGTCTTCAGTGCTGTGGATGGGATTCCAGTGAGAGCACGGGAATGTCGGATCAAACGGAAACGGGTCTTGATATTGGACCCGAGGAAGTGAGATTGTATCCTGTACAGATGATCAGTACCTTTCATGAGACTAATCAAGGGGAGATGAATCTAGGTTATGAGAGAGTGTTTGTACAGCGACCTATAGGTGGAACCTTTATTGAACCCCTTGATGAGACACCACCACCACCCAACCCAGCTTCTGACAGGGACAGTGACATCAGGTTCCATGATGAGGAGGAAAGGTTGCAAACATTTTCGGGGTGTTGGTCCGACGTCTACCCGGTCGACCCTATCAGTTTGGCTAAAAATGGTTTTATCTTCATTGGACCTGGTGACCTTGTCAAGTGTATTTTCTGTTTGAATACGTTGAGGGGTTGGGAAACGGGTGATGTGGTAGAAGAAGAACATCGACGCTATTATCCAGACTGTCCTTTTGTACGGGCTGCACATTCACACACACACACACACACACACACACACACACACACACACACACACACACACAGGAGTTGTTTTAAGTAAATAAAACTTTTATATACATTTAAATGCTCTTTTGTGATTAATTGTAATAGCTGATTAAAAGGTGTGACAACTTTCCCATCCAACTTTGAAATCCTACGCAGTCAAAACATCGGTGTCAGTTATACACCGCAAACCAAACTTTTTTCACTCAAACCAAAAAGCTCTCACATACACACACACACACACACACACACACACACACACCATCACAAAACGAACTGGTAAAGACAAAAACAATATTACATCGGGAAAACTTCACCGACCCTAGTATAAATTCTATCCGCAACAACTCCAAGACATGGATGGACAGAGTTTGAAACATGCCTCGGTGAAAACTTCACCGACCTTAGTATGAACACGGCCCTCATCCAACTCCAAAACATAGGCCCTACATGTAACAACTTTGAAACCTACCTAGGTGAAAACTTCACCGACCCTAATATGAACTCGGCTGCCAACAATTCCAAGAACATGTATGTACCAACATGCCTCGGTGTTAATAAAACTCCCTCGACTCTAGTGTAAACTCTACCCCTAACAATTCCTAAACATACATGGTCTAGCTTCGAACCCTGCCTCGGTGAAAACTTCACCGACCGTAGTATAGACTCTACACCAACCCCTTCCAAAACATCGTGTACCAACATCACTCGGTGAAAACAAAATCCTTCCCACTCTAGTATGGATTCGGGCCCTAACACTTCCAAAACATGCCTGTATCAACTTTGTAACCTGCCTCGGTGAAAACTTCACCGAGGCTAGTTTGAAACCTACCAACTCCAAAGCATACATGTAACAACTTTGAACCAAGCCATGGTGAAACCAAAACCATACCACCCTAGTATAAACTCCACACCTAGCAACTCCCAAACATGCATGGTCCGAGTTCAAAACCAACCTCGGTGAAAACTTCACCGACCCTCGTATAAACTCTACACCAACCAACAACAAAACATTGCCTCGGTGAAAAACAAAATCCTATGACACTGTCCGTATACCTGTTAGTGGAAAGCGCGGGACCAGCTGTTGCATAATGACCTACGTACTTCGCGGAGCTAACAAAGCGATCGGTAAAATCGATTAACGTGGTAACAGGTGTTCCCACACTTAACGCTGGCTTCGTGGAGAGACACTTAATGTACGTCGTTAATTACCATGACCTATCAAACCGAGCGGGGGAAACTCGGTGATGCATAACAAAATTTAATTAGGTGGGACATCATGCTGTGATGGTCAGTGGGTGCGATCAATATAAAACCCATAAATCTCCGGTCGTTGGTTGACAAGAACAAAGGATCGCGGATCGATATGTAACAGGAGTTACACGGTTGGTTAATGGATGTTATTCACAAAGTACACGCTAGCGCTCCCCTCCACCCTCACCATTACTCCCCCACCACCCCCACCACCCCACTCTTCTCCACCCCCACCCCCATCACCACTCCCCCTCCCCCTCCCTCCCCCTCCGTCTGCCCCAGGCTGAGAGTATTTTACTATATCTCGTTGTCCCAGGCTGGGGAGTATTCACCATTACTCCCCCTCTTCTCCACCACCCCTCCCCCTCTCCCCCTCTCCCCCTCCCCCCTCCCTCCCCCTCCGTCTGCCCCAGGCTGGGAGTATTCACCATTACTCCCCCTCTTCTCCACCACCCCTCCCCCTCTCCCCCACCCCCCTCTCCCCTACCCCCACCATTACTCCCCCTCTTCTCCACCACCCCTCCCCCTCTCCCCCACCACCACCACCACCACCCTGCTCCACCACCCTCCACCAGGTGGTGGAGTATTTTACTATATGTCATTGTACCAGGCTGCGCATCCCCTCCGAGTATTTTGCTATATCTCATTGTCCCGCCGGCTCCTGCGGCTCCACCACCCAAATAATAATCAAAAGTGACCTAATATACTACTTCTGTAGATCACATTATGCCTGTGGTACCAGTAGATCACATGCCTGTGATACAAAAACTCTGCATGAACTGAGACAACCATTGCTTCACTTCGAGCAATAAAACAAGCTCTAATAGTCTTACGTAAGTATTATCGCTGTATTTAGTTTTTTAACAAGGCTAAAACGTGGCCAGGCTTGCAATCATACTATCATATTAATATTTTTTGTTAATATATGATTAGATGAAAAAGTCATATAGAAGTACAAAGAATATGAGAGGACACGTTCATACAAACATTAAAGCCAATCATCCTTGATTAGAGAGGGAAATCATAGCCAGCGGTTCCCAAATATTCTTACTGAGTACATAAACGTATTTTGTTTGGTTTTTTATTTTCATTTGTAATCGTTATTTTGTTTTATTCTAAAACAACAAAAACACGTATTACTGTCTCATTGTTTATTTGGAAGTTCTTCAGTTTTCAAACAGCTATTTGCAAAAAAAAAATCACATTCTAGGTCAAATAAATAGAGACTCCCTGGTCAATCATTTGTCCACTTTTATGACATTTGATCTGGACCTGACATTATCAGCTATTTACATCACCACCTGCTAGATGTACCTGACTGACGTCCGTCATATCGCTGTCTAAATGAGCAGAGATTGTGTCTAGTTCTAAAGCCTGAGTTGAATCGTCATAGAGCTCAGCTTTGATCATGGACTTAGTGCGAAACTTTACGGTGCACAGCAATGATACAATATTTTGTGTTTTCTTCAAATATAATTCAAGTCTCGACTTCTGCAGGCCAAGACAGATGTAAGTAAAAGCAGCCGAGGAGATCGGAGTGTTTGAAATTACTGTAAACATGCGCGCCTGGGGTTTACGGTGATGTACATGTGTCTATTCAAATACTAACCAATACTCTCTGTATGTCATATACGTTAAGCCAAGTTAGAGAGCAACTTATTCCACTGACGAGATCATGTTTTTACTTTCTCGTATACAGAGTACAGAGGAAGTATTGTAATCGTGCACAAAAATCACATGAAATTTTGACAGCTTTCATCGTTTTGCACCTCAGGACTTCATCATATACGGAGTATAGGGTACTTATTTTAATCGGGCAAAAATTCCAAATCCAGATTTATCAAAATTTCGGCGTTTAACTCGTAATCGAGTCGGAAAAACTGGGCTTTGCAATTCTGTTCGTGTGTGTGTGTATGACTGTATGTATGTATGTCTGTGAACACAATAACTTGAGAACCGTTACAGCTAGTTTGGTGAAATTTCATATATAAGTATAAGATCAAATTTATAGTTCTGTATCAACTTTGAGCTATTTCCGGTACCCGGAAGTGGGACTTATTCTACTTTAAATTTTCCAAAATCCTATAACTTGAGAACTGTTTTCACATATAAGTAAAAGATCTAATTCTCTGTCTCCTGACAAATTTTGAGAAATTTCCGTGTACCAGAAGTAGAACTTTTATGCTATTTTCAATTTATCAAAAAACGCAGTTGAATTTTTAAAATACTAATATTCCATAATATTATACACATATTGTTTGCCGTTCACTTGGTGCGCAATTGTTTTTTTTTTCTACGAGCTATTTTATTTTAAAAAGTTTAAGTAGGCCTTTTTAAAATTGATTAAAAAATCAAATCTATATCCCAAGTTGCCAACCCGTAGTGTTATTTAAGAATATATTTTTTTTAACCAGTTGTGTTTTGCTACTACTAAAATTATTACACTGTGAAGTAAATCTGATAAAACTCGTACAATCGGATTTCTCTTTCTACTTTCAGCTATTTACCCAGTTTCAGTTACCTTGACAGCCTGGTTGTTAGATTCGCCATCTCTGCCTGCGCCATTGGAATCCCTGCAAACATGGTAACAGTTCTCACACTGTGGAGTCTGGGGGAGAAGAGCCCAGGAACTTTGTTTGTGATGCTACTGGCAGTCTGTGATGGTCTGGCTTTGGGCGGGCAACTCTTCAAGTCTTTTTATTATTATTTTTATTACATGTACGACTATTGCACAGTCAAACACCTGGCTGTCTACCTATTTCCATTGCTGGCCTACTGGATGATGGTTTTGATTTGTTTTGATCGTTTTTTAGCGGTATGGTTTCCGTTTAAAAAGTCCATTATTTTATCCTATCGACGCGGATATATTCTTGCATTGTCCGTCAGTGCTATTGTTTTGGTTGTGCTGACGACTTCAGTCAATGTAATTTGTTTGACAAAATTTGGAAACTATACAAATTTTCTGGCATTACTTTTCGCATTATTCGTAGTTCCGTTTACTTTTATTTTCACTTTAACACTAGCCACGGTGGTGAAGATCTGCATCTATGAGAAAAGAAACAAGAATCTTTTTATAGACGCCGGATTTCACGGTGCCAACAGAACACGTCTAAGACAATCAGAAAAAATGTTGACTCGGTTGATGTTGTCTATCGTCGTGGTTCTGTTTATTCTTGGCTTGCCGTATATACTGTATACTTTGGTTGTGTTCTGTTCCATACTCAGCATCCTCAACCCATTACTTAAGTGGCTCGATCCTATTGCGTTTATGTGTTTCTCCCTAAATCATGTTGTCAATTTTTTTCTGTACTTTGTTTTTCTGAAACGATTCAGGGATCAGTTTATTAAAATACTCCGTCGCATCAACTGTTTTAGGAAGGGAAGAAAGCTGTTTATTATAGGCACTTTCAGAAAGGGGGATAACTAGCACAATACTTTTTACTGCTTCAGATTGATTCCCTTCCCTAATTTTCCTGCGATAACTTACAAGGTAAACATGAACAATAATAACACGTACAAGAATATTTTAGTTCTCGACTACTGTTAATCTTTCTCTATCCCCCAACAAATTACATTGACATTGATTATCGACCAACCAAGCAAGTTGACAATCTTAAACAGCCAACAAATTTCAATCAAGATATTCCAACTTGATTTTCATCGTAACAATAAACAGTCTAAGACCTAAAGAAATTTTCTCAAAAATTATTGTCTCGATTTTGTTTTTCAAAATAGGCCTTCTAATCGTTTTTTGTTTGTTGTCGATAAATTAGAAATGCTTTTCTTTACCCAACTAAAATAAAAAAAAGAACACATGATTTAAAACGTTTTTGTTTTTATATTTGTATTTTATGTACGTCCACATTGTGAAAGACGGTTGTGCTTTATTTTGCTATCTGCCTACCACTATTCCCTTTAGACTGCTTACATGTGTCTGCTGTTCTTTGTTCAATCGCTCCGTCTCACACTACACTGGTCAAAGTTTTTTTTTTTTTTACAAGTGATGCTAAAAACTAAAGATTTTAAATATTAATCTAATTATACGGTAAGTGGAGGTTTGGCCATAGTGCATTTGACCATAGACGGTTTGCACGCAGATAAGCTTTGACCACAGATAAGTTTTGACCATAGCGGAGCTTTGAACACAGGTAAGTTTTGACCACAGCTAATAATTTTGACCACAGCTAAGTTTTGACCACCGGTAAGTTTTGACCACAGCTAAGTTTTGACCACCGGTAAGTTTTGACTAACTGCATTGTCCGCAGCAGAGCTAAGATCATTTTGAAATAACACTCACTACGACCATGTTTACGTACATTTCTCCCAGACAAGTGATCCTAAGTCTGTGATAATACAGTCTTGTAAGTCACATGTCTGTAATTCAATTTTGTATCGACTTTATGTATAGAATTAATGATCCCCTTCAAGCCAATAAACAAGCTCTAATAGTCACATCAGTCGTACTGCTGTATTGATTTAAATGGGGCTGATATTTATCAATGCAAGCAACTCTACTATCACGTTTAAATGTTTGATGACGGGGAAAAGTTATGCTGAGACACACCCAACAACACCGGACAAATTCATAAAAACGTTAAAAAAAACCCTGGATTATATCAGTGTGACATTGGAATGAGTGTATTGTTGGTCAGTGGTTCTCAAAGCTTTCTCCCCGAATGCATAAAGTATTTTTTGTGTATATTTATATTGAAAATGTATTTTGTGTTTCTGAAAAAAATTAACAAAATAAATTATACTACTTCTGATCTTTACATTCCGTACTTAAAAGTTTATAAATTAAACAAAATGTTTTTTTTTTAATTTTATAATTACTTAAATGTAAAACATTATGCTTATTATATTTTTAAAGAACTAGTTATATAAATATGGCTTCCATAGGCGTTTTCAATACATTATGTAAACTTAAAATAAACCGGGAGTGATCTCCCCTAAACTCTAAACTTTCTCGAATATTCTTATATAAAACAACAGGGGATGGGAACTCGGGCTATAGGCATGATTTTTAATCCATTTTAAATACTTAAAGTTTTAAAAATAGAATAAAATATCGTACACAAAAAAATTGCACACCAAGTGAACGCCAAATAAAAAAGTGCATAATAGTGCGCAATATTATTAGTACTTTAAAAATTTACATTAGTTTTTTGAGAAATCGAAAGTAGCGTAAATTACTACTTCCGGTCAACGGAAATTCCTCAAAATTTAACAGAAGGTAGAAAATTAGATCTTTTACTCACATGTGAAATTTCATTTATCTATCTTAAATAGTACTCAAGTTATAGGCTTTTGAAAAATTCAAAGTAGAAAAAGTACCACTTCCGGTTATCCGAAATCGCTCAAAAGTTGATACGGATCTACGATTTTGATAAAATACTTATATATGAAATTTCATCAACCTAGCTGTAACGGTACTCAAGTAATCGTGTTTACAGACAGACAGACACACACACAGACATACGGACAGAATTGCAAAGTCAAGTTTTTCAGAATGGATTACGCATAAAACCTCTTAATTTTGATAAATCTGGATTGATAATTTTTGCCCGATTAAAATAAGTCCTCTATACTTCGGATGTGATGAAGGACTGAGGTGTAATACGGTGAAAATTGTTAAAATTTCAAGAGATTTTTTTGCACGATTACAATACTTTCTCTATACTTCGTATATACGAGAAAGTAAAAATAAAAGGAATAAGATAATATTACTTGATATTGAAAGTCAAAATGTTGTAATGTAACAAGTTAAATCAGCTGTTTTATATAAGCGAACACATTGTAGTTTCTAATCTTTTCATATATCATATTTTTGCAAAATACAATGGAAAACATGTTAACTATAGAAGTATTTTAGTTCAACAAAGTTTAGAACCATTGTTTGTGTGTATGACGGTTGTGACGACATTTGATGAACTGGACCTGACATTATCGTCTATTTGGTGTTGGCATCACCACCAACTAGAGGTACCAGACCGACGCCCGTCATATCGCTGTCTAGATGAGCAAAGATTGTGTCTAGTTCTAAGGCCAGATTTAAATTATCACATAGCTGAAACTTTGATCATGGACTATGAGAAGAACTTTACGCTGAAGTACAATGATACTATGTATTGTGTTTACTACACGTATAATTCAAGTAAAGACTACTGCAAGTGAGTAATAGTAACATATGCTATCAGATAGTGTTTGACTTGACAACTGACGTTGAAGTTCATGGTTTACAATGGTGTACATGTGTCTATGTCTAACAAAACCTCTCTATATGTCGTATACGTTCTCTGCTCTAAACCAATTTTCAACTACTTTGTGTGGACAGCACAGGCCACTAACTCACAAGATACAAGTTTTACATATTTTACCAACCGTGTTTTATTACCACTAATATCAAACTGTGTAGTTAATTTAATGTGATATAATTCTTTTTATAAGCTTTTACTTAATGCACAATGTGAGTTTTGTTTTGTTTGTGGGATGTGGTCATCATGTAACTTAATTTTGACCCACTTCTAATGCAGAAACTTACCAGATAAATTCGTCTCCGGTGACAACGCAATACTATCTTCTATTTAAATCTAATTAGACATTAGGTTACTAATTTAAAATTCAACTCGATCAGCTAACCGACATCAGTGAATTGTTTGTCACCGACGGTTGATTTTTCGCTCGAATTAACAAGGAGAAGATAATTGTCTTTTAAGGACTGCAAGCTAGTGATTGGGTTTTACAGCAAATATGTTTTGTCGTCGCCTATGTGTTGTCAACTTCATTTAAAACGAATTACCGAATGGTTAAAAAATAAAAACTAATTTAAAAACCTCTCAAAAATAAGCTTTAAAATGCACTGAAAAAAATCAGTTGCGATCTCATGAGAAAACACAGCTTTTTATTAAAAAATGCAAATAAGCTTTATTTTCAGTGCATTTAATTAAAATAAAGTTATTAAAAAGGTTTGTAATATGTTTTATTTGTTTTTCTACTTTCAGCTATTTTCCCAGTTACAGTTACCTTGACAGCATGGTTATCAGATTCGCCATCTCTGCCTGCGCCATTGGAATCCCTGCAAACATCGTAACAGTTCTCACACTGTGGAGTCTGGGGGACAAGAGCCCAGGAACTTTGTTTGTGATGCTACTGGCAGTCTGTGATGGTCTGGCTTTGGGCGGGCAACTCTTCAAGTCTTTTTATTATTATTTAGATTACATGTACGAATATTGCACACTGAAACACCTGGCTGTCTATCTATTTCCATTGCTGGCCTACTGGATGATGGTTTTGATTTGTTTTGATCGTTTTTTAGCGGTATGGTTTCCGTTTAGAAAGTCCATTATTTTATCCTATCGACGCGGATATATTCTTGCAGGGTCAGTCAGTGCTATTGTTTTGGTTGTCATGACGACTTCTGTCAATGTAATTTGTTTGACAAAATTTGGAAACTATACAAATTTTCTGGCATTATTACTTGCATTGTTCGCAGTTCCGTTTACTTTTATTTTCTCTTTAACACTAGCCACGGTGGTGAAGATCTGCATTTATGAGAAAAGAAACAAGAATCTATTTATAGACGCCGGATGTCACGGTGCCAACAGAACACGTCTAAGACAATCAGAAAAAATGTTGACGCGGTTGATGTTGACTATCGTCGTGGTTCTGTTTATTCTTGGCTTGCCGTATATGCTGTATGCTTTGGCTGTGTTCGGTCCCAAACGCAGTATTTTCAACCCCCTGCATGCGTGGCTTGATATTATCGCGTTTATGTGTTTCTCCCTAAATCATGTCGTCAATTTTTTCCTGTACTTTGTTTTTCTGAAACGATTCAGGGATCAGTTTATTAAAATACTCCGTCGCATCAACTGTTTTAGGAAGAGAAGAAAGCTCTTTACTATAGCCACTTTCCGAAGGGGGGATAACTAGCACAATACTTTTTACTGCTTCAGATTCTTTCCCTTCCTTAATTTTCCTGCGATAACTTACAAGGTAAACATGAGCAATAACAACACGTACAGGAATATTATAGTTCTCGACTACAGTTAATCTTTCTCTATCCCCCAAAAAATTACATTGACATTCATTAACGAACAACAAAACACGTTGACAATCTTTAACAGCCAACAAATTTCAATCATTTCCAACTTGATTTTTATTTTCACAATAAGCAGTTTCAGAACTAAACGTTTTTCTAAAAAAAAATTGTTTCGATTTTTTTTTGAAATATATCTCTCAATCGTTTTTCTCTGTTGTCGATACATAAGAAATGCCATTCCTTACTAACTAAAATAAAATTTAAAAAAACAGCTCATGATTAAAAACCTTTTTGTTTTTATATTGTTATATTTTATGTAAGTCCCCATTGTGAAAGACGGTTGTGCTTTATTTTGCTATCTGCCTACGACTATTCCCTTTAGACTGCTTACATGTGTCTGCTGTTCTTTATTCAATCGCTCCGTCTCACACTATACCGGTCAAAGTTCTTTTTTTTTACAAGTGATGCTAAAAACTAAAGATTTGAAATATGAATCTAATTATACGGTAAGTGGTGGTTTGACCATTGTGCATTTGACCATAGACGGTTTGCACGTAGCTAAGCTTTGACCACGGAGGGGCATTGACCACAGCTAAGGTTTAACCCCAGGGGGCTTTGATCGCAGCTAATCTTGTCCAAACTGAGGTTTGACCATAGCTGAAGTTTGACGAAATGTGATTTGTCTACTGAAGCTTTGTTCGCAGCGGAGCTTAGATCATTGTGTAAATGACAGCTAATGAGGAATTTGAATAAAAAGCTCCTGATGCTCGTACTACAGGCTGCAAAAAAAAAAAAAAAAAAAAAAAAAAAAAAAAAAAAAAAAAAAACAAAGCAAAGCAAAAAAATAAAACATAAAAAGTATGAGCTTGGATTGAAAATGGAATATAAAATTACGAATTAAATACGTATCGCTGTTCATTGTCTCACGACCTTATTGAATAAACCAGTTGAAAAACGTAAAGCATGCCAAAACTGTAAATTGAATGAAAAAATATTTTCATTTAAACGAAATATTCTAAGCAAATAAATTTGAGAAAGCAAGATAAGTTTAATATATAATGAATATGTATAAAATGTATATTAATTATATGATATCCTAAATTACTTTAGTTTTAAATGATTTGTATATGATTTGTTGATTTAAAAAAAAAAGCAGTTAAAAATAATTTAGATTAAAATAACATATGATGAAAAAAGGGAGATAACAAAGCTGATTTGCATTGGGGGTAGATAACAAGCACTATTTGCAACAGTTTCTCTTCTCTAAATGTCGTAAGATGATTCACCACGTAAACACGAACACAGAAAAAAAAACGAAAATAAGTGTAAAGCTTAACATGGATATGTAATGTTTATCTAACTGTCTGTCTGTCTGTGTGTCTGTCCGTCCGTCCGTCCATACGTCCGTCTTTGTGTCTGTCTATTTCTCTCCCTCTCTCTCTTATCATTTTATTTAGCTAACGGTTGTATTCAGATATAGCCTTCTTATTGTTTGAAATTGTTTGCTATAAAGAAAAGGACCTGATTTTCTGTATCATATAAATAAAACAAAATAAATCATAGTGTCATCACGTGTCTGTGTGTGACTGCACTACTTCAGATGTGTCTGTGTGTAAGTGCACCGTCTAATATGTGTCTGGCGTAGCGTGGGGGGAGGGGGGTGCGGACCGCACCGGGTGACACCATTTAGGGGGGGGGTGACATATAGAGAGAAAAATGATAATTCCACTTAATTAAGCGATTAATTCGAGTGTTAAATAGTCTTTTAAGAGGGGCTTATCAAAAATTTGAGGGGGGTGGGGGGTGCAAATAGAAAGTTTGAGGGGGGGTGCAAGTTGAAAATTGAAAGTTTGTGGGTCGCGCTACGCCTCTGGGGGGTGACACCATTAAGTGCCGCACAGGGTTACACCCGACCTCGCTACGCCACTGATGTCTGAGTGTTACTGCACTGTTTAATAAACAATGTTTTTCATGGACCCTTTTAATTGGCCTGAGATTCTTTGTCCATTCTCGCATGCTCATTGACAGTGGATAAACACTACTGGTACAGTTTACATCATTATATATATATATATATATATATATATATATAATACTTGTTATTAAATACACTTGCACACATATGTGTAATAATAAAGTACACATTAAAAAAACGATAAATAAAATAGAAATGCGTTCACCATAATACTCTGGTGATCAACATAGGCTTTGCTGTATGTAACACGCTTTTTAAAAAAGGGCCCTTTTGAGAAAGTTTAATGAAAACAGATTACAAATTATGTAAAAAAAAGTGTATTTCTTTGTCTCAGCCCTTATAATAAAAGGACAAGATACAGAGGAGAAAATGTATTCAGTGCCTAATGTTAATCGAATGCATCACGATAATCTATAATGTCACGGGTAATTATAAGAAATAGATTTTTAATCAAAAACTTTTAGGAATAGAACGTATTTCTTCTTATTTGATTGTAGAGGAATTACGTCTCTTTAACACTGAAAGATTCCGTTGATATATTATGTATGGACACCGGGGGCTACTACATCCGTTGACTAAATCGAAACAGGCGCGTCAGCTTTAGCATGCATGAAGAACATCCACATCACCAACTACATTCGGCAGATTATCCACACTGCAATAGACATTATCTTTACTTCCTGAAAGTTCTCTATTAATTTTTAAAAATCTGTCCATGTTTCAATAGGCCTATTTGTTCAACAAATTATATTGGGAAATAAAGAAAGACAACTCGGACGTAACTATTTTAATTATGTTGTTTTCCTTACACCACTCCAGTTAAAACGAAATGCAAGCTCAGGTTTAATTGGTTAATTCTTTAATGTTTCAGTAGATCTATATTAAATTTTGAAAATACCATTCACAAGAGCCGTGCTATTGAACTGAGGAGAGTCTACCGCCAACCCCCCTTAGGAATGATAAGGAATTTATATAGAAAAAATATATAATTTTAACAGTGTGGTGTGTGGTGTTTAAACGGTTATTCCATGATTTAAACACATTTAAACACACTGCTAATCACCTGCCACACACTCCGACTGTATAGCCATGGTCTCTCTCGTCGTGAGATCACATCTCTGTAGTACAGCAATTGTGTACCTACAGCTAATTACAACAATTGTGTACATACAGCTAATTACAACAATTGTGTAGATATAGCTGAGTACAACAATTGTGTAGATACAGCTGAGTACAACAATTGTGTAGATATAGCTGAGTACAACAATTGTGTAGATATAGCTGAGTACAACAATTGTGTTGATACAGCTGAGTACAACAATTGTGTAGATATAGTTGAGTACAACAATTGTGTGGATATAGTTGAGTACAACAATTGTGTAAATATAGTACAACAATTGTGTAGATATAGTTAAGTACAACAATTTTGTAGATTAGTTGAGTACAACAATTGTGTACATGCAGCTGAGTGCATAAATTCTGTAGATATAGATGAGTACAACAATTTTGTAAATACAGGACAACAATTGTTTAGATATAATTGTGTACAACAATTGTGTAGATATATTTGAGTACAACAATTGTTTAGATATAGTTGAGTACAACAATTGTGTAGATACTGCTGAATCTTATGAACTAAATCAAACAAATGTAACCATTGTATAACTATCAAGCCTATGTTTAAGCCATATTGCTATAGGCCCCTACATTGATTTCAATGAGGCAAAAATTCATCAGTGCAAGCAATTACACTGTCATAATTAATATTTGATGACAGGGAAAAGTCATGCAAAGACACGCCCAATATCAGAGGATAAAATCAGGCAAACAAAACCAAAAATCGTTGACTGCAGTGTGAGAAATAAAAACATGGATGGCTAGTGATTCCCAAACTGTCTTATCAAGTACTTTAAACAATTTTTGCTCGTTATTTCTACAAGCCTGTATAATACTTGATTTCTAGTGCTTTTTATCTTCACTTTTCTCTTTAGTTATTTAAATAGTGGTGTATTATTATTTGCTTTTAAAAAAGTCCATTATTTTCATATTTTAGTGCAAGTTATATAAAAACTTATTATTAAAAATTAAAACGTTGACACAAATTTATTTAACTGAATTCCTTTGTCGTGCTTTTTTTGTCGTCAATTTTTACTCGTGAAATTTTACTCGGATTGTTAGCACGATTTCCCTTAACCGGAAACGGTACTTACTCTATTTCCGAGGGAACATGATAATTTGAGTACTGTTTCGATTAGGATATAACTTAAAATCTTATATCTTGATAACTTTTAATTTTTTTTATTGACTTTCAATATACTTATGTGATACTTTACACTATTTATGCTTTCACAAATACCGATAACTTGAGTACCGTTTCAGTAAGGTAGACAAATTTTCAAATAAAGTATTATCTTCAGTACGTAGATTTCTCTCAATATTAAGCGATTTCCAAAAGTCGGAAGGGAACTTCATTCCCGATTTTTCAAAAACCTACAAAATTTAATCATTTTATAGTATGTTCTCATGTAGCACATTCTGACAACTCTGTATGTTTTCTCGAAAAACAAGCAGTTTTTTTTTTCAAAAACTTCGTACAACGCCTAGAACGAGATTCCACTGGAAGTACCACTGCTTAATGTTACATATATGGGAAAATTTAAGAATTCTCACACCTGTTTTATTAATAATGCAACAACTTATAGCTGATTATTTTTTTTCCGTTTAAAATGTTTTCGCAAAATAAAAAAAATAAAAGTCCAACCGTAAAGTACATTTGCTCAATATAGCTCAAATATGTTAACTAAAGAAGTATTTTAGTTCAACCAAGTTTAGAACCATTGTTTATGTGTATGATGGTTATGACGACATTTGATGAACTGGACCTGACATTATCATCTATTTGGTGTTGGCATCACCACCTGCTAGAGGTACCAGACTGACGTCCGTCATATCGCTGTCTAGATGAGCAGAGGAAGTTTGTATTCCTACAGTGTCAACACACTTGCCATTGTGGTGTCGATTGGATCATGGATTACCAAAACAATGTTACAAGGTTGTTCATTGGAAGGATGCATTGTGATTTCAACCAAAATAGTTCAAGTCTCAACTACTATGTATCAGACAATACGATAGTAAAAGCAGCCAAAGATATCAGATAGCTTTAGACTAGGGGTGGGCAAAGTGAGGCCCGCGGGCCTTTTGCGGCCCGCCAGACTTTCAGAAAATCCCGCCTTGATCTGAAATTTGCTTCATGTCCGCGACCGAAATTTCGTCTGGTATTTTTTTTTCCATGTCAATGCGCATGCGCAGGCAGTGAAAATACGTACTTTTCCAGTTTGTCAGTTTTATTTCAGTTTTTCCTAAGCAACAGTATAATTTTTAAATTTCCAAATTAAATGAAGCCATGAACCCTTCGAAAAAGCGTAAAATGGTGATAGATCCCGTGTGTTTAATGAAGAATGGACACACAAATATGTTTTTGGTAATCCAGGCAAGAAAGCAGTGTGTTGGTTGTGTCATAAAACCGATTGCCGTATTTAAGGAGTACAATCTGAAACGACACCACGAAACAAAACATAATCATTTAAACGGTGCGTCCCTCCGCTAAATTCCGCTCCCACAAAGAGTCCCTCGAGCCAAAACTATTGCCCACTCCTGCTTTAGACTTTACTATGGACGTCCACTGTGGTGGTGTCTTTGTCCAATCCCAGTCAATACTTTTTATTTTTGTAACAATTTCTCTTGTAAACTGTGATTAGCTAGACTAGTGTGGATATCAGATAGTTTTAGACCATAGACGTGCACTATCATGGTGAATGTGCATTTGTCTATGTTAATTCCCAACAAATACTTTCTTTTTTGGTAAAAATCTCTCTTATAAACTGTGACTATCTAGACTAGTTTAGAAGCATTTGTCCTATAACCACAGTAAACTTTTTAAAGGTTTGCCAGTTATGATTAATGTTGATAGGCCTACATGTAACATAATCGGCCTGTGAGGTAGTACATTAATAAATTTCTAGCACGCTGTTATTAACTAATTTATTTATTTTTTAAATCTAATTTCAGCGAGGAAGAAAACTGTGTAAACAAGTTGGTCATGTCTTCGTGTGCTACTGACCTCACACCAAACATGGTAACAGTTCTCACACTGTGGAGTCTGGGGGACAAGAGCCCAGGAACTTTATTTGTGATGCTACTGGCAGTCTGTGATGGTCTGGCTTTGGGCGGGCAACTCTTCAAGTCTTTTTATTATTATTTTTATTACATGTACGAATATTACACACTGAAACACCTCGTTGTCTACCTATTTCCATTGCTGGCCTACTGGCTGATTGTTTGATTTGTTTTGACACTTTTTAGCGGTATGGTTTCCGTTTAAAAAGTCCATTATTATATCCTATTGACTAGACTACATGCTTTAATGGTCGGTCAATGTTATTGTTTTGGTTGTCATGACGATTATGTTTACTTCCTTCTGTTCGCCGAGATCCATGGGATACATCAACTTTCTAGCACCACTTTTCGTACTGTTCATAGTTCCGTGTACTTGTATCATCATTTTAACACAAGCCATGGTGGTGAAGATCTGCTTATATGCGAAAAGAAACAAGAATCTATTTATAGATGCCGGATGTAACGCGACCAACAGAACGCGTCTAAGCCAATCAGAAAAAATCTTGACAAAATTGATGTCTATCGTCTTGGTTCTGTTTTTTCTTAACCTCCCCTACCTATTGATATGTTATGTGGAATATTTCTCCATCGACACCTGCTCCTGGCCCGACGCCCCTGATTATGCAATCGCGTTCTTGTTTTTCTCGCTCAATCACGTCGTCATATTTTTTTCTGCGCTTTATTTTTCTAATGCGGCCCAGAAAACAATTTTTTAAATACTCCTTAAACTTCCAGTCAGTGTTTCTTCCAGACTTTTTTCTCCAGGGGGGGGGGGGGGGGGCACTTGAAATTTTCGGGCGGGGGGTGGGGGGGCGGACACTGTTAACTGTGTATATTTTCTATATAAATTCCATTTCGTTAGGGGGGGGGGGGCGGTAGACTTTCTTCGGGGGAGGTGATGCCTGGAAGAAACTCTGCATCCAGTCAATGTTTGAGAAATAAGTGAAATGAAATATCCAGTGGTCTGCATAGGTAGACAGCGTACGGTGATATACTGATGTCTAGAGGCCGTCATCATTCATGTTGTTTGATTGTTTGGCTACTGGTTAAACTGATATACACACTTACAAGCTAAGAAATCAATTTTGAACATTTTTCTTCTGTCACTCAATCTCAGAAGCTATCGCATATTCTTCTATCGTTATTTCAATAAATTTTTATAATCGTGAAACGTGTTGGAAAATAAATAAAAACAGCAACAACTTCTTTATTCTTATTTATTATTTTTCGGTAAGCTTGAATTGTTTTAGTGTCTGATTGATGTATCCATCAATGGATGATTGATGTATCCATCAGTGGATGATTGATGTATCCATCAGTTAATGATTGATGTATCCATCAGTTAATGATTGATGTATCCATCAGTTAATGATTGATGTATCCATCAGTTAATGATTGATGTATCCATCAGTTAATGATTGATGTATACATCAGTGTCTGATTGATATATCCATCAGTGGATGATTGATGTATCCATCAGTTAATGATTGATGTATCCATCAGTGGATGATTGATATATCCATCAGTGGATGATTGATGTGTCCATCAGTTAATGATTGATATATCCATCAGTGGATGATTGATGTATCCATCATTTAATGATTGATGTATACAACTGTGGAGGATTTATGTATCCATCAGTGTCTGATTGATGTATCCATCAGTTATTATTGATGTATCCATCAGTGTCTGATTGATGTATCCATCAGTTATTATTGATGTATCCATCAGTGGATGATTGATGTATCCAACATTTAATGATTGATGTATCCATCAGTTAATGATTGATGTATCCATCAGTGTCTGATTGATGTATCCATCAGTTATTATTGATGTATCCATCAGTGGATGATTGATGTATCCATCATTTAATGATTGATGTATCCATCAGTGTCTGATTGATGTATCCATCAGTGGATGATTGATGTATCCATCAGTTAATGATTGATGTATCCATCAGTTAATGATTGATGTATCCATCAGTTAATGATTGATGTATCCATCAGTTAATGATTGATGTATCCATCAGTGGATGATTGATGTATCCAACATTTAATGATTGATGTATCCATCAGTGGATGATTGATGTATCCAACAGTGGATGATTGATGTATCCATCAGTGTCTGATTGATGTATCCATCAGTGGATGATCGATGTATCCATCAGTGGATGATCGATGTATCCATCAGTGGATGATTAATGTATCCATCAGTTATTATTGATGTATCCATCCGTTTATGACTGTTTGTATGTACCGTATTAAAATGTATGCAACATATGTCCACAAGTATACGTATGTTTGCTATATGTCCACTTAGATAACGAAATAGTAGGGGGGGGGCGACACCAAACATGAAATACAAAATGGTTGGAGGGGAGCAGGTTGACGCCCTCTGTTACCGCACCGGGTTACACCCGACCTGGTGACGCCCTTGTATCCAACTGATCGAATCAATAAGTAAATGATAAAATAAAAATAAAACAAATTATTGTCTCGAGTTCGAACCCTGGGCAGATGAGGCTCGATAGCTGTGGACAGCCACTCTTTTAGGTGAGACAACTCAAAATCAAACAACTGCTATCTTGTAGTTTGTTCTTGGTTGGATAAAGGCTATGTAAGCAAATCCAAAAAGAAAAGAAGGCTGAAATCAGAGTCAACGGCCTATATGGCGCATAACAAAGGAGAGAATCCCTTCCAACATTAAAAAGTAAGAACGAAAAAGAAGAAGAAAGCTTGTTATAGTTTTTATTTTAAAGAAACTGACTTCCATATTTTGTTATTAAATTGATTCCGAAACATTTTCAGATTACTTGTAATTAAAAAGTCATCTATCGGATATAACACAAAGAACTGTTACTTTCACAAACAAAAAAATCTAACTTTCATATAAAGAAAAATAATTTTCCCATTGAGTAAATTTCTTACTTGTAGGAATGTATTGTCAGATGGTAGAGTGTACTAATCGTTATCCGAAAGTCTCCAGTTCAGATCCTGGGCTTGAATCTGTAAGACGTCCTTGAGTCCACCCAGCTACGATGGGTACCCAACTCATGTAGAAAGTAAAAGCGTCTGGGCATAGTGCTGACCACACTATCCCTTCATATGCTGAGTTCACTGAAACAGGTAAACTCTACTTGACCTTTTCTATCAACCCCTTTCCATTAACACCACGCCCCTTTACCCTCACAACCCCACACACACACTCGGAACGTTACACATTTCGCCACTGAAACTATTGGGAAATATACCAAATAGAAATCCCATCATCCAAGAGAAACTATAACACAATCTCTTTATTTAAAAAAAAAATCAAATTGAGTCATGACATAACTGAGCAGGATTTATATATCATACATTTTTCTCCGGGATGGGGGGGGGGGGGGCACTTCCAATAGACACAGTACATTATTTTCCTTATAATTTTTATGTCATTCACCATAGAGAGTGGTAGGTGTAAGCTGGCTAAACTTGCCTGAACGAACAGCATGAAATAACTGATAACCTTATAGTTTTATTCTAGACCAACGTTCATTTACTCCGTGACAGTTGCTCTACCCGTCAGGAGTGTGTACGATCCGACTATGACACACTGACCAGCTTTTGTGTGTTGTATATTTTGTCTCTTGTTCTATTATTAACAACACTATAGAATGTAAGTGATTTGAGTGTATAAGTATAAGTGATACTTGCGAGAATGTATGTAATGATGGCGTGTTTATGTGCGATATGTGCGTGTATGTATGTAATGATAGTGTATATGTGTAAGAGATATGTGCGTGTATGTATGTAATGATGGCGTGTATATGTGTGATATGTACGTGTATGTATGTAATGATGTCGTTTACATGTGTAATTGATACATGCGTGAATGTATGTAATGATGACGTGTGTGATATGTGCGTGTATGTATGTAATTATGGCGTTTACATGTGTAAGAAATATGTTCGTGTATGTACATGTATGCAATGATGGCGTGTAGGCCTACCTGTGTAAGTAATATGTTCGGGTATGTATGAAATGATGGCGTGTACATGTGTAATATGCTCGTGTATGTATGCAATGATGTGTACTTGTGTAAGTGATATGTGCGTGTATGTATTTAAGTTAAAGCGTGTATAAGTATATGTAAATGATATGTTCGTGTAGGTATAAATGTTGAGATATGTATGTATGTATGTATGTCAGAGATATGTGACTGTATGTCATTGTTGGTGTTCATCTGTGTAAGTGATATGTGCGTCTTAAGTGCATACTGAGAAGTATGTGCCCCCCCCCCCCCACACACACACACACACAACGCTAGAGCAATGCCGGAAACAAACACTGGTTACATGTGTTACGTAAGGCTGGGCAGCTATACTTCCTTGTGTTCAGAGTTTCTTCCAGGCATCTCTTCGGGGGGGGGGGGGGATTTTTTTACCGCCCCCCCCCCCCCCGAACGAAACGAAATTTATATAATTTATATAGAAAATATATACTTTTAACTGTGTCCGCCTCCCCCCCCCCCCCACCCCGAAGAAAGTTTACCGCCCCCCCCCCCCCCCGAAGATTTCAAGCCCCCCCCCCCCCCCCCCCCCCCCCGGAGAAAAAAGTCTGGAAGAAACACTGCTTGTGTTATTAATGGCTGGTAAAGCATCTGACAAAATGTGCAGGAAGAAAGAAATTACATACGTCGTAATACTAAATCTAGATCTAGATCTAGATCTAGATCTAATTTTATCAGGTTTTAACTCCTGGGGAAAAAAAATGTACACACATGTAGGACATATTTTTCCAACGCGTGCATTTCCTAGCTCAAAAAATTTAATGTAGTCAAAGTAATGAGAACAGACCCAAGGAGGTGTAAAAAGTCGAGTTTGTCAAAATCTCGAGTTTCGATTTTTTTTTTTTTTTGCACGATTACAATACTTTCTCCAGACTAGTCTACTAGATCTAGAATCTAGATCTAGATATCTGATCTAGCTAGATCAACACGATCATATCATAGAACTTCCCGATAAAAAAAAATAAAGTGAGTGACTCCCCTTGCAAAATTTACATTGTTGAAAACATAAACAGCTTTTGCTCATTCTAGCTACAGCTGGTGACTTCAGACAAGATTCTTGCTGAGTATTGTTCAAGTAGAAAGAAAGAAATCTATATTTAATTATTTAATCAATCAGTTATTTTAATTTGGATAAATATTCACGGCTTAGGCCTATTATTTAATTTAGGGTTTAATCTTCGAATGATTGCTGATGTCAGTGAGATGAATTAAATGAATAGTGATGATTGATTGTTCAAATTGTTGACGCGTTCAAGTGACAGTTTAATAAGTCACAATGAAAGAGTAGGCCATTAAAAAAGGAAAGAGACTGAGAGAGTAGAGTAGTAGATCTAGATCTAATCTAGATCTAGATTCTAGGCCTAACTTGGAGAGAAAGTTACATTACGAAACGATCTGTGTGTCACTCATTAAATTTAAAAAAAAAAAAAAAAACAACATAGAACATAGATTGTCATAGATTCTAGAAAATTAATAGATCTAGAATCTAGTAATAATTGGACACCAGCGAGAAAAGTCTCAAAGGTATTTGAGAGGTGTATAAATTCATTAAAAAATCATGCACAGCGTATTTACAATTAATATGGTTATAAAATCCTGCCTGTCTGGTTTTTTTCGGACTTTACTAAAGATTGGATGTATTTGATGTTTATAATATTTTCGGTAACTAAATAAAAATTAAAAAAAAAGCAAAAACAATTTGGTTTTCACGTGTAATTGCGACATAAACATGGCATCCTGCTATTGGATAGGCTGCCATAGATTTTATTGTACACATTGTAAGCTAAAAATAGAAAACTAGGTCATGGGGTTTTAAATTTGCATTGTTATTTAAAAACTTGATCTGCAAAGTTTTGTAAACAAATAGTTATCGATTACTAAGTTACTGTACAGCCAATCAATATTTGTCTTACGAAAGTGAAACATCCGGTTATAACTTAGGCTTGATGAAAATAAATAGAAATGTAGCCTTAAACTCAACAAATTATTTTCAAGTTCTCTGGATTTGCAACTTTTATAGCATTTATTCTAAGAATATAAAATTTCTAAATTAATTTTAGGCTTAAGTTTTTATTTTTTATTTTTTTTTACGGTCTAAATCTAAAAAAACACGTTTTTATTCCATGACAACAACATTATGGAAGGAATCTCGTCAACTCGCTCGCCTCCATTAATAGACTCGATATTTATTATTATTTATTGATGAGTTAGAATTCTAGACCTATGTCCTAGTCCTAGACTGAATAATATAATAGATAATTACTAAAATTAGGCCTAGATATCACTAAAAAGTCTAGAGATCTAGATCTATAATTAGAAATTATACGCCTAGCTTTAAGTTAGAAGTCAAATAAATGAAATATAGAATCTGGAAGACCCGTTCATTTGTTCAAAGTTGGATTTTAAAAAAAACTCTCAGTCAGTTTTAAAAATATTTATTATTTAGGCCTAATAACTAATAGGATAATGGCTGGCTAATTTAATAATACAACAATACATAATTTTTAATAGGGCCTAATGTCCTCATAGTCCATATGTTTTTAAAGTTTTTAGAATCTTAACTACTAAACTAGATCTAGATCTATGCCCAATCTAGGGCTTAGAGATCATATAAAATTTAAATTTAGTTACTTAGACTATAGACCTACTATACTATAATTATAATAAGTCGTTTAATTCCTTTAATTTATCTTTATGTCTTTTACAGCATGTAGGCCTATTTACTATGTAGGCCTACATTTTTACTTTCTCGTATAGAGAAAGTCTTGTAATCGTCCAAAAAAAAAATATTTACAAATCTCGACGTTTTACACCTCACTGATAAGGAAAAACATAATTTTGCAATCTTGTCCGTATGTCTGTGTGTCTGTCTGTCTGTGTGTAAACACGATAACTTGAGTACCGTTACAGCTAGGTTGATGAAATTTCATATATAAGTATTTTATCAAAATCGTAGATCCCTATCAACTTTTGAGCGATTTCCAATAACCGGAAGTGGTACTTTTTCCACTTTGAATTTTTCAAAAGCCTCTAACTTGAGTACTATTTCAGATAGATAAATGAAATTTCTCATATAAGTAAAAGATCTAATTTTCTACCTTCTGTCAAATTTTGAGTAATTTCCGTTGACCGGAAGTACCAATTTACGCTATTTTCGATTTCTCAAAAAACGCATGTAAATTTATAAAGTACTAATAATATTGTGCACTATTATGCACATTTTGTTTTGGCGTTCGCTTGGTGCGCAGTTCTTTTTTCTATGAGATTCTATTCTATTTTTAAAAGTTTAAGTAATTAAAAATCATGTCTATATTCCAAGTTATATAAGAATATTCGAGAAAGTTCAGGGGAGATCACTCCCGGTTTATTTTTCATAATTTTAAAATATTAACATTAGTCATTTGACATTATATTTATTACAATTTCATTTAGTTTTAGGGCCTAGCCTAGATCTACTAAGTAATACGTGAGATATTAGGCACTCTTAGGATACACACAGTCTCAGTAAGTAAAGCAGATGATTATTTCTGATTTAGTTTAGGCCTTAGAGGTCATTTATGATGTTCACATAGGAGTGGATGCATGTGGACTGGAGGGGGGAGGGGGTCGTGTCCATGTTGACATCCACATGTTGAATTTAACATCATAGTACTAACATTTTAAAAACACATTATGATACTTGATCTTGCATGTAAAAAGTAAAATTATGATGACAGTTCTCGTGTTTAAAAAAAACCCATTTATACCTACACTGGGGTCATCTTTATCATAAGGGGCGTCTTAATTTTTAAAACTATTTTTACCTTCTTCTCTCCTCAACATCACGCAGCATCGCAAAAAGTCAAAACACAACCCCCTAAAATGATGTCACTCCTCCCCCTATGTCATCTCTCAAGACTATTTTGTTTTTTAAAACTGCAATTTTTTAAAATACAATATGTACTGGCCTCAGTCAACGTTGAGTAGGCCTGGATTGATCAATGTATTTAAATTTATAACAACTTTTTTTTATTAATGTCAAGCAATGGCTTGAATTCAGTTTACTACATTATTGCAAAAACACTTCATCACACTTTTTGAAACCCATCTCCCCACTCGCATCACATTTCACATATCCGAACTTCCACACTGGAGGGTGACACTATTTATGGAAAATCCCTTTTAATTTTAGTGAGAAATGAGTTAAACAGGAATTACTGTCATGAGCCTGAGTAGAACTAGCAACTTATTAATTCATCTTATAAATGTTAAAATTAATTATTTAAGTACTTGCAGCAGAAGAGAATAACACTTTCAGACATTTTTTCCCCGATCGCACACAAAAAGTGTTTAATACATTGTTAGCGAAAAGATAAAAAAACAAATGGTAGCTGCAGTGAGGTTAATGTAATTAGTAATAAAACAGATAGTATTAGTTACCTCACAAGTTAAAGACAGTTACAAGTACTATGGACGTTTCGACCCAAGGTCTTCGTCAGCACACAACAGTGTGATTACAGATTAGACAAATAAAGACAAACAGTAACACATTTTTTGACTTAGCTCGAGCTAAGTCAAAAAATGTGTTACTGTTTGTCTTTATTTGTCTAATCTGTAATCACACTGTTGTGTGCTGACGAAGACCTTGGGTCGAAACGTCCATAGTACTTGTAACTGTCTTTAACTTGTGAGGTAACTAATACTATCTGTTTTATTACTATTTAATACATTGTTTGAGTTTTTGTTTTTTAATCGGAATAAATATTAAAATAAATCATATAATTATACTTTGACATTTTAAACAATAATTTTTCTTCTAGTTTGTAATTTTAATTTTTGGGCCAATTTATATACTAGCCAAAAATATCACATTTGTATATCAGTTGATAGGCACACAATACATGTTCTTGAAATATTAAGTTGGTAGTAAGTTTTGAGAAGTCAACTAACTTAATTTTTGAGGTGGAGGTCCCCATGGGTGTGGTGTGTGTGTGTGTGGGGGGGGGGGGGTGTTCTAAAACTTTTGTGTCCAAAACTTTTGTTTTCATAAATGGATAAAAAGTAGACAATTAAAATATTTGTGAGCATAGGAATTTCTTAACAACAGTATTAGTTACAGTTTTTGGTAGCAGGCAGTATTAGTTTCTAATGGAATGTTAGTGAACTGTAAAATCAATCCAATTTTACTAGCTCTTAACTTAGCCTTAATCATCATTATTGGTTATTTCCACTCAAAGAATATGCAAGTAATCAAATAATAAAGAGCCTCTGTAGCCTGACCTTCTCAGTCTAATCTACCGCCCACCCAAACTTTATTACACATGTATGTACTTAAATGAGTGCAGCTGATGATATTTATAACTCTTGTTATTGTCTTTATCTTCATTGATAACCACCTTAATTTAGGTACCCTCCAGATAAAACCCCTTAACCTCGTCTACAGTGACGGGGCAAGTTTATTTATAGTCAGACATGCTTTAAAGAAAAGTCGTCCGCAAATGTTGACATACACATCCCAATCAGCCCAAATGCCAATAACCTAGATTGTATTGCTACCAGTACTTGAGTTGTTGAGGTCAAGAACAGAACAAGTTGTCAAAGCTTTTGTGTCACTGGCCTGTTTATGTTGAGATAACCCAGCCTAGGACTATATAAGCCTAGTCTGACTTGTCTCCCTTCACTATCTCCCCAGAGCAGCAGAGTAGCAGCAGCTAAGCAGGACATTCTCACACTTGTCATTTGAGTTGCTCCTCGTGTTTGACACTTGTCATTTGAGTTGCTTCTCTTGTTTGACACTTGTCATTTGAGTTGCTCCTCGTGTTTGACACTTGTCGTTTGAGTTGCTCCTCGTGTTTGACACTTGTCATTTGAGTTGCTCCTCGTGTTTGACATTTGTCATTTGAGTTGCTCCTAGTGCCAGGTCAGAAGATGAATCCAGCTGCCCCATTGGTGATTGTTTGCTCTCTGCTTCTACTTTGTGAGATAGCTGAGCCGTCCCCGCCAGAGAGTCTAAAGCTAGTCAGTGTGGTAAGTGATGGCCAATTTTTTAAGGACGTAAACAAGTGTTATTTACAGCAATCTAAAAAATTTCACTAGTCGGTAAGTGATGGTCAGCTTTTTTAGGATTTAAACAAGCGTTATTTACGACAAACTAAAAAATTCCCTAGTTAGTGTGTTAAGTGATGTCCAGTTTTTTTAGGATTTAAACAAGTGTTATTTACAACAAACTAAACATCATGATTTATTACTTTCTGTATACATCTTATTTGTTTATTACAAACTTTTATGTTAAGCTTGTGGTATAGAATTGACTGTGCTTAAGAAAAGAATTAGTAGAAATGCTGTAATGAAGGTTATATTAAGGACTAAGACTCTTTAGTTTTAATTTCAATAGTCATGATTCTCATTCAAAGTTATGTATCGTTTGCATTTCTTTTGTCAAAAATATAGTTATTTAAAATTATATTTCTAAAATTTAATTCGATTGAAAACTTTAAGCAAGTACAAATAAGTGTATTGATTTTGAATTACTAATTTGAGTAGCATGGTAAAGTTGTACATGTGTAGGGTTAAATCACATGTGAACAACAGCTTGAAGCTGTTGCTTCAGTTTTTTTAAAGTACATATTTGTTCTTGTTTTTTGTTTTCTAATGTCCATATTTGTTCTTGTTTTTTGTTTTCTAATGTCCATATTTGTTCTTGTTTTTTTGTTTTCTAATGTCCATATTTGTTCTTGTTTTTTTGTTTTCTAATGTCCATATTTGTTCTTGTTTTTTGTTTTCTAATGTCCATATTTGTTGTTGTTTTTTTGTTTTCTAATGTCCATATTTGTTCTTGTTTTTTTGTTTTCTAATGTCCATATTTGTTCTTGTTTTTTTGTTTTCTAATGTCCATATTTGTTCTTGTTTTTTTGTTTTCTAATGTCCATATTTGTTCTTGTTTTTTGTTTTCTAATATCCATATTTGTTCTTGTTTTTTTGTTTTCTAATGTCCATATTTGTTCTTGTTTTTTGTTTTCTAATGTCCATATTTGTTCTTGTTTTTTGTTTTCTAATGTCCATATTTGTTCTTTTTTTATGTTTTCTAATGTCCATATTTGTTCTTGTTTTTTGTTTTCTAATGTCCATATTTGTTCTTGTTTTTTGTTTTCTAATGTCCATATTTGTTCTTGTTTTTTGTTTTCTAATGTCCATATTTGTTCTTGTTTTTTTGTTTTCTAATGTCCATATTTGTTCTTGTTTTTTTGTTTTCTAATGTCCATATTTGTTCTTGTTTTTTTGTTTTCTAATGTCCATATTTGTTCTTGTTTTTTTGTTTTCTAATGTCCATATTTGTTCTTGTTTTTTGTTTTCTAATGTCCATATTTGTTCTTGTTTTTTGTTTTCTAATGTCCATATCTGTTCTTGTTTTTTGTTTTCTAATGTCCATATTTGTTCTTGTTTTCTAATGTCCATATTTATTCTTGTTTTTTGTTTTCTAATTTGTGTATTAGTTTCAGCTTGATTTTTGTTTACAATACCCACACAATGTGGTAGAAAGAAAGAAATGTGTTTATAAATACTTGATTTCCTCTCATTCATACTTCACACACCCAATGTATGGCACATACACCCAATGTATGGCACATACACCCAATGTATACCCAAAAAAAAAATAACAAAACAACATGTGTGTTTATAAATGTAAATTTCTTCTCATCCACACTCCATCATAAAGTTATCAAGCATTGTTTTGGTATGTCCTAATTATCGTTAACCCTGTCTGTCTCATGATAATGGCTGTGTGTACACAAGGCTTATCTCATGTGTAGGTAGGTGGTATGTAGACCAGGTAATGAGATAACTGACCTTTGTTTTTGTTTTCGTTCTCCAGCTTTATCGTCATGGTGACCGTAGCCCAGTGTCTATTTACCCATTGGACATCAACCAAGTGGCCAATGCCTGGCCAGATGGTCTTGGATGGCTAACTAATGTAAGCTCATTACATGCGGTCATTAATCTTTATGTTGGTTTAATGGAAGAAAAGAATATTTTATGTTTATCTAATGTAAGCTCATTACATGCTGTCATTAATCTTTATGTTGGTTTAAAGGAAGAAAAGAATATTTTATGTTTATCTAATGTAAGCTCATCACATGCTGTCATTAATCTTTATGTTGGTTTAATGGAAGAAAAGAATATTTTATGTTTATCTAATGTAAGCTCATTACATGCTGTCATTAATCTTTATGTTGGTTTAAAGGAAGAAAAGAATATTTTATGTTTATCTAATGTAAGCTCATTACATGCTGTCATTAATCTTTATTTTGGTTTAAAGGAAGAAAAGAATATTTTATGTTTATCTAATGTAAGCTCATTACATGCTGTCATTAATCTTTAATTTGGTTTAAAGGAAGAAAATAATATTTTATGTTTATCTAATGTAAGCTCGTTACATGCTGTCATTAATCTTTATTTTGGTTTAAAGGAAGAAAAGAATATTTTATGTTTATCTAATGTAAGCTCATTACATGCGGTCATTAATCTTTATTTTGGTTTAAAGGAAGAAAAGAATATTTTATGTTTATCTAATGTAAGCTCATTACATGCGGTCATTAATCTTTATTTTGGTTTAAAGGAAGAAAAGAATATTTTATGTTTATCTAATGTAAGCTCATTACATGCTGTCATTAATCTTTATGTTGGTTTAATGGAAGAAAAGAATATTTTATGTTTATCTAATGTAAGCTCATTACATGCTATCATTAATCTTTATGTTGGTTTAAAGGAAGAAAAGAATATTTTATGTTTATCTAATGTAAGCTCATTACATGCTGTCATTTATCTTTATTTTGGTTTAAAGGAAGAAAAGAATATTTTATGTTTATCTAATGTAAGCTCATTACATGCTGTCATTAATCTTTATGTTTGTTTAAAGGAAGAAAAGAATATTTTATGTTTATCTAATGTAAGCTCATTACATGCTGTCATTAATCTTTATTTTGGTTTAAAAGAAGAAAAGAATATTTTATGTTTATCTAATGTAAGCTCATTACATGCTGTCATTAATCTTTATGTTTGTTTAAAGGAAGAAAAGAATATTTTATGTTTATCTAATGTAAGCTCATTACATGCTGTCATTAATCTTTATTTTGGTTTAAAGGAAGAAAAGAATATTTTATGTTTATCTAATGTAAGCTCATTACATGCTGTCATTAATCTTTAATTTGGTTTAAAGGAAGAAAATAATATTTTATGTTTATCTAATGTAAGCTCGTTACATGCTGTCATTAATCTTTATTTTGGTTTAAAGGAAGAAAAGAATATTTTATGTTTATCTAATGTAAGCTCATTACATGCGGTCATTAATCTTTATTTTGGTTTAAAGGAAGAAAAGAATATTTTATGTTTATCTAATGTAAGCTCATTACATGCGGTCATTAATCTTTATTTTGGTTTAAAGGAAGAAAAGAATATTTTATGTTTATCTAATGTAAGCTCATTACATGCTGTCATTAATCTTTATTTTAGTTTAATGGAAGAAAAGAATATTTTATGTTTATCTAATGTAAGCTCATTACATGCTGTCATTAATCTTTAATTTGGTTTGAAGGAAGAAAAGAATATTTTATGTTTGTCTAATGTAAGCTCATTACATGATGTCCTTAATCTTTAATTTGGTTTAAAGGAAGAAAAGAATATTTTATGTTTATCTAATGTAAGCTCATTACATGCTGTCATTAATCTTTAATTTGGTTTAAAGGAAGAAAAGAATATTTTATGTTTATCTAATGTAAGCTCATTACATGCTGTCATTAATCTTTATTTTAGTTTAAAGGAAGAAAAGAATATTTTATGTTTATCTAATGTAAGCTCATTACATGCTGTCATTAATCTTTATGTTGGTTTAAAGGAAGAAAAGAATATTTTATGTTTATCTAATGTAAGCTCATTACATGCTGTCATTAATCTTTAATTTGGTTTAAAGGAAGAAAAGAATATTTTATGTTTATCTAATGTAAGCTCATTACATGCGGTCATTAATCTTTAATTTGGTTTAAAGGAAGAAAAGAATATTTTATGTTTGTCTAATGTAAGCTCATTACATGCTGTCATTAATCTTTAATTTGGTTTAAAGGAAGAAAAGAATATTTTATGTTTATCTAATGTAAGCTCATTACATGCTGTCATTAATCTTTATTTTGGTTTAAAAGAAGAAAAAAAAATTGTGTGTTTACCTAATTATAATGAATGTAAATAGTCTGTTTTATGTTTACATAATTGTAATGTATGTAAATAGTGTATTTTATATTTACATAATTATTATGTATGTAAATAGTCTTTTTTTATGTTTACATAATTATATATGTCTATCGCTCTAACACTAGGCCACACAGTCCCATTTTACATAATTATAATAAATGTAAATATTCTTTTAATTGAAGGTGGGTAAAGTTCAACAATATGAACTAGGACAATATCTGAAACAACGTTATGATGGTTTTATAAACACATCATACTACCATCATGATGAGGTAAGTCATCAATTTAATATTGTAGTGTAGATTTTTATCATACACACACAAAAAGATCTCTTTAAAAATACTTTTTGCGATGATCCATTTCCCCCCCCCCCCCCCCCCCCCCAACTTCCATCAGTTATATTGATGGATGAGTGAATATATTTTAGAATGGTAATAGTTTTCCTTTACTAAATGGTTTATTCTGTTAGACTAAATTCTTGATCAATCATTGCAAAATCTTGACATGTAAGTATAAATTTAAAAAAAAACCATTGTTGTTTCCTTTACTACAAATAATGTAATGCGTAAAATAAAGTATATGTTCCTATCTATACAAACATTCATTCACTACTGTTTTATCTTCATTACAAATAACCAAGCCTAATACTTACACAAAATTCAAATCTTTTACTACTAGAATACCCTTGACTATTTCTTATTGCTACCTAGATTTAAGTATAACAAAATGATTGACAGAGCCAAATATAAAATTGAATGTATCACATATTATTCAGATGCATGCTTCTTACATCACAGTATATGATTAGTTGTTCCCCAGACCCTAACATTACACTGAATGTTCCCCTAACATCACACTGAATGTTCCCCAGACCCTAACATCACACTGAATGTTCCCCTAACATCACACTGAATGTTCCCCAGACCCTAACATCAAACTGAATGTTCCCCAAACCCTAACATCACCCTGAATGTTCCCCTAACATCACACTGAATGTTCCCCTAATATCACACTGAATGTTCCCCTAACATCACACTGAATGTTCCCCTAACATCACACTGAATGTTTCCCTAACATCACACTGAATGTTCCCCAGATCCAGGTCCAGTCCTCTGGTGTAGAGAGATGCCTGATGTCTGCCTCTAGCAACTTGGCTGGACTTTACCCCCCTCAGGACGGCCAGATCTGGAACCCTGACATTCTCTGGCAGCCCATCCCAGTCCAGACCCTCCCCACCACAATGGATAATGTAAGCCTTCTTTCTTCAGCCACAATGGATAATGTAAGCCTTCTTTCTTCAGCCACAATGGATAATGTAAGCCTTCTTTCTTCAGCCACAATGGATAATGTAAGCCTTCTTTCTTCAGCCACAGTAGTTCTATTGTTGTCTTATCCCCACCACAATGGATAATGTAAGCCTTCTTTCTTCAGCCACAGTAGTTCTATTGTTGTCTTATCCCCACCACAATGGATAATGTAAGCCTTCTTTCTTCAGCCACAATGGATAATGTAAGCCTTCTTTCTTCAGCCACAATGGATAATGTAAGCCTTCTTTCTTCAGCCACAGTAGTTCTATTGTTGTCTTATCCCCACCACAATGGATAATGTAAGCCTTCTTTCTTCAGCCACAGTGGTTCTATTGTTGTCAAATATTCCCTACTAGCCGACCCGCAGTGTGTCATACACGGCTATTTGTTTTTTCTACTTTTCAGTAATTCATAATTTGTGAATTCGACAGTACCAATGCTGCCACTGAAAATATTTGCTTTAAAACACTAAACCCCCATTCCGCCCCCCCCCCCCCCCCCGTGAAAGCAGCCTCCTCTTAGTTACCTCCTCTAAGTTTAAAATAGTTTCAAACTGAATTATCTGCCCCTAATTGCCGTCACCAAACCCGGCCTTACGATTGTTTTGTAAACATTTAGCGTGAACTACAACTCACCTGACCATGTGAGGGGGGTGGGGGGGGGGGATGGTAAGCAATAGAGAGGAAGAGAGGGGACTGCAAGGCTCGCGCTTGCAGCTTGTTTTCTTATGTCTCCCAGAAGAGAATTATATATAGATAGATAGATAGTCAGTTTTGACCAAATTTGACAACCCTTGTTTACTAAATACAAAATCTCCACTGTGTGTTCACACAATCATTGAACTCGGCACAGTCCTGACATTAAAATGTTGCTAGAGTACAGAGAATCATTCATGTCTAGTCACTCGTACATCCCTGCTTGTGTAAACATGCTCACAGAACCTGTTACATTCATTGCACTGAAGACCCTGAATGAATAATGAATGACGTCAATAAATCATCATTTGATGACAGCTACACATTATCTCATATAGGGACACACGTTACCTTGTTTTTTTTATCTTTTGGTTTACCATATTGTAGCTTATTTCATATACACTATATGTTAAACATGATTTTCACGTAAAATAATGAAATATTGACTTTTTTAACCAAGCTTTTGGGTCACTATGTTTAATGTTTTATACAAGTATGGGTAAAACTTATGTCTGTTTTCCTACTGCTTTATTACAATTTTCTTTTGCACGTAACTTTAATTAAGTCAAAAGACAATCTGTCAATTTTTCTGCTGAAAATTATGCATGTATTAGTTCTTCAAGATGCGTTTTAGTTCTCAAACTTTAAATCTTAGGACTATTGTAAAAAATTATATTTTTTCTCCCATTCTATTCTGGTTGTTACTAGTGAGTGAACTTAATTAAAAGCATGTATCTATGTGTTATCAGTGTTATGTAATATTTAAGAAACAAAAGTTCTTGTTTTATCAGCATTTGTTGTTACAATCTAAGCTATTTGTGCTGTGTATCATTCTTGGTTTTTAGTTGTTTGTTAGTTAAGTCTCTGATGGCACTGGAAGTTAGAATTTTTATTTTGGATACTAGTAAGACTCAACCCTTTAACACTTTCTTAGAAAAATATGTTAGGTGTAACTAATTTAGTCACCAACTAATTTAGTCACCCACTTGCATGTCAGCTGTAACTAATTTAGTCACCAACTAATTTAGTCACCAACTTGTATGTCATGTGTAACTAATTTAGTCACGCACTTGCATGTCAGGTGTAACTAATTTAGTCACCAACTAATTTAGTCACCCACTTACATGTCAGTTGTAACTAATTTAGTCACCAACTAATTTAGTCACCAACTTGTATGTCATGTGTAACTAATTTAGTCACCCACTTGCATGTCAGCTGTAACTAATTTAGTCACCAACTAATTTAGTCACCCACTTGCATGTCAGGTGTAACTAATTTAGTCACCAACTAATTTTGTCACCCACTTGCATGTCAGGTCTAACTAATTTAGTCACCCACTTGCATGTCAGCTGTAACTAATTTAGTCACCCACTTGCATGTCAGCTGTATATAATTTAGTCACCAACTTTTATGCCAGCTGTAACTAATTTAGTCACCAACTTCTGTGTCTGTACAGAAACTGGCCCAAGGAGCGCCATGTCCAAGATATGACCAATTAGTGCAGGAGGTCCTCAACTCTCCAGCCATTCAAAAAGAAGAACAGGAAAATAAGGTGGTGTTTTATGTTAGTCACTGGGCACCTTAGTATTTTTATTCCCTGTTGGTGACTTGCTACTGTTGTACTTTTAATGTAGTTTTTTAAAATAATTTTGGTGCCTCGTAAATGCGTTATTTTTGTTCCTGCTCGTACACTATATCTGAGAAAAAATTGTTGAAAGATGTTGTGATCCACTGTTTGTTACCCACTGTTTGTTACCCACTGTTTGTTACCCACTGTTTGTTACCCACTGTTTGTTACCCACTGTTTGTTACCCACTGTTTGTTACCCACTGTTTGTTACCCACTGTTTGTTACCCACTGTTTGTTACCCACTGTTTGTTACCCACTGTTTGTTGCCCACTGTTTGTTACCCACTGTTTGTTACCCACTGTTTGTTACCCACTGTTTGTTACCCACTGTTTGTTACCCACTGTTTGTTACCCACTGCTTGTTTGATCTTGCAGGCCTTCTATGACATGGTGGAGAAAAACACAGGAGTCCCGAAGGAAAGTATTAAGGACATCTGGAGTGTTGGGGATACCCTGGTCTGTGAGGTAGGTCTTTGTTGGGTGGTAGGTCTTTGTTGGGTGGTAGGTCTTTGTTGGGTGGTAGGTTTTTGTTGGGTGGTAGGTTTTTGTTGGGTGGTAGGCTACACTGTTCTGTGAGGTAGGTCTTTGTTGGGTGGTAGGCTACACTGTTCTGTGAGGTAGGTCTTTGTTGGGTGGTAGGGTACACTGGTCTGTGAGGTAGGTCTTTGTTGGGTGGTAGGTTTTTGTTGGGTGGTAGGCTACACTGTTGTGTGAGGTAGGTCTTTGTTTCATGTGAGTGGTAGGGTACACTGTTCTGTGAGGTAGGTCTTTGTTTCATGTGGGTGGTAAGGTACACTGTTCTGTGAAGTAGGTCTTTGTTTCATGTGGGTGGTAGGGTACACTGTTCTGTGAGGTAGGTCTTTGTTGGGTGGTAGGGTACACTGATCTGTGAGGTAGGTCTTTGTTGGGTGGTAGGTCTTTGTTGGGTGGTAGGTTTTTGTTGGGTGGTAGGCTACACTGTTCTGTGAGGTAGGTCTTTGTTTCATGTGAGTGGTAGGGTACACTGTTCTGTGAGGTAGGTCTTTGTTTCATGTGGGTGGTAAGGTACACTGTTCTGTGAAGTAGGTCTTTGTTTCATGTGGGTGGTAGGGTACACTGTTCTGTGAGGTAGGTCTTTGTTTCATGTGGGTGGTAGGGTACACTGTTCTGTGAGGTAGGTCACATTGTGTTTATCTCATGCGCAGCGTGCTCACAATCTGACCTGGAATGCCTGGGCCCAACAGCCTGGTGTGTGGGAGAAGATGCAGCAGTTGAACACCCTCAGCTTTGACCTGGTAACCTACAACAACGAGATGGCCAAACTGAAAGGAGGTTTGTGTCAATTGTGTTTGTCTCTTCTTGTAACCTTCTCCTAGCGGCCAAACTGAAAGGAGGTTTGTGTTTAACATCTTTATTTGTGTTTGTCTCTTAACGGCCAAACTGAAAGGAGGTTTGTGTTTAACATCTTCATTTATGTTTGTCTCATAGCAGCCAAACTGAAAGGAGGTTTGTGTTTAACATCTTTATTTGTGTTTGTCTCTTAACGGCCAAACTGAAAGGAGGTTTGTGTTTAACATCTTCATTTATGTTTGTCTCATAGCAGCCAAACTGAAAGGAGGTTTGTGTTTAACATCTTCATTTGTGTTTGTCTCGTAGCGGCCAAACTAAAAGGAGGTTTGTGTTTAACATCTACAGTTGTGTTTTTCTCCTTCTCATAGCGGCCAAACTGAAAGGAGGTTTGTTTTTAACATCTTGATTTGTGTTTGTCACTTCTTGTAATGTTCTCATAGCGGCCAAACTGAAAGGAGGTTTGTGTTTAAAATCTACAGTTGTGTTTGTCTCTTCTTGTAGCCTTCTCATAGCCGCCAAACTGAAAGGAGGTTTGTGTTTAAAATCTATAGTTGTGTTTGTCTCCGCATGTAACCTTCTCATTAGTGTGGACTTGATTACCAGCTGAGTTCGGTTGGAATTAGGAAATGTTGAAGTGTGAGTTTTATCTTGTTTCTATTTAAACTGGGCAGGGATGGCAAGCCTTGAGTTAGCTCTTTTAGGTTTTATTTATATCAGGATTGGTTAGTTATAAATTTCATTTGCAGAAGATGAAACAGCAATTGGCTTTTAAAAATAGAAATCTGCATTCTTTAAGTTAATTATGACAAGGAACTTGAGCTGCATAATTTTGTTGTATAACATGGTTGAGTTGATGATAAATTGCGGATGGAATTGACTGTAAGAATTGATGGGGTGAACCAGATGTTTTAAAGACAGTGTTATAAAATGTGATTTCCCTACCTACACAGGCCCTCTAGCCAATATTTTAAAATGTGATCCTGTGTGATTTCCCTAACTACACAGCCCTCAATATTTTAAAATGTGATCTTGTGTGATTTCCCTAACTACACAGGTCCTCTACTGAAAGAAATAATCGCCAACATGCAAAATGCTGCAACACAAACCCTACCCAAGTTTTATATGTACTCTGCTGTAAGTACTTGTACAATATTTCTTAGTTTAAGTACATGAGCGCTCTACTGTAAATCTAAGCAGGATATTTCTTGACGTAATGTTTGTTTTTGTTATCTAATTTAATGTAAGATTACATTAATGATTCTTACTGTGATAGTAAATTGTAAAGCATCCCACTTGACAGGTTATCTAGGGCCTAATTGTTAGGCCAGCTGCTACTCTTAGAAAACCTGTCTCACTATATCTCTTGTAAAGAGAATTTTGAATGTGTTGGGTGAATCAGACTGAAAGTTATAGGAGTAAATACGACTATTAGAGAATTGTAAACTGTGTTATGTATCTATTATATTTTGTGTTCAAAATATTTTGTGTTGAAAAGAGAACAATGAATAGCTTAAAATATCTACTAATGTACTTAAAGAAACCTGAATATCTAAATATATCTATGAAAGTATTTATAGACACCTTAATTTGTATAGATATCTATGACTGTATTTATAGAAGCCTGAATGTGTATAGATATCTATGACTGTATTTATAGAAGCCTGAATGTGTATAGATATCTATGACTGTATTTATAGAAACCTGTATGTGTATAGATAACTATGACTATTTATAGAAGCCTGAATGTGTAACATGAGCATTCTGTCCCCAGCATGATACGACCGTAGCTGCGCTCCTCTCTGCCCTACATGTGTTTGACCGCCACGCCCCGACGTACAGGGCGCTGGTCATGGTTGAGTTGCATCAGATCCAGGATGTCTATGGCGTTAAGATTTTCTACAGGAACGACACGACTAGAGATCCTTATGAGCTGGTGGTACCAGGTCAGTCTGTAGATCATTCTGTAGGTCAGACTGTAGGTCTGTAGGTCATTCTGTAGGTCAGTAGGTCATGTGGGTAGAGGGGTTTATTATGACACCACTAGAGATCCTTATGACCTGATTGTCCCATGTTAGTCTGTAGGTCACGTGGGTTGAGTGGTTTATCTTGAGCCACCAACTTTGGTTTAATAAAATGTCATTTTACATGTAAAAACAATAGGAGATCATATTCAATACTGTTTTTTCAAAGTATAGTAACCTGGCTTTAATCATAACCTAGCCTTAAGCTGCAGTACAACTGATACAAATTCAATAGGAATAGGAAACACAGTTAAAACTATAAAGAGAAAATGTTATTGGTATGCCAGTCATACAAGTTGCTCTCACCTCTAGATTTCCATCTGATATGGGTTGCACCTGAAATCATAGAACTAACTTTCTTAATTTGTCCCCTCCACCCCCTCCCCTCCCCCACAGGTTGCCAGTCCCCATGTAAGCTAGATGATCTGATCACCCTAACAAAGGACACAGTCCCTGTGGACTGGGACGCTGAATGTAAGGCCCAGACATCAGTGGCTGCATCAGGTGCACTTACACCAGGTACGTCCAGGTGTACTACAGCGTCTTGTTTGTGTGCACCTTCTTGTTTTGTTGTTTCATCAACTTAATGAAATAAAGCAAGTAGTACAGTGTTTATGTTGTGTAGGTTGGGAGCTGACACACATACAACTGTTATGTTGTCTCTGGCCTGTAGGCCTGAAGATATCTGGCCACCAGTGTAGTTGGCCAGCTATATAGTTGGCCACCAGTGTAGTTGGCCAGCTATATAGTTGGCCACCAGTGTAGTTGGCCAGCTATATAGTTGGCCACCAGTGTAGTTGGCCAGCTATATAGTTGGCCACCACTATACAAATTAGTCATTAGTTTAGTTAGCCTGTGGTAAATGGTTGCCAGTATATAGTTGTTGGCCAGCCATATAACGGCCACCTGTAAAGTTGTTTGGCAGCCAATTCTAGTAGCCACAAAGATACACTTCACCAACATCTTGTAACTAACAATATTTTTAGAGTGGTTTGTCAGTATCATTTCAAACCAGTGGAAACATTATTGTAACATTGCTGCCAAAATTGATCAGACCTCTTTTCAGTGGCATTTTACATATGTAGTCTGTCTTGGCTCAAAACAGCCATGCTGTAATTAACTGAGCCTATTGTAATATTTTTAAAATAACATCTTGCTGTGTCATTGTTTTTTTCTGCTTAGCTGTGATTATCCTAAACTTGATCCTTTCCTTATGGATGTAAACAAGGGTACAGTTTTGAAACCAAATAATTTCCTTCTGCTGCTACTCACAATCAGCTTCAGTCTTTTTTGCTACAGTTTATATTTTACGTACACATTATAAACTAAAAAAATATAAAATTATATAATCTATGTATAAAGTTGTGTTTTTAATCAACTCTGTTGTATGCCCATTTTAAGATTTAAATGAAAGAATTCTTTTTTTAACTGTTCCTGTGTGCTCCTGCGCTACTGCCTTCTTTACAAATTCCAGTAGGAATAAATACCCACAACTTCCAAAACGATATCCCATGTAAACTCAACAAGTTCGTACTCAGCATCTTTTGTCCTATTTACTAGCTTAACAAGCTTGTTATGTAGAATTTATTCCAACGCAATAAGAGCAGCTTTGCAATGTGGACAACAATTTTTTTTGCCTAAACAACTGATGTTATATTGGCAAAGGGAAATAACCAGTAACTCAAGCTCTTTGACCCAATAAGATATTTTAACTGGGATAAGCAAAACTTAGTTAGCTTCACTTCTGAGTATGCATTTTAATATTTGTTATATTATCTTTACCAAATGGCATTATAAGTATAAAAACTGGGCATGGGTACGTAAACTGAATTGCAATAAAAGGTTTTG
This sequence comes from Physella acuta, assembly GCF_028476545.2. Taxonomy (NCBI): domain Eukaryota; kingdom Metazoa; phylum Mollusca; class Gastropoda; family Physidae; genus Physella; species Physella acuta. The sequence goes on along the minus strand of NW_026731706.1, from coordinate 521,157 downwards.
GAAGTTTTATTTAACTAGCACTAACTAGCCAAATGTTTAGGCTTAAAGTCACCATCAAGGTTTTGGAAGTTTTATTTAACTAGCACTAACCAGCCAAATGTTTAGGATTAAAGTCACCATCATGGTTTTGTAAGTTTTATTCAACTAGCACTAACTAGCTTAATTGTTCAGGGTTAATAAACTTTGTATCACCATCCAAAAGATAAGTTTAATGGAAGGTTTTGTAAGTTTTATTCAACTAGCACTAACTAGCTTAATTGTTCAGGGTTAATGAACTTTGTGCCACCTTCCAAAAGATAATTGCACTGGTAGGAAGTTTAAATTTACTAGCAGTAACTAGCTGAATGTGTAGAGTTAGTGTCGCCATCAAGATTTTGGAAGTTTTATTTAGCTAGTACAAACTAGCTGACATGGTGTGCTGCTTTTCAAATTGCTTTTTTTTTTCTATTTCCAACACGTATTCACATTGACTTCAGTTCAATTAAAATTGAAACTACTCAGATAATCATCCTTACAATTGTCATAAACTTGATAAAACTAATTGAATGAAATTAACTGCAGTATTGATTTCTTTGATAATGAGCTTGACCATTTAAATTTTACTTTCACTGAGCATAAATCATTTGTTTTTCAGAAATTTCTCATAAGAATATTTTTGTTTGATATTTTTACTAACAAATTGTTTAGTTTATAGTTTTACAATTTGAAACATAAATCGTAGCTCATCCATCATTTACCATATTGAGATATGTGAATTGAACACCACTGTTGAATTTGTTGTATTTACTGCGATGCCAACTTCTAACAACACAAATTTCTATTTTTAGCCTCCTGGATTGCCCTGAGTGTAGGCATCTGTATCTGTGTCATCATCGCAGTGGCGCTGGTTGTCATGGTGATCAGGCTCAAGAGGAGGCAGGCTGGAGTCTACTCCAAGCTTTGACCAAGTTTGTTAGAGCCTCATTGAATCCACTCACATCCTGATGTTAATTTATTTGCTCCAGTCCATTGTTGGTTTAAAAAAAATCTAATTTTAATCTAGTGACAAGATAGTCCCACCCACTATCAAAATCAATCCCACTTTATGTACAAATTGAAGTGATGTTTTTTTTTGTTACATTTCGTTTTTTTTTTTTAACAAACAAAAAAAATCCCCAAGTCCTTACATCAAGAGAATGTTTGGCTTGTTTTGGTTTTCAGTTGAGTTGAAGAAAAGTTATAAAAATCTGGTATGTTAATGTTTTTGTTTCATTGTTTTTATAAATTGTTTAAGTAAATGCCACTTAAAATAATCAATTGTATAAATGATTCTCCGGTCTTCCAAATAGATTTAGCCTACAGTTAGTAGCTAGTCTAGTTTCAACTGTTAGAACAATAGGTGATTATGTACTCATATTTTAGTTAAGTAAAACTGTTCTGTAGTTGTTTCATAAGATCTAAGTCAGAACAAAAGATGTTCTATGATGATAAAAGAGCATGCTTGCTCTAAGTTGTTTTGTTATTGTATTTAATTTTAAATCAAATGATGGATATTATTTTTTAATGTTATCAATTCACAAAAAAATGTTTTTTTTAAATATAAAAAGCCAGCCAAATTATGTAGTCTAAGTCAGCTATGTTATATTATAAACAGATTTCATTTTTCTTACAACCAATCTGCTTATGTTCTTGTAACTGTTGGGTGGGGGTACTTTTATTAACATTTCCCTTCATCTGTGATAATTTCAAGCTTGTTGTAGATTTGTACTCATTCTCAACACTACACTGTACTACACTCATACTCACATACAACACTCCTACACATACCCTGACTGCTGTCCTACTCTTAACACTGTCCTACCCTCAACACTGTCCTACCCTGAACACTTTCCTACCCTGACTACTGTCCTACCCTGACTACTGTCCTACCCTGACTACTGTCCTACCCTGACTACTGTCCTACCCTGACTACTGTCCTACCCTGACTACTGTCCTACCCTGAACACTTTCCTACCCTGACTACTGTCCTACCCTGACTACTGTCCTACCCTGACTACTGTCCTACCCTGACTACTGTCCTACCCTGACTACTGTCCTACCCTGACTACTGTCCTACCCTGACTACTGTCCTATTCTCAACACTTTTATTACTTTCCAAACCATAGTTTGGTCTAACAGCCTATTGACCATATGATAATTTGAACCAAACAGTGCTTGAAGCCAGTTGATTTGCAATAATTCATCTATGGAGAATTCAATTGATAAAAATAAAATAAGATTTACAAACAAGTTTGTACTTCCTCGACTATGCCTTATTGTAAACTATTGTTATCTTAGCTAACAAGTTAAAACATGGTAGGTTCTAAACATTTTTTTTCTCTTCAAACTTTTAAATATTAACTAATGACGACGCCACTAATTCCAATATTTTATTTTTTTAACATTAAAGACAAATATAAAAATATTTTATTTATTGGTTGGTAAACTTTTGTTTAGTTGTTTCTAGCTCCCTCTGATAATCAAATATTTGTAAAATATCAGTTTTTTTTTACCATTTAGCTCATACACACGCTCTGGTCCAGGTAATGCCTTGTGTGCCAATAAATAATTTTATAGATAATATTTTGTTTTAAAACTAAACCAAATGTTTGAAACAGGGTTTTCTTCTCCTTAAATTCTGGTCATTAACTTTAAACTGTTAATTATGTTCTTTTTATTTTGATGTAACATTGGTGTCCTATTGGAAATGTTTTTTTTTGTTACATTTTCTTTGATTCATGTTTTTATTTTCTAGTGTAGGCTTATTGTTTCTTTTATTATGAATAAAACAAACATATTTTTGCAATTAATTTTTTTTCATTAAATTTATGTTATTAATTTTAGTGGAAAAACAATTTTATTTAAAACTGGAATTGTATAAATTCTGAAGTAAAAAAATCTGCCTCAAGATATCTGCACATTTCTTGTTTAGTTGATTGAAATTAATTAAAGCTTAGTTATTTATAATATTTGACTTGATGAGTTAGTGATATTTAGTGTGTACTTTGTTAAAAGAAGTGTTGTGTAAGGGGGGGAGGGGGTTGGAGTTCCTGAAAGAAACATTAGCATCTTCTAACAAACATCACTGACATGTAGATGTAGAATAAAGATGACCAGAGCACACTAGCAATTATATTCCCTCCCTTTGCTGGTATACGAGCATACAAATCAAAGGATATTGGTGGTTTGTGGCACCAGTTCAATAGCGAATCTATTTTGAGAGCGTTGTTTAAATAATATTCAAAGTTTTGAAATGGAAGACAAAAATAACGAGATTTAATCTAACAGCTGTAACAACGGGGGACAACTTTCATGCTCTGTGAAGAATGGTCTATGAATTAGTGGGGGGGGGGGGGGGTAACGACGATTACTTGCCCCTAACGCTAGTCGGCTCTCGGTTGTGAAACTTGCACCAGTCACCGGGTGATTGAGCAATCGCAAGTATTTAATCTTATTATTTCCCCTTTTTTAGTGATCGCAAGTATTTAATTTTATTATTTCCCTTTTATAGTGATCGCAAGTATTTAATTTTATTATTTCCCTTTTTGTAGCGATCGCAAGTATTTAATACTGTTTACTCTTTTTTTTTTTTTTTTTTTGTTATTGAGCATAGCAATATTTGAATTAGTTTGTTTGTCTAATTTAGTATCTGAATAGATAAAAAAATTTAATTTTACGATGTTATCAGAGAATCAATTTATCTGAAAACTGCTGTATTAGAATTGTGCCAAAATATGTTAGCCCCTAACACTTGACTTGAAATTGTGACCATAGTAAAAACTCGTAAAATGTATCTTTATTTCTCAAACCGTGTTTACATTACACTTGCTGCGGGTTTTTTCTTCTAGATATGTATATAGGCCTTACATGTCTAGAAAAAACAACGCAATAAGCAATAAGTAATTTAGCATGCAAGTTCGGTGAAGAATTTTTTTTATATATGAAAATAACTAGTTGCTGGTTTACTTTTCTAGACATGTAACCTATATTCCTACTATCTATGTGTAAACAAGGTTTCATAGTTAGACTACAACTCACATAGGATTTGGATCAGAAATATCCACAAAGAAGTGTTCATCTATCTATCTATATATATGATTCTATACTGGGAGACGCTAGAAAACAAGCTGTAAACGTGCTCCCTACCACCCCCACCCCTACATGGTCTTAGTGAGCTGTGTTCACTCTAAATGTTTACAAGCAGAGCCGGGTTTAGTGACGACTATTAGGGGCAGATAATTTAGTTTGAAACGTAGGGGGGGGGGGGTAACTAAGTGGAGTTTACTTTAACGGGGGGGGGGGGGTGGAGGAGGGGGGGGGGGGTTTATCGTCCTTAACGAGCTACTTATAATGTTTTAAAGAAATATTTTCAGTGGCAGCATTGGTACTGTCGAATTCACAAATTATGAATAACTGAAAAGTAGAAAAAACAACTAAATAGTGGCGTATGATTTGCCGCGGGTCGGCTCGTATATATATAATTCTTTTCTGGGAGCCGTTAGAAAACAAGCTGCAAGCGCCTCCTTGCAATCCCCTCTCTTTCTCTCTATCACTATCACTACCACCCCCACCCCGACATTGTCTGGTGAGCTGTGGTCACGCTAAATGTTTAAAAAGCTAAATGTTTACAAATCGTAGAGCCGTAGAGCCGGGTTTCTATTAGGGGCAGATAATTTTGTTCGATTTTAAACTTACAGGAGGTAACTAAGAAATAACTAAGAGGAGGCTGCTTTCACGGGGGGGGGGGGGTTGTGTAGGGTCGGGGTTAGGGGAAAGGGGGGGGGGGGTAGTGTTTTAAAGCAAATATTTTCAGTGGCAGCATTGGTACTGTCGAATTCACAAATTATGAATTACTGAAAAGTAGAAAATAAAACAACTAAATAGCGGCGTATGATACGCTGCGGGTCGGCTCGTATATATAATTCTCTTCTGGGAGACGCTAGAAAACAAGCTGTAAACGCGCTCCATCCCCACCCCTACATGGTCTTAGTGAGCTGTGGTTCACGCTATGTTTACCTTCGTGGAGTCGGGTTTAGTGACGGCTATTAGGGGCAAATAATTTAGTTTGAAACGATTTTAAACGTTGGGGGGGGGGGAAGAGGGGAAAGGAAGGGGGGGGGAGGGGGAAGGAAGGGGGGTGGGTTATGGTCCTTAACGAGCTACTTATAGTGTTTTAAAGAAATATTTTCAGTGTCAGCGTTGGTACTGTCGAATTCACAAATTATGAATTACTGAAAAGTAGAAAAAACAACATTTGCTAACTAGTTGGTCCCAATTTCTTCACCATTTGCTAACTACCATAGCACCACTTCGTCTCCATTGCTTACTTGTAGTATATGCCTGCCTCATTTAGGTTCTTTACAATCGTAATTCTTAGGGTAGGCCAATCAAGTTTAAAATAGACGATTTTTCTGCTTACATTTATTTAATCCTAATCTAGGGATTTTATTTAGATCTTTTTCTGTAAATTAAAATAATTACAGGCCCTCAATCAAAGCTAACAGCTGCCCTCCTTCTACTGTTTTACAGGCTTCGTAAGGTCAACAACTCAAGGTCCTTTAATCTAGGTCCACAACTCAAGGTCCATTACTGAAGGTCCATTACTGAAGGTCCATTACTCAATGTCTCTTATGCCAACCTCCATGCGATTTTAATTAGATCAAATAATGTAAATAAAATGTTCTTTGTTTAAAAACTAAAATGTAGAGTTATCTCCCTTCTACCATAAACCAACAAAGGTTGCTTTTGTTTATAATGTTTGGCTTTTAGAACTTTCTGTACAAACCCTGCTCGAACTCATTTAGGCCAGGCTTCCCATATGCTTTTAAAGGCTTAATATGATATTCGACCAACTTTTAAGTTATATAAAGTTGGTCAAATGACGTGTGTGTTCATGTGTAGAACCACATTATTAGTGTTTCTTCCAGACTTTTTTCTCCAGGAAGGGTGGGGGGGGGGGGGTGGCGGACACTGTTAAAAGTATATATTTTCTGTATAAATCGTTCGGGGGGGGGGGGGGGCGGTAAACTCTCTTCGGAGGGGGGGGGTGAGGTGGGGGGGGGGAGATGCCTGGAAGAAATACTGCACATTATGTAGGCCCTATTTGCCAATTTGTCTAAAAACCAGAAAATGTTAATTAAAATTTAAACGTTGTTGACACTTTTAAAATAAATCCACCCCGCCCACGTCATGTGGGCGTATATTTAATAGCCCACAAACTGATAGCCTACATCTCCAATACACATGTCCTTAGCCACCATGCAACCATTTTATATATATATATATATATATATATATATATATATATATATATATATATATATATATATATATATATATATATATATATACCAGAAACAGGTGAAATCTACTTCCTTTGCCACATGGTCTCCGTCAGTTTCGAAAAGAGAAATTAATTATTTTTTTTTACTAATGATTGATAGACCTGTATAAATTGGATTGGGATTTTTTTTTCTGGAAATTCCCTCTGCTACTAATGAATGTTTATGCCAAACGGGTATTACCTGTTCTATTTTAATCCCAGACAACACTTTGTAATATTATCTACTGTCTGATTGGCTAAAGCGGCATGAAGCGGGTAGATGGAGGTTTCCTGTAGACTTTTGTAGCAATTAAATTGATTAAAGCCAGAGATAGTCTTGTCATACTTATGGCTAAAGTGTTAATTATTTTCATTCGTGCCAGCGTTAGTTTGGTTTTAATTATAAGGGGACATTTGTTTTTGCAAGCGTTAATTTGTTACTAACCAAATGAAGCTTTTGCTATGATTAGAACTTAAAATAATTTAAAGTAGTTCCGAATCTAGAGTTTTTATGAGATCATATGGATAATTCCATTATTTTATTGTTGCCACGCTATTTGTTTACTGAATGTTTCCTGGTTCTCGTCGCTACACTCCTCTTAAAAGTCAGAACCCCCCCCCCCCCCGGCAAAAAAATAATTACTAGTTTAAGGTAAATGAACACGTTATTAATTCTGTACTTTAAAACAATAAAGCTATTCATAGATATCCATCACGACACATCGTAGTAAAATTCTAACCCCCCCCCCCTCCAATTCAACACCCACCCCACCCCGCCCCACATGCAAGAAAAGTCAAATAAACTTATATCTTTAGAAAATGGGGTAGGACTCAAATTAAATATTAAAACAAGGGATTTTTTTTTATGTCACTAGAAAGACCCAGTTAAAATAAGAGTTTCTTCAAGGCATCTCTTCGCCCCCCCCCCCCCCCCCCCCGAACGAAATGAAAATTATATAGAAAATATATACTTTTAACAGTGTCCGCCTCCCCCCCCCCCCCCGAAAATTTCAAGTGCCCACCCCCCCCCCCCCCCCCCTCCACCTTAGAAAAAAGTCTGGAAGAAACACTGGTTAAAATACGCATGTAGATAAAGCACAAAAAAAAACAGTTTCTAAAATGACTGCACGTTGTAATTTAAAGACACTTCTAAAGCCAAACAAGCCTTTACAACCATATACAAAACACAGAAATGGAAAAAATAAAATCTTCCCGAAAACCAACCACAGACTCTTCAAAAGTAATGGCTACCATTACTGCGCTGCATTACTTGAAATTGATGTGGTAACAGTTTCAGATATGCCATCGTTTCAGAATAATTTATGGCTTTGGGTATTCTATCGTTTCAGAATGATTTATGGCTTTGGGTATTCTATCGTTTCAGAATGATTTATGGCTTTGGGTATTCTATCGTTTCAGAATAATTTATTGCTTTGGGTATTCTATTGTTTCAAAATAATTTATAGCTTTGGGTATTCTATCGTTTCAAAATAATTTATAGCTTTGGGTATTCTACTGTTTCAGATTGATTTATGGCTTTGGGTATTCTATCGTTTTAGAATGATTTATGGCTTTGGGTATTCTATCGTTTCAGAATAATTTATAGCTTTGGGTATTCTATGGTTTCAGAATAATTTATAGCTTGGGTATTCTATCGTTTCAGAATAATTTATGGCTTTGGATATGCCATAGTTTTAGAATAATTTATGGCTTTAGGTTTGCCATCGTTTCAGAATGATTTATAGTTTTTGGATTTGCCATAGGTTTAGAATAATGTATGGCTTTAAGTTTGCCATCGTTTCAGTATAATTTTTAGCTTTGGATATGCCATAGTTTTAGAATAATTTATGGCTTTAGGTTTGCCATCGTTTCAGAATGATTTATAGTTATTGGATTTGCCATAGTTTTAGAATAATGTATGGCTTTGTATGTGTCGTGAACTGAGGATGAATCTAGAAGAAATTGTATGGCTTTGTATGTGTCGTGTGACTTACTTACTCGTGTACTGAGGATGAATCTAGAAGAAATTGTATGGCTTTGTATGTGTCGTGTACTGAGGATGAATCTAGAAGAAATGCCAGCAACGTCACAAAGCTGAGCACCTCCTAGGAAAAGTAACATTAAGACGCCCAACCAGAAAGCAGGTTGTTTTTTGAAATCGCCAACATAGTCGTCAGTAATAGGCATAAAGGGAAACCACTTTTTGAAGACGGCCTCGTGAATATTGGGCTTTGAAAGGAAAAGATATATGGCAGTTATGTTACATGTAATAATAGTCTTTACCACTACGATTTGTACAACTGTTAGGCCTAACCATTATATGTTTATTGGTGTCGTTGATTAAAAATGTATTTTTTAAAATTATGAATATCTTAATTTAAAAAGTTATTTAACGTTCTAAAGGATTATATTTTAAAAAATTAAAACGACGTTGAATATTCGTGTAGTTTTGACTTATTAAAACGTTATTTTTTTTTTTTCTTGTGAGCCAATTTAATTTTTAAAAAAAACATCTTACTTATTTGTTAAACGTTGTTTTCTTTATCTTGAAAGCCATTTTAATTTAAAAAAACCATCTTACTTATTTGTTAAACGTTTGAAAACTGTTTGAGAATTCCGTAAACATTGTACAGTCTGTCAACTAGTTGTTGTTTTTTTTTAAATTTTATTTTATCCTATGCTTTTACACAATTCAAGTTTGGCCATTAGCACGATTGCCATATCACATAGGCTCAGTATTGTACGCAGAGGAGAGGGGAGCGGGGAGGAACATGTAAAAAAATAGCACCTTATTTCGATGAAATGAGAGAGGCGCTTTTTTATTGTACAATATCTGTCCATTTTAACGTCTATCCGCTGTTTGCGTCATACGTGCTTGATATGGGCCGTCAATCAAGGATCTTCACAAGTGTAGCTGTTGTTTGAGTTGTCGGACTTATTCATTCAATCACCTTTTATTTGGGATCCCTACTATCTTTGGGTTTATATGGGATACCATCTATCTATCTTTGGGTTTATATGGGATACCATATATCTTTTGGGTTTATATGAGGTGCCAACTATCTTTGGGTTTATATGGGATACCATCAATCTTTGGGTTTTTTAAATCGGTCTATAGACGTAGATAATTGTTTACTTAAAGTGTGCCCGTAGAACGCCATTTTGCTTAACTTTGATAAGTGAATACTAGCAGGAAGTTGCCAGGTCCCTAGTCTGTCAACTGATCTAAAGCATCTTTTAAAGGCTATGCGTACAGACGCACATATTTGTAGATGTATATAAAACTTTCTCACATAACATCAAGACCGTTAATATGAATCCAGATGATCAGCACGTACAGATGTAGCCAACTTAAAGACCATATTGTTCAATAACTCGGTAATTTTAATTAAAACAATAGAAACATACTGGAGAATACAGTAAAACTGCCTCCACAAGATGAACAATTAAACTTAAGAAAATGAATAACTTTTTTTTTTAAACAATAAATATTAAAGCCTGTGAAACTGGTAATACTTTTTGCAAATTGTAATTGCAGTTACCATTAAAGAGGAATGTGAACTGTAAAATGACCTAGCATATAAATTGTTATATACAATAATCTTTAATGAACGCAAAAATAAAGCGGGAGTAATTTCCCCTGAACTTTATCAAATATTCTTATAAAATAATACGGAGGATGGCAACTCGGGATATAGACATGATTTTTTTATCAATTTTAAATTACTTAAACTTTAAAAAATAGAATAGAATCTCGTAGAAAAAAGAATTGCGCACCAAATGAACAGCAAACAGAAGGCAGAGAATTAGATCTTTTACTTACACGTGAAATTTCATTTATCTATCTGAAACAGTACACAAGTTACAGGCTTTTGAATAATTGAAAGTAGAATAAGTTTCACTTCCGGTTACCGGAAATCGCTGAAAAGCTGATCCAAAACTATAAATTTGATGCAATATTTATATATAACATTTCATCAACCTACCTGCTTACAGCTAGAAAGTACACAAGAAAGAAAAAATTTACTGCAATATAGCCTAATGACCATGAGACACAAGAAAAAGTGTTACTTAAAAAAAAAGTCTTTTTTTTAAACAAAAAATATAAAAATATAATTAAATCATTTAATTTTTTAAAATCTTAAACATATTATTTACAATGTCCTTTCGATTAATATTGAAAACATTGTAACACCTTTACATAGATTCCGCTTTTATAAACTTCATACTTGTTTGATAGTTTAGAATTTTTATAATAATATATTTAACTCTAATTAAAGACAAAATTATGTGTAAAATCAATTTTCTGTAAGATGTTACATTTTAACAAGTAAAAAAAAATTTTGGTCTATTTTTTTTGGTCTATTATTATTAAGTATATAGACAGATGTGTAATCAACAATTCTTATTAAAAATTACATTATGTCAAAAAGTTTTGTTTTACAGTGATCACAGTCTATCTTACGTTTCTTGTGATTTGTTTTAGTTTGTATTGTGTGTTGATTTTGTGTTGTGTTTTCAGCTGTTGTATTTGTTCGTGAGATATTGTTTCGTGTTGCGTATTGTTTATTTTTTTTATTTTAAAATGTATATTACGTCGTAGCGAAGAAAAGACAAATAATTTATATATATATATATATATATATATATATATATATATATATATATATATATATATATATATATATATATATATATATATATATATATATATATATATATATATATATATATATATATCGCCCTTACTTTATTTACCTGATTCCTATCATCTACTCTTCATACTTGTGCTATATGAATGTGCTACGCAATCTCCTACTTCACTTTGTAAATAATTGTTTTTTAGAATCTAAACTAAGTCGTTGTTTTAACACGCAACGACAGGCAATATTGCTGTAATTCTATGTCACCAATCAGTCTATAAAAGCATTCAATGGAGGTAAATTGGTCCATAAAACAATCAAGGGAGCTAAGATGGTCAATATCGTGAGAAAATCAAACTTCTACCCAAACTTCTAATCAGACTTCTTGAAATATTTATTTTTAATTTTAAGAAATAGGGCCACCAAATATGCGATAAGTCACACTTTTTTTTTCAGAAACTTCCTCCTTACTAATGTAACCAATCGTCACAAAAGTCAGACCCCACACCCCCACCCCTCCAACTCGATCACTCCCTTCCCTACCGCTCCCCGGGCTTCCCCCACCCTTGACGTCGCTTTTTGACGACCCAGGAGACGAACTAGCTCTCCACGTAACAACCACCACGGCTGCAACACATCTGCATCTCCCAGGGAATTCCCTCGACCTCGTTGCTATTTTTAGACCTAATCGATATCGACCAGTCTCACTTGCCGTACTAAAACTGCAAGCGAAGCCGCCTGGACGTCACGTGGTCACAGGCCGATCGCAAATATCGGGAAGTAAAAAAACCAGGTGATGCTAAATTTATGATGAAACAATGAAACCTGATGAAAAGAAAAGAAAAAAGGAAAGAAAAAAAATATCGCTACCCAAAATGGCTAATTGGTTTGAAGTTCAGTTTCGTTAAATTAACATATGGATAGGAAACTTTTGGAAATCAGAAATAGAAAAGTTCTGTTGACGTTGATCGGGGTGTGTATAAATACAGGCACCAAGACCCGAGTTTCAAACAAAGCTTCTCCCAGCAGTAGCATCAACATCATACCACCTTGTATCAACAACAACATCTGCTTTAAGACTATTCAAGATACTGCTTAGAAAATTTTTTCCAGTATAAAGTTTTCGTAAAGAAATAAAACTTCTTATAATGGCTATAACAATGCTTCAAATTTTATGTCTGTCAGTTGCTGTTGGTAAGTTGATGATATTATATTTTATTTCCTTGATCTACTTGTGTGGAAATAATTATCCGAAAGTTTCTCATTACATTAATGAAAAATTGGAACAAATACGACATCAGTAAATTTTACTGACCAGGGTTCAAGGGCGCTTGTAATTATCTGGCACCATACAACGTTAGTGCCAGAGAATAACTTAATGTTTCTATGTTAGGGGAACATAGAGTGGAAGTCTAAAGATAATAGTTTTATGTTAAGGGTCTTCAATAATGACGTCACATTCGAAAAGGGAGGGGGGATGAGGGGTCCGTAATTTTATGACGTGTGATGAGGGGGATGGGGTGTGGTGGTTCAGATAGTGTACGTCACACTTTTGCAGTTTAAAAAAGTAATGTTAGAAACTAGATTGTAGCAGTTATTTCGCGTTTTAGAAAACTGTTCTTTAAATTTTAATAGACATTGATGAATATGGTTGCTGTATGTAGAAAAGTTCAATGGAATGCAACAAAATGCATCTAGCCAGGTATCACCATCTCATCTTTTCCTGTGCCGAAGACACTTTAGGTAGATGAAGTAGAGTTCATGTGTCAATAACCTCGGCATACAAGGGGATAATATGATAACCACTATCCCCAGCGGTTTTAGTTTCCCAAACGTGAGTCAGGTGCTCATTAGGGCTGGACAAACTAAGGCACCTCCTACACACTCGGGCCCTGGATTCGAACTCGATACTTTCGGTTTAGCAATCATAAACTCGTCCTTATTATAAACATAATAATGGAATCGCTGTACTTCTATAGACAGACAGACGTTAAATATGTCCAACTAAAACGTAAAGGTAAAATTAACATGGTGCGGATTTAAGAGATTAACAGCTCACACTTTGTTTACCCAGGTCACGTGACTAGTGCCGCCATACCAACGGCCTTGGCCGTGGAGGCCTCCAACATCGCTCTCACTTCCTGTATGGCCGTCAGCTCAGCGAGCCAATCGTCTGCCGGGATGACGCTCGCTATCTCACAAACTACAGCCACCAACGAGCGGACAAGTTTGAGTAATTTGGAGAACTACAACAAAAATCTTCTGGACATGACAACTTCTTTCATGAATAAAGTAAGTGTGAAGGGCATTTTAATATACTGTTGTCTAGTTCTTTCATGAATAAAGTAAGTTTGGGGTTTATTTTAAAATACTGTTGTGTAGCTCTTTTATGAATAAAGTAGGTTTGGGGTTTATTTTAAAATACTGTTGTCTTGTTTTTTCTTTGAATAAAGTAAGCGTGGAGTTAATTTTAAAATACAGTTGTCCTGACATGTTTTTTTTTTACCCGGACACTTTAATAAAGAAATTAAGATTTATTTAAATAGTATAACAGTGGTCCACTTATTTCTCGCTGATTTTACACAGCCGTTATAGAAAATATTTTAGTGTGTATAATTACAAGCCAAACATTGGGTAATATTCCTTCCCACCCCCTCAACTAGGTCCGAGCTGAATTTATCGGTCTGCAGCTAAAGTCAATATTCTATTAATTTGTTTAATTAGTGATTAGCTTCGTGTTGTTATTTAATGAATGTAACCAATGTTTTATCTTCTCTACAGTACAACAGCTAGTTATTTAATGAATGTTGCCATTGTTTTATTTATTCTACAGTATAACAACTGGCTGCCCGATGTTTCATCACAGCTGACCAAACTAGTCAAAGATCTCACCTTGCTCAAGGCCGTCCAGCACAGCGGGATCTCGTCAGAGATGGTAAGTGGTTGCTGGTGTGGTTGGTGTGGCGGGTAGGTGGTGTGGTGGGTGGTTGGTGTGGTGGGTGGGTGGTGTGACGGGTAGGTGGTGTGGTGGGTGGTTGGTGTGGTGGGAGGGTGGTTGGTGTGGTGGGTAGGTGGTGTGGTGGTAGGTTGGTGTGGTGGGTGGTTGGTGTGGTGGGTGGTTTGTTGTTTGTGTGGTGTAGCATTTGGTTGGTGTGGTTGGTGTGGTGGGTGGTTGGTTGGTGTGGTGGGAGGTTGGTGTGGTGGGTGGGTGGTGTGACGGGTAGGTGGTGTGGTGGGTGGTTGGTTGGTGTGGTGGGAGGTTGGTGTGGTGGGTGGTTGGTGTGGTGGGTGGGTGGGTGGTGTGACGGGTAGGTGGTGTGGTGGGTGGTTGGTTGGTGTGGTGGGAGGTTGGTGTGGTGGGTGGTTGGTGTGGTGGGAGGTTGGTGTGGTGGGTGGTTGGTGTGGTGGGAGGTTGGTGTGGTGGGTGGTTGGTGTGGTGGGAGGTTGGTGTGGTGGGTGGTTGGTGTGGTGGGAGGTTGGTGTGGTGGGTGGGTGGTTTGTTGTTTGTGTGGTGTAGCATTTGGCTGGTGTGGTTGGGGTGGTTGATTGCTCTTATTGACTTAATTGTGTATGACATGGATAACATAGTGTGTTCAGTATTTGGTCTAATCTGGATGATGTGGCTGTTTCCGCCTACTTATGAGGCTAGTCTACTAGATATTCTGTTCAATAGTTTTAATACCAAGTTTAGCAATCATAAGACTCCACATTAAAAAAATGTTATACACCATTGTCTAACACAAACAGCAAAATAAAAACATTTTTTTTATCTTTTACACAGAACTCACGCTTACATTTACTGACCCAGTTCGCCATTTTCGCGAACATTCTCCAAAAAAACCTCAACGACCCAGCCTTCGTCGACTGCACGCCAGAGTTACTCACCCTCAGCCAAACGACCGTGCAGGCGTCATGCGTCCTGAAGACGCTGCTCCAGCCAACACTGACCAACGACGCCATCAGAGCCTACATCAACCAAGACGTCAGCATGCCAGTGGTGTCCATCGCTGGAGAGATCGGTTCCGTTAAAAGGGCCTACATGACGACCGTGGTCAAGTTGATGAACAACATTTTTAGTCGCGTTAGGGTGATTGGGCACACGTCGGTTATACTAGCCGATGTGTAATGAAATACTCGGACACGTAAGCATAACAAGTCTTGTTTTAAATATCACCCATTTTAAACTGCTGAACTGGTAAATTGATGTATTGAAGAGACGCCAATTTAGTAAGAAAAGAACATCGACGATTTTAAACTGCCAAAAATCAAGATGAAAAATCAAAAAGGTACCATCTCCAATTAGGCTAAATTTTAAACCAAGTAAAAATTTAATATATAGACTATCTTTTTAAAAATAGTTGAACTTCATTTTTGCTAGAAATTTTCACATAGAATATTTTGGGGTAAGTCAATGTGATCAAAATTTAGTGTTGCAACAATATTAATACTCTTACATTTCCTTTTTTTTTAAAGAAAGGTTCTGTTTTCAACGTTAACCTAATGGTATGCATTAGTTTGATCGCCCCGTCGGGGATATCTTTAACCAACCTACATTTCTATGCAAAAGTTATCTAAATTATGATTATATTTATTCCATTTTTTGCGTAAACAGAACAGAAGTTATTAATTTTGTAAGCAAGACGGATAAAATATTTAGACCTAAAACATTGTATTTTCACCTGTGTGGGTTTTCAACACTTTGTATTGGGTGCAATATTTTGTCCTTATAAATTTTACATCAGTCCAAATTTTTATTATAACTTTACGTATACTGTATATCTGTATATTTTAAAAATGCTTTTATATTAAGTCACTTTTTTCTAGTCTTATTGTTTGAACAACATTCCATGCTACTGCAAGCTATGTTTTATTTAGCTTGTACTTGATGTATTTTTATGATTATATTTGAACAAATATATGTAGGTTCTATAATATATGTTAAATAAGACAACATTTGCCGTCTTTTCCTGCCTTGCTCAATAAGAAAACAGATTTTATGTCGATGACATATTTTTGTCAACAACAGTGTCTAACATTCCATTTAAATAGAGTTTATTTTACATGTATCACTATCCTCCTCTAACATTCCATTTTAAGAGAGTTTATTATACTTGTATTGCTACCGTCTCTACCATTCCATGTCACGGGACATAATTCGTCTCACTGCCTTCAATTGTTGCCATTGACTGTAAACATGAAACATTTCTTTTACCTGCCTACATAAATCTAACATTCTACGTGAAGTGACAAACTTGTTTAACTGCCCAAGCCATACGGCGATACCATTTAAATGAACATACGTCCTAACCTGCCTCACTACATACATTCCAATTCTCGAGTTCATTTGTTTTGTCTAACTGCCTTTCTAGGAGCTTAAAACACTCACCTCAAGTAGCAGCATCTAACTGTCTACAATGTTTGCTATATATATGCAACAAAAATGTTTTTTTGTCTTTGTTAAAGTTATTTTAACTTTACTTTACAAATGACGCGCTTACATTATATGTAGGCAACTGCATGATATTTCTTTATTAAATGGAAATGTTGTGAACTATTATGAACCCAGACTCTCCAGTTAGGAGATTTTTACTTCGGTAGTAAAATGTAACTCATAATGAGTAATCAATGTTACTGGTTTAGCTTTAACTTTAAACTATGTTTATTATCTTGAGTTGTTGTTTTATTAAATGTTTAACTTATTATTGATCAGATGTTGAATTATATGCTCATCCTATGTTGAGTTGGTTAATGATCAAATATTGATCTTTTTGTTGGACACATATCAAATTGTAGACATGATGAAAAATTGAGTGTTGCCTATTGATCACAAAATCGGAAATATCAGACAAGAGAATCACATATTATAATTGTTCTAGTCATTTCGCCCCATTCACAGCTAATTGTAGCTAATCATGTTTTTACAAATGTAAATTTTGTACATAAATTTTTTAAAACATTTTCTTGCCAACTTTTAGCAATTGTAATTTCATTTTTTTTTATTATTCCTAGAATAATCTCTGTTTAGTCTCTCATTGTTAGTTTTTTCATCGGCATAAGAAAATTAACTAACTGGTTTATATAATACCTATTAATAAATGATTCATTATAGATTCAATTTTTAAACAACATAGTTAGGTTTTTAAAAAACATGATTTCAAAAATATAATTTCTCAAATCTAGCTTTTAAAAAAAAATTTAATTGAATTGTCCCAATGTTTAAATACAATTTCGACATAATAGATTTTAGTTTAGTAGGATTTAGTACCTCATTAATTAATTTAATACATTGCGACTTGTTAATTTACTTAACATATTGTAATTTATGAATACATCAAAGCACAAAGTCAACCATTGGCTATTATGTATCTGTTTATGTAAGAACCAATTTATGCAAAAATGTTATCTTTAAAGAAGAAATTGTTGTAGTAAATAAACGAATGCAATGACATTGTTGTGATTATACTGTGCAATATTTTAATCAGCTTTTTAAATTACTTTTGTTATTTAAACTTTCGATAATAAATGTTCCATTTCGTTGTTGTTGTTTTTTTTTTTTGCTTTATCAAGCAGATAGTTGAGTGAGTTGTGTTAGGGTAGGTTTAAAAATAAACACAATGGTTTCAATATTATAACAATTGTTAATAAAACTATATCAATAATTAAAGTAATTAAAATTGGGATATTTTATTGTTTTTATTGCGATTAAGTTTTAAATTGTTTTCCCTTGAAAAACATATCAAATAAAAATTGTAAAAAAATCTCTGTTTTGTTGTTATTCTTCAAGGGTGACCTTAATTTCGTGTCATTCTTTTAGTAAGTCTAGTTTTGTTGTTATTCTTCAAGGGTGACCTTAATTTCGTGTCATTCTTTTAGTAAGTCTAGTTTTGTTGTTATTCTTCAAGGGTCACCTTAATTTCGTGTCATTCTTTTAGTAAGTCTAGTTTTGTTGTTATTCTTCAAGGGTGACCTTAATTTCGTGTCATTCTTTTAGTAAGTCTAGTTTTGTTGTTATTCTTCAAGGGTCACCTTAATTTCGTGTCATTCTTTTAGTAAGTCTAGTTTTGTTGTTATTCTTCAAGGGTGACCTTAATTTCGTGTCATTCTTTTAGTTAGTCTAGTTTTGTTGTTATTCTTCAAGGGTGATCTTAATTTCGTGTCATTCTTTTGGCTCCCGGTCAAAAACCCCCTGGACATAAACCCCCTGGACATAAACCCCCCGACATAAACCCCCTGGACAAAAACCCCCTGCGACATAAACCCCCTGGACAAAAACCCCCCGCGATATAAACCCCCTGGACAAAAACCCCCCGCGATATAAACCCCCTGGACAAAAACCCCCCAATTGAGGTTTATATAAGGAAAAACCAAAGATGACGAGAAACAAAATTAATATAAAAATACAAAACAAACATTAGGAAAAAAAAATTATTTTTATTATAACTTTAAAAAGACAGATTGTGAGCGATGCCTCGCAAATACTCAATAATGGTGGACTCATTAAAATTTTTAACAACAGTTAAAATTCGAGAGCTGCTATCAATATATTTTTTTTTTCTGTTTTGGTAAACAGTGACCTGAATTAATCTGTGTACAATAAACCTCTTGGAGAGATTGTTCCTTTTTAATAAAGTCAATAAATTTCCAAATATTTGGGTGGCAACATCCCATATGCGACTGAAAACTTCTGTGCCAGCCTTCAACTGAGTTGTTTGTTTTTGGCATATGGTCTTCTGCACGTGTGTGCATGTTCCAAATGTCAAGTGGAAACATAGGTTGTCTTCGACCTCGACGTTGTGGTCTGCCAATATAGTAGTCCTCAAAGTAGTCTGCAATCGGCATTGCTTCTTGGGGGAAAATTTCCAATAATTTTTCAAAGGCATAACTCATGTGTTCGATGGGAACAAAGGCCAACGCAGGTAGCATTCTGAGCTTGAGAGCAAATTCACTATCAACTTGGTAGAGTTGTTGAAGGCCAGAGTCCTGAATTTTTCTGTATATATTTTGGCTAAGGTCACTCCTTGATTTCGAAAAGGTAGAAACTATTTTGTTAGTCGTAAAAAATTAAATTAATTTAATGTAATTTTTTTTTAATTTCTTGGTTCACATCATCGTTATTTTTTCTTTATATAAACCTCAGTCCGGGGGTTATTATCCGGGGGGTTTATATCGCGGGGGGTATTTGTCCAGGGGGTTTATGTCGCGGGGGGTTTTTGTCCAGGGGGGTTTATGTCGCGGGGGGTTTTTGTCCAGGGGGTTTATGTCGGGGGGTTTATGTCCAGGGGGTTTTTGTCCAGGGGGTTTTTGACCGGACACCCATTCTTTTAGTTAGTCTAGTTTTGTTGTTATTCTTCAAGGGTAATCTTAATTTCGTGTCATTCTTTTAGTAAGTCTAGTTTTGTTGTTATTCTTCAAGGGTGACCTTAATTTTGTGTCATTCTTTTAGTAAGTCTAGTTTTGTTGTTATTCTTCAAGGGTGACCTTAATTTCGTGTCATTCTTTTAGTTAGTCTAGTTTTGTTGTTATTCTTCAAGGGTGATCTTAATTTCGTGTCATTCTTTTAGTTAGTCTAGTTTTGTTGTTATTCTTCAAGGGTAATCTTAATTTCGTGTCATTCTTTAAGTTAGTCTAAGATGCGTGTGTGGAACCGGCTGTCAAGAGATGGGTGCGGTAACGGTGGGGGGTGGGGGGGGGGGTGAATGAGGTAGGAGCAGGGTGGATTAAAAAGAGTTGTTTGGTGGATGCAACTTTCAGGAACACTTACTGATGTCGGTAATTATGTTCTAAACATCGCTAACCTAAACATAACCCCAAATAAAACCTACCGTTTAAATGGCAGGCTTAAAGAACAAATTTACTGTACTGTTTAATGGAGAAAAATAATTGACTAAGCAAATGATCATATTAGTAACTCCCAGAGAACATTTTTTTGCATCAGCAGTCGTTCAGAACCTTAGTCAAGGAATAATTAATTAAATTTCCATCTTCCATCATTTTAGAGAAGAAAATGGCGTTCTTCAGCCGAGGCTAGAGTTTTAACTACAGGATACGTGGCGGAGATGGGTGGGGGAATCATGGCGGGGGGGGGGGGGAGCTAATGTCACAGGAGAGACATTGTTAGAGGGGGTGGGTAAAAGCCGAATCGTCATTTTGTTTTTCGCCTTTTTCAAATGCAGGCAGGACATAGACCTCTTAAGCCACCATTCCATGCTTCTCTGTTCGCTTCCATTTCTTCCATTTTTTTTCCAACTCATAATAATTATAATAATTTTCATGTCTTCTTCAAAAAGCCTACGCAATATTTTTCCTCTTTATCTTGAACAGTTTGTCATAGTCGGGGATTAAAATAATAGACTTTGTATGTGTCTATTGATGAAGGCAGTCTCAATCATACTATCATCAAGAGCCGAAAGGGAAAGAAGTAGAAGTACGTTTTTAACCTCAAGTTTGGAAAACTTCATTACAAAATTGGTTCCCATCCTTAACGAGGTTGCAATTTATTACCAAGTTGGTTCCCATCCTTATCGAGGGAACACTTTATTACAAAACTGATACCCATCCTTAACGAGGGAACAATTTATTACAAAGTTGGTTCCGATCCTTAACGAGAGAACAATTTATTACAAAACTGATACCCATCCTTAACGAGGGAACAATTTATTACAAAACTGATACACATCCTTAACAAAGGAACAATTTATTACAAAACTGATACACATCCTTAACAAAGGAACAATTTATTACAAAACTGGTTCCCATCCTTAACGAGGGAACACTTAATTACATCAGAGGCTACACAATTACAACCTTAGCTTAGAACATTTTAACAAAACTTAGATTCACTTTTCCCTAATGTAAAAAAAAAAGAGAACAAGGTTTTACATGTAACAAAACAGTAAATGTAGAGAATTTTTCTTATTTTAACTCGCACATATTCTTGATTGTCGTTTTATCTACTACAAGTAGTACCCCGACCCCCTATGCAGGACGCCCCTTCGATGTTTACATTTGTTTTAAATGCATAATGTACTCAACTACCTCCCAAAGTTCCATAGCGATTGGATGAATGGTTCAGTGATGCGTAAAAGACAAACAAGCTAACAAGCAAATAGACAAATATACTTTCATTTACATATATAGATGTACATTTCTTTACAGCTAATAGTTAAATTATCCATTCTCTGTATCCCTTTTTTAGGGTTGTCCGTTTATTCTCTGTAGGTTTGTCTATTTATTATCTGTAGGGTTGTTAAATCCTCTGTAAGGTTGTCAAATTCTCTGTAGGGTTGTTAAATCCTCTGTAAGGTTGTCAAATCCTCTGTAGGGTTGTTAAATCCTCTGTAAGGTTGTCAAATCCTCTGTAGGGTTGTTAAATCCTCTGTAAGGTTGTCAAATCCTCTGGAGGGTTGTCAAATCCAAGGTTTAGGACTATCACAATATTCATACTCTCCACCTCTAAACCAACTATTTTGTTCTTCTATTGGTCCAAATTGCTTGTTTGTTGGCTATTTTGTTGCTTGTTTTTGTAGCTGTTTATTGTTTTTTTGTGTGTTTATTTTGTGCGCTGATATGTTTAAATAAAAAAACCAAACATTTAAAATTCTTTTAGTGGCGATTTTTTAATCCGTCTATCTCTCTTAAATGTAATAAAGATGTATTTAAATGATTTAAGTACGTTTTAAACTGATATAGGTTCTAGATTTCAATTGCTTTCAATTGCATTTAAACTATTGGGAAATTCAAGTTAACGATTGGATTCAGTATTTTAGTAGAGGGATCGTGATTGCACGTGGCACATCGCAAGCGTTTGAGGATTTGTGTGTGTGTGGGGGGGGGGGGGGGTAGGGAGATTTTTTCTTTAAATGTGGAGGGGGGGGGGGAGGACTGTGCTTTTGTCACTAATAGATGCAAGGTGTCGTGTAATATTTTTCGGTCATTTGAAGTGGGGAGAGGGGTGGGGTGGTTTTTGGGTGATGACGTGTGACGATAAAGTGAAGGTAAAAATTGGCGCAAAAAAACTCCCGAGATTTATAAATTTGAAGGTGGTAATTGGGACAGGTCTACTATCAAAATGTTGGTATCGATGCCTTATTTTTAACAGGACTAATATCGATACCACACAAAACTATTTTAGTATCGATACCTTATTTTAACATTTCTTGCAATGATACTCTAGATAGCTGCTTACTTAATCTTAGAGGGAATAACGTTGCCTGCAATATTACAGGGAAAACCCCTGTGAAAGATTACAGCTTAGTTAACGTTGCCTGCGATTACATTTAACAGGAAAAAAAACTCGTGAGTGAGATGCTGTTCATTGATCGATATCGATTACAACTTACAGGAATACCCTGTGTAAGATAACTGCTTACTTAATGTTAGCCTGCGATCTTACAGGGAATACCCTGTGTAAGATAACTGCTTACTTAATGTTGCTGCCATTACATCTTACATGGAATACCTTGTGTAAGATAACTGCTTACTTAATGTTGCCTGCCATTACATATTACAGGGAATACCCTGTGTTAGATAACTGCTTACCTAATGTTGCCTGCAACTACATCTTACAGGGAATAACGTTGCCTGCAAAATTACTGGGAATACCCTATGTAAGATTACAGCTTAGTTAACGTTGCCTGCGATTACATTTAACAGGGAAAACCCTTGTGTACAGGGAATTTCCTGTGCATGATAACTGCATATTTAATGTTGCCTGCCAATACATCTTACAGAAAATACCCTGTGTTAGATAACTGCTTACTAAATGTTGCCTGCCAATACATCTTACAGGAAATACCCTGTGTTAGATAACTGCTTACTAAATGTTGCCTGCCATTACATCTTACAGGAAATACCCTGTGTTAGATAACTGTTTACTTTATGTTGCCTGCCATTACATCTTACAGGAAATACCCTGTGTAAGATAACTGCTTACTCAATTTAGCCTGCCATTACATCTTACAACAAATTCACAGTGTAAGATAACTGCTTACTTAATTTTGCCTGCCATTACATATTACAGGGAATACTCTGTGTTAGATAACTGCTTACTTAATGCTTGCTTGACATTACATCTTACAAGGAATTCCCTGTGTACGATAACTGCTTATTTAATGTTGCCTGCCATTACATATTACAGAGAATACCCCTGTGTAAGATTACAGCTTAGTTAACGTTGCCTGCGATTACATTTAACAAGGAAAAACCCCGTGAGCGAGATGCTGTTCATTGATCGATATCAATTACAATTTACAGGGAATACCCTAACTTAATGATGCCTGCCATTACATCTTACAGGAAATACCTTTTGTAAGATAACTACTTACTTAACGTTGGCCTGCGATCTTACAGTGAATACCCTTTGTAAGATTACTGCTTACTAAATGTTGCCTGCCATTACATCTTACAGTCCATACCGCTGTGTTACATAACTGCTTACTTAATTTTGCCTGCGATTACATCTTACAGGGAATTTCCTGTGCAAGATAACCGCTGAATTAACGTTGCCTGCCATTACATCTTACAGGGGAGTTCCCTGTGTTAAAAAACTGCTCACTCAACATTTCCTTCGATCACAACTAACAGGGAAACCCCACGTGTTAGATAACTGCTCACTCAACATTTCCTTCGATCACAACTAACAGGGAAAACCCCCGTGTTAGATAACTGCTCACTCAACATTTCCTTCGATCACAACTAACAGGGAAAACCCCCGTGAGCGAGCTGCTGTTCATTGATCGATATCGATCTGTCTCGGTTGGCTGAAGAGAACAGAAAGCGTAAGACTTACCGCCCTTGACTGACTTACCGCCCTCATCTATCCCATCATGAAATTGACTACAAATATTGATGATGCTAAACAATTGATTTAAAAATTCAAGGCGTTGACAAAAACCAATGAAACTTGATGATTTTAAAATTATTATGTAAAAAATTTATTTTCCCCCAAGGATTAAGAGATCAATGAACGTTTCGTTTCGTTAAGGAGGATTTTTATCGCGAGTTCCAGTGTCTAGATGTACATAAAAACTCACATCTTCACCTAACTTTGTTACAGAATTATTTTTTCTCGACCGTTATACAGTTGAGCTTTACTTATTGTAGAGTCTGTACAAGTTTTTTGAATTTATTAGCAATCATGTCAAAAATAAGGTTGTCTACAGTTTTTCAAGTTGTTTCTTTCTTCGCGTTTTTCGGTAAGTAGACGATTGAATGTATTTAATTAAACAAGAGTTTGTTGATAGCCTTCACTGTGGCGGCGCTACCGAGCCAAGAACTCGCGCTTTGTGGGTAGGGCCGTTAACTCGGGCCTACAATTCTACGACATTTACAATTAATAATTACATTTCTAAATTTGATGTTTGTAAATAATTGTCTTGATTGTGATGTAAAAAATAATACTATAGCTGTGCATGAGTTATTTTTATTTTATTGTTCCTGAACAAAGTTATTGCATAAAGCCGGTTTTAAAAAAAACTGTTTTGTAAAACATTACCAAACCTTTGAACAGTTTCCATGACTTATACAAGTTCATATATGGCGAAACTACGTAGTAAAGAGAGGTGGCACTTAACCTATTCCAGAACCCAGAGTTTGCACTAAAGTAATTAATTTTAAAAAATAAATTAATTAACATTTTTTTTATTTCGAAATATTATGCGTTGTATAATGTTGACAGAATTGTATTGCTCAGTAACTAACACTAAAAGTTTTCCTTTCAAACCTGACGGTCTATGGGGCAAGTGAAGTAGAGTTCACTTATTTCTGTGACCTCGGTATATGAAGCGATAGTGTGGTCAGCACTATTTCCACCCGCCTTTACTTTCCCTAACGTAAGTTAGGGTACCATCAGAGTTGGGTGGACTCAGGGACGTTCTACTGACTAGAACCCGGATACGAACGCGAGACCACTCCGTCCCATTAACTCACACTAAGCTTTCTGTAAAACTACAAAGACTTGTCAGAACAATAACCAGTCTATAGGCAGTTCCTATGATCTATGTCGCTTCATTAATTAGGGTAACAAAATCCGAAAGTTAATTCATAATAAATGGTTATACATAACTTTTAGTTCCGCCACTGAAATGTTATTACAAGAACTTTTTTTTTCAAATTTCCATCACTAAAAATGTTATTATTAGGACTTTTTTTTTTAGCTAGGCCACAAACTATTCTATTACTTGAGCTTTTTTTCTAGCCCCGCCTGAAATACTTTAGTATATTTCTAATTCCACAACTAAAAATGTTACTACTAGGGATTTGTTTTAACTAAGCGACTAAAATGTTATTATTAGGACTTTTTTTTCTAGCCCCACCTCTAAAAATGTTAAAACTAGATTTTTTTTATAGCTGCGCCCCTATAAATGTTATTATTATGGCGTTGTTAGTTCCTTTACTGCTTGAAAGTCTACATAGGTTATAACACAGAAAGATAATTAGGAAAATCACGCTGCTCCAGACAAGAAACTACGTCAAACCGAAAAAAAATATTTCAGGGTTCCAAAATATTTTTTTAAATTCTCATCATGTTTCCCTCAAGCTCTAACCTAAAATGTAAGCGAAAGGTTTTAAATATTTGGACAAAACCACAATTCAGGTAGGACTAATTGTATCATTGTGTTTATTTTTATCTAGACCACGCAACGAGTGCCGCCCTACGAAAGACATTTGCCGAACATATATACAACAAGGCGCGGTGTTCCTGTATGAATAGCATGAGGTGCGTCACGGACAATATGTCGGAGTCACAGACTTTGGCGTCAGACAAGCGTGACGAAGAGGCGAGTTTGAGCAATTTATGGGTCTTCTCCCGACAGCTGAGTCGCCAGACTGGCGAACTGCTGGACAAGGTAAGTGTTTGGGGTTGATCTTTACTGTCTTTATAGTTTAGTCCTGGCTAAGTTGATCTTTACTGTCCTTATAGTTTAGACCCTGGCTAAGTTGATCTTTACTGTCCTTATTGTTTAGATCTGGCTAAGTTGATCTTTACTGTCCTTATTGTTTAGATCTGGCTAAGTTGATCTTTACTGTCCTTATTGTTTAGATCTGGCTAAGTTGATCTTTACTGTCCTTATAGTTTAGTCCCTGGCTAAATTGATCTTTACTGTCCTTATAGTTTAGTCCCTGGCTTGGAACTGAGACCTTGACCCACGAAGTGAAAAAGGCCATGACGCTCAAGGTCGTACAACACAGTGGCATTTCTGCTGAGATGGTGAGTACACTCCATACACGTGCCGGGGGGGGGAGGGGAGGAGTTAAGGCATTTGATGTCATTACCAATGAGTGGGGGGGGGGTCGTACTCTAACAAACTATAACATGATATAAGCTACTATGTTATTATATCTGCTATTGTAACTCGCACAACAAACCTAACCCTTACCGTAACCTAACCATAGCGCTGACTCTAAACCGAATCTTAACCTTAACTTAAAATCAGTAAACGCAGAATAAAAAAGGAAACCCTAATATATTTGCTGTCGGTCACTTAATTAAAAAAAAAACTTGTATCTTACAAACAATTTAGCTCTAAACTCTTCTTCTTCGTTCTATATAATAATTGTAATATAGGAGATAATTTCTTCACGATACTATTATATGTCAATCAAGTCTACCGAAATAGAATTTATATACAAAATATATTATATATTATATACTTTAACCTGTGTTCGCCCCCTCCCCCCCCCCTCCATCGAAAATTTAAGTCCACCCCCTCCCTCCCAAAGTTGAAAGTGAGATAAATATCTGAAAGAAACACACGCCTTTGATTTGATAAGGTAATACCATTCTAACATTATTAGTTGATGCACGGATATTTTACCCGAGATCATTTTCTTTCCAACCCCCAGACTTCCCGCCTCCATTTACTGATGCAGCTCACCATTTTCTGGAACTTTCTGGACAACAACGCGGACGATTCAGCTTTTGGTGAAGCCTTCAGCACGAGCCGGATCAGACACAAGATCCGACACACGGTCTGCACGCTGAAGACACTCGTTGGACCCCACCTCAGCAAACAGAACTTTACCCAGGACATCGGCCTGGAGGAACTCAACATTGCCCAGGAGATTCCGACTATCAGGCGGGAGGTCATGATGACCGTGATTAAGTTCATGAATGACGTCTTTAATCGGATAGAGGTTGTCAGGGATAATTCGGTCATACTTGTTGACTCTATGTAAAAAATATCAAATTTATTAATGGGTCGTCTATAAACGAAGCTAGGAAATTATTATGTACCCTTCCCCTACTCATTATCAAAATTCTTTTTTTTTAAACATATTTCGCCCTTTAATACAGTCAAAAGTTATAAACACCCTTCCCTTCAAAAATTGTTCATAAATAATAAAGAAAATGAATGTTTTTCCGTACTTATCTTTTTGACAGTAACAATTTTAAACTGCTTTTACTGGTGAATTATTTTAAATTTTATTTTATAAAATAAAATAAAAAACTGACCAAGGTTATTAAAAACTAAAAGTCTCTGTATGATACATTGTAATTTGAAATGCGGGTTTTGCCAATAGTATTGTTTAAATTATTAATTGTATAAAACAACAACTCCTCAGTGTATAAATTATAAATGTTATAAAGAATCAAGTTGTTATTTTATAACTAGTCTTCCTTACTCCAAAGCAGTTTTAATCACAAACGCTCAATTAATGTGCCTTTATAATTTATTTTTGATTCTAAATGCATTTATTGGATCTTCCAGCTAACTATTTTTAGAGTATTAAAATGCCTTCGCCAAAAATTCTAAAATTTCAAGTAATGTATTTATGTATAGCAGTTTATCTAATGTATCAATTTTAATGCCTGGAATAATATTGCAAATAGCGTTAAAAAGTTAAATGTGCAATCATTTTTATAATGACTTTACATTCTTTATTACTGTTAATTGTATTCGATTTTTGGGCATCTCATATTACCAAGGCAACTACGCTTTAGTTAAAATCTGTTGTTTTTTTCAAAGGATTTTAAAAAGCTACTTACTGCCATATTTGGAGAGGGAAAAATCTCTTTTTGAGTTGATAATACTAGACCGATTTATTCTTGTTAACCAATTAAATATCTTGGCATTTAATTTAACGGTGCTAGTTTTTTTATCTAATTGCCTTAATCATTGTCACAAGTCATCATGGTTAAGATAAGTTTTTGTCTAATCTCCTTAATTTTGGCACAATCATTTATTTAAACGAGACTTTTTTGTAATTGCCTCTATCAGTGCCACATGATTTCATTTAAACGAGACATTTGTGTCTAATTGCTTTAGCAAATGTCCATGCAACTCGTATTCTGCTATCAGTGTTTCTTCCAGACTTTTTTCTCCGGGGGGGCACTTGAAATCTTCGGGGGGGGGGGCGGTAAACTTTCTTCGGGGGGGGGGGGCGGACACTGTTAAAAGTATATATTTTCTATATAAATTATAAAAATTTCATTTCGTTCGGCGGGGCGGTAAAAAATTTTCGGGGGGGGGGCTTCGCCCCCCCGAAGAGATGCCTGGAAGAAACTCTGACTGCTATGTTGTAATTTTTGTCTTACGCAAATGTTACTATTTTATAAAAAACCTGGTTAGGAAAATTTCCTTGACTGCCCACTACAAAACCTAGTTAGGAAGATTTCCTTGACTGCCCACTACAAAACCTAGTTAGAAAGATTTCCTTGACTGCCGACTACAAAACCTAGTTAGGAAGATTTCCTTAACTGCCCACTACAAAACTTAGGAAGATTTCCTTGACTGCCCAGTACTAAACATATTTAGGAAGATTTCCTTGACTGCCCACTACAAAACTTAGGAAGATTTCCTTGACTGCCCACTACAAAACCTAGTTAGGAAGATTTCCTTGACTGCCCACTACAAAACATAGTTGGGAAGATTTCCCCAACTACCAATATGTAACTCACGTTGAGTGCTATTGTATCATATCAAGTTATTTGTCACGTGTTGACCAAACACTTTTTGTACCTGGTTACATACACCATACATACACCATGCATACACCATACATACACCATACTACATCCATTCACATGTAACCCTACATGTAAATACTTTTTAAAAAGTTTTATGTTATTGTTAGTGCAATATTTTTCGTTCTCATTCTATATGAGCCTCATTGTTGTATTTTTTTACTTTTTATTTTTTTAAATTTGTTTTGCGACTTCTAGGAGTCAAACAACCATTTAAGGATTTTAATTAACATTTTTTGCTAATAATCTCCCTCCACCATTCATACATTTCAAATGAATTTTTTGAAAGCTCGTGCATTTCATTTTGTAAGCATATAAAGGTTGTTGTTTTTTTTTCTTCTAAATAACCCATCAAATCCATTTATGTACTTAATTAATTGTTTTTAATTAATAATTTTTACACTAGAATATGATTGTGACAAAACAAATGTATATAAAAACTGCTTTCCAAGTAAGCAATTTTAGATGTTATCTTTTACATTGAATTACAGGGTATTTATTTATTTGTTGATATTTTTCTTTTGTTATAATTTTTTAAAGTGCTGGCACATTTGATTATTTATATAAATACAACTCAAAACTCGTTCAATAGATTTAAGTTGCATATTTTCGGGCTTATTATTTCACAATTAAAATTAACTGAAAAATTTAATTTAATTTTTTTTAAAAAGTAGATCAGTTTCAGTCAGTTTTTATTCGTTCAATAATTTTTTAACCAATGTCCACGTATGTGATTTTAAGATGTTATCTTATATATTTACTACTATGACGTAGATCTAATTATTAACAGATATATTTGTCGATATATTTATTCTTGTGTTATAAATTTTCTTTTATCATGCATTTGATTATTTATATAAATAATCGATAAATCAATAAATAAATTTCGACCAATAGATTTAAATTATATATTTTCGATCTTCGATTGCAATTATTTCATGATTGAACAAAAAAAAAATTAGTTATATTTTAAAAAATGTATCGACCTATAAAATAAAATACGTTTTTCTATTTTTATTTCTTAAATATTTTTAAACCAATCGGTGTAACAAAAATATTCCACTGTGCTATATTTAGCTAACCTTAACCTAGATTTTCTAAACGAGACTGCGAGGGTTCCCTGCTTGCAGTTTCAATTATTGACATGGGCGTGCAGTGGCGACATATTTGTCCTAGATTTATTTACAGTGTGAAAAAAAAGTGGACTTTAACTTTGTACTTGGACCTAGATCTAGACCTATATTTTGTGATGTTATGTTGTTGTTTAGACATTTAGCTTTAAACATGGTTCCGGCGAGGTTTAAATTATGGTCTGATACACGGACAAATCTGAAATGGGTCCTCACAGGGTTTCTTTCAGATATTCGTCTGCGCGGAGGAAGGGGCTGGCACTGTTTAAAGTAGACTATATATGTTCTATATAAATTATATATATTTTTCTATTACGTCCGGGAGGAGTGGGGGGTGGTGGACGTGCTCCATGGTGGGGGGGGGGGGGGGGGGGGAGTTGCCTGAAGTAATCTCTGGTTCCGAATATTGAAGAAAATTAATGTGGGATATGTAGCGGATCAGCGCCCCCCCCCCCCCTCCTTTTGACCTCGGGTGTCAGGCGTCACGTGGTTTCCGGTGACGTGACCCGCCAGAGTTTCTTTCAGGCATCTCTTCGTCAATCACCCCTCCCCCTCCTTCCCCCCCCCCCCCCCCCCCCCACGAAATAGAATGTATATACTTTTACCAGTGTTCCCAAAACAAATTCAGTCGTTCGTCCCCTCCCCCCCCCCGGGAGAAAACAGTCTGAAAGAAACACACGTGCCCCTCTCAAGCTTAACCTGACACTGACCATGACTGGTGACATCATAGGGTGGGTGGGGCATGGGTTTGAAAAATACCCGGATCTCCCCCACCCCTGTCTCCCCCTCGGCGAGTGTTGTCCGACAAAGGAACCCAACTTTGACAACCCCCACCCTCCCCCCCTACCCAGCCGATACAGTTTCTGTTGATGGAAACTAAACGAAATCTGGATGGAAATCACGAGAAATATGTTCTAAATATAGCTTGCAGGACTTGGCCGAGATGCACCCAACGTTTGACGTCATCTTTCCAACCGCGTGCAAATTTGTTTTTCTACAAGAGGTGCCATCTCTTGATTTGAAATCCATTCATCTATGATAGAACAAGTAAAAGTAAAGTCCCCTTTCAAACTTGACGGTATGTGTGGCAGGTGAAGTAGAGTTCACCTGTTTCTGTGACCTAGGCATGTGAAGAGATAGTGTTGCCCAGTTGCCTTTACTTTCACTAACCCAGAGGCGTATCGACCCTTCCCGACGCCCGGGGACAAACTTTCAATTTGGCGCCCCCCTCTCCCTCCCCCGGGAACAAAATTACAATTTGCCCCCCCCCCCTCCCCCCCCCCCCCGCATTTTTTATATTTATAATGCAAAACTGCGGCTAAAATGAGCTTTTAATTTTTTTTCCAACCCATTTTGGCGCCCGAGTACATATGTGCCCCCCGCCTCCCCTTCCCTACGCCTCTGCACTAATTTGAGTCAGGTACCCATCAAACTCAAAGCTGGGTGAACTCAGGGAGTATTTTTTGTTGTCCTATTTATGTTACCAGTTGTCAATATAAGTGTGCTACGATTGATCAAAATTGATTAGTTGTCCTGTGTGAACTAACTGAATCCAGTGTGTTAATAAGAGCACAACTGATTTTTGAGCTTGCTGATTCTTGTTTTACTATCTCGTTTAACTTAGATACTTTCTTTGCTCCATAGAAACCACATCATTTCCATAGTAGCAAATGATTATATCAGGGTCCCGTTAATAGAAATATAATGTAATAAGACAGGTGGGGTTATTTATAAACCTATACTCCACTTTTTGAAGTCCAAGGAAATTGGTGGTGAGGGGTGTGTACTTACTCCCTCCCTTCCAAAAGAAATCATTTAAACGGATCATTATTCTACTGTATAGTACATGTACCCTACCATACTATGATCAGTGGGTCTGTAAGGCAGATGCAGTAGAGTTCACCTGTAGCCAGCATGACTTTGTCTGACTGAAGTCAGGATCAGAGGCAGACTACGGAAGGCTCTAGAAAACCTGGGCCTGGTTCCTTAACACTTTAAAGTGCACCTGTGTGCTCTACCACCCTACCATGCCACCTCAAACATGGGGCAGGTGAAGTAGAGTTTACTGAATTAGGGTGTCATCCTTTACTTATAATCAACCATGTCTTTCAAAGAATCCGCTAATCCACCCTGCCATCCACATCAACAAGTCCACCGTCCCATCCTTTTTTAATCCCATGCAGTTGATCAGGAAATCTACAACTCTTAGACAATGTCTACATTGGTGAAACAATTTCAATAAGTTTTTAGATTTAAAAGCAGGCAAATGTTCTTAAACTGATGGTAATAATATGAGTGTCGACAAAGGTTTTTTTTCCTCATAATTAAATAAATTAATAATACTTTAAATAAATTGAAAACAGCCAAATGAGATGGTAATCAACTTTCTTTTTTAATGAATTTTATAAACTCTGGCCGGACTTTAGCGACTTTACGATATTCTTCAATGAAAGTCTTGGGACACTGCATCTTACATCAGCTGACCGGGGTCATTCGGACACATGAGGTTTAGACAAGAAGTCAGTAGTAGTATTAGACTTGATTAAAGTACAGATGTGTTGTGAGGTGCTGGTGTGTAATCAGGTATAGGTGTGAAGTGAGGTACAGGTGTGTAGTGAGGTACAGGTGTGTAGTCAGGTGCAGCAGGGGCGTAGCGAGGGGGGGGGGCGGGGGTGCGGACCGCACCGGGTGACACCATTTAGGGGGGTGACACCAAGGCAAAAAATAGCAAAATATATAGAGAAAAACTCGACGGGGGGGTGCAAATCGAAAGTTTGAGGGGGGGGGGGGGTGCAAAAATCGAAAACTTGAGAGGGGGGGGGTGCAAATCGAAAGTTTCATGGGGGGTGCAAATCGAAAATTTGTAAGTTTGTCCCTGGGAAGGGACAAACTGTGCCTCTGGGGGGGGGGGGGTGACACCATTAAGTGCCGCACCGGGTGACACCCGACCTCGCTACGCCACTGAGGTGCAGATGTGTAGTTAGGTACAGGTGTGTAGTCAGGTACAGGTGTGTAGTTAGGTACAGGTGTGTAGTGAGGTAGAGGTGTGTAGTCAGATACAGGTGTGTAGTTAGGTACAGGTGTGTAGTCAGGTACAGGTGTGTAGTGAGGTATAGGTGTTTAGTCAGGTGCAGATGTGTAGAGAGGTGCAGGTGTGTAGTGAGGTACACGTGTGTAGTGAGATACATGTGTATAGTCAGGTGCAGGTGTGTAGTCAGGTACAGGTGTGTAGTGAGGTACAGGTGTGTAGTGAGGTACAGGTGTGTAGTGAGGTACAGGTGTGTAGTGAGGTACAGGTGTGTAGTGAGGTACAGGTGTGTAGTGAGGTACAGGTGTGTAGTGAGGTACAGGTGTGTAGTGAGGTACAGGTGTGTAGTGAGGTACAGGTGTGTAGTGATGTGCAGGTGTGTAGTCAGGTACAAATGTAAGTCAGGAGCAGGTATGTTGTGGTACATGTGTGTAGTGAGGTACATGTGTGTAGTGAGGTGTAGGTGTGTGTGTGTAGTAAGGTACAGAATGTGCCCCCTCCACTACAGCCCCCATCCCGTGTAGACAATTCTGTTCGTTGCTTTTACAATATCCAGAAGATGTGTTTATTACCACATCTAGATAGACAGGGTGGGACAACACGGCCTAGCGGTAGAGTGCTAACCAGAAAGTCTGAATCCAGGTTCAAATCATTGGAATGCCCCTCAGTCTGTCCATCTCTCATGGGTACCTAACTCATCTTAGGGAAAGCAAAAGCTGTTGGACATAGTGCTGACCTCATTACCCCTTAATATACCGAGGTCTAGAAATGTATGAACTCTACTTCATCTGCCCAATGGATCACAAGGTCTAAAAAGGTATCCTTATATAGATAGAAGTCAAATTTCAAACTGTGAGTCAACAATACCTGTTTCACTAAATCCTATAGCCACACCAAGTTCATTTTCTGCTGTGTTCAATATGTAGGACTGGGAATCTCCTAAAGATATCTGATTACCTTGTATAGGAATGTTTGGGGTCATTTAAAACACGGGCAACAAGAATTAAAGTGTACACAAGAGGTTCATCAAACTTCTATCTTTAAAAAATACAGTGGAAGGGATTGTTGACAGAATAGAAGATACTGATAGAACCTTCTACCACTGAATATTACTTAGATACAATTTGGATATGTTGATATCATTTGAAGATACAACATTGTTATATGACATAAGGATACAACATGGGGTATGATATCACATGAGGATACAACATGGGCTATGATAATATCACATGAGATACAACATGGGCTATGATATCACATGAGGATACAACATGGTTATGATATCACATGAGGATACAACATGGGCTATGAAGATATCACATGAGGATACAACATGGGCTATGATATCACATGAGGATACAACATGGGTTATGATATCACATGAGGATACAACGTGGTCTATATCATCTGAGGATACAACATGGGCTATGATATCACATGAGGATACAACATGGGCTATGAGGATATCACATTAGGATACAACATTGGCAATGATGATATCACATAAGGATACAACATGGGCTATATCACCTGAGGATACA
The DNA here is from genome assembly GCF_028476545.2 of Physella acuta. Classification (NCBI taxonomy): domain Eukaryota; kingdom Metazoa; phylum Mollusca; class Gastropoda; family Physidae; genus Physella; species Physella acuta. The sequence continues at coordinate 486,507 of NW_026731706.1, read as the reverse complement.
ACATGGGCTATATCACCTGAGGATACAACATGGGCTATATCACCTGAGGATACAACATGGGCTATATCACCTGAGGATACAACATGGGCTATATCACCTGAGGATACAACATGGGCTATATCACCTGAGGATACAACCGCATTGTTTACCTTAAACAAATCAGCCGAATTTATATTGTTTAAATAGTTAATTTTGTCTTTATTTAGATTCAATGAGTAGCTGCTACCGGTGATCAATTCATCGACACGTTAAATTTATCTGGCCACCCCGCGTGCATCTTAAAATAAAACTGTCCCACTTTCGCTGTAAAATGTCATTTAATTCAATTTGTCATCTAAGCTTACCACAAACAAGATGCTTAAACATTCTGTGTCTAAATTTAAAAAGTTGCCCCAAAACAAGGAAGTATATTAGGACGGACCCTCAGAACATTGGGCGTCGGAAGTAAGGGGTAGCCTGTTGAACGGTAGTGAATAATTGAATTAGTCACTGGTATTTTTAAAAAAAAGATCATTACGGTAACAAAATAAATGACTAATTACAGTATATTTGAACCCTCATATATTCCGTGAATATTGATAAGACATATGTATATTTCGCAGCAATAAAATAGTATTTTACAAATAATTAGTAACAGAGTTTCTTCCAGGCATCTCTTCGGGGGGGGGGGGGGGGGGGGGGATGACCGAAAATTGTTGTCCACCCCTCCCCCCCCCCCCCCCGAAAATTTCAAGTGCACCCCTGGAGAAAAAAAGTAAGCAAAATCTTTACGCCAAGATTGGCATCCTCCCAATAAAGGTCCATAAGCGGATGGGGAGGGGGGGAGGGGCGTAAAGTTGTTTTCCAAGTTTCGTTTGACATGAACTTATTCAGATTTTGAAAAAAACATCGAAAGCTGAAGAGGTGTTTCTTGCCATTAATGCTCTTTGATCCACACGAAACCCCGTGACTCACAAAAAAAAAAATAGCGAAATATAAATTTAAAAAAAAAACAACTTCCTAACCTTAAAGAATACGATGAATATAAATATAGACGCTCTTTAGTAAAATGATAAAAACCAATAAATGAATGTAAATCTATAATTAGCATCATAACTTTCATTTCATGGGTTTTAAACGCTCGGAATGGAATATGGAGAATCGTTTACGTGACCGGTGATTTGATTTCACTTAAGGTGTGTGTGGTCATTCGTCATCGATTTCCTCTTGCAGTGAGCCCTCCCCCCCCTCCTCCCCCCTCCCCACGTTTGTATTTCATCATCACAGGAATTTCTTAGTTTATTTATTGTTTAACTCATCCCTCGCGATAAATGTATTGGATTAAAATAAATACATGCACACGACTAATATATTGAACTATAAATTATTTTTTTTTGCTTTCATAACATATTCAGTGCAGGCTTATATAAAAAAAAATGTGGGTAGAGTACAAGGTTTCGGTCGGTTTAAAAAACTATAAAAGGATTTTCGGATCCAATAGAATAAATTCGCATCGAGTGACACGTCCAGAATGCGGTCTTTGTTGTTTTCGTTTATGGCATTGCAAGTAATAGGTAACCAAACAGCGCGATTGTTGTGTTTATTGTGTGTTTGTTTGTTGTGTGTTTGTTTGTTGTGTGTTTGTTGTGTTTGTTGTGTGTTTGTGTTGTGTTTGTTGTGTCTTAGTTGTGTGTTACTTGTATACTTGTGTGTTTTTTTTTATGTTTGCTGTTTGCTTGTTGTATATTTGTTTTGTTTGTTGCTTATTTGTTGTGTATTTGTTTTGTTTTTTTCGCGTATTTGTTTTATGTTTGAATTGTGTTTTTTGTGTGTTTGTTTTGTATTTGTTTTATGATTTGTATTTGTTTGTTGTGTGTTTACCTACAGCTCACTCTGTCTTATATTACTCCATGTAGCAGAGATAAACTAAAAGTAGCTAGAGTGGAGATATGCATTTTACAGATATCCTAAACATATAATATAATGCAAGTATAATATATGCAAGTATCTGTGCTTGTCAGACTTGTGAACATTTCTTAAATGTGTACTTGCCTTAAATGTGTATGTTTATAACATTATACATCTCATACATCTCATACATGTGTAGGATTCTCACATGTGTACATCTCTTAATTAAATGTGTACCTGACAGTTGGGCGAATACCTGACCCCACTCTATCCATTTGATTATGATGAGGCCACAAAAAACAAGTCAGCGCAATATATCATTAACCCTAACGGCCTGAAAACTTGACTTTAATCATGTGTTTACCTATGTCTAGCCACAGTTACATGCGACCCCCAGTTACATTAATCATGTGCTTACATTTGTCTAGCCACAGTTACATTAATCATGTGCTTACCTTTGTCTAGCCAGTTACAGGCGACCCCCCAGTTACATTAATCATGTGCTTACATTTGTCTAGCCACAGTTACATTAATCATGTGCTTACCTTTGTCTAGCCAGTTACAGGCGACCCCCAGTTCCATTAATCATGCGCTTACCTTTGTCTAGCCACAGTTACATTAATCATGTGCTTACCTTTGTCTAGCCAGTTACAGGCGACCCCCAGTTCCATTAATCATGTGCTTACATTTGTCTAGCCACAGTTACATTAATCATGTGCTTACCTTTGTCTAGCCAGTTACAGGCGACCCCCAGTTCCATTAATCATGCGCTTACCTTTGTCTAGCCAGTTACAGGCGACCCCCAGTTACATTAATCATGCGCTTACCTTTGTCTAGCCAGTTACAGGCGACCCCCAGTTACATTAATCATGTGCTTACCTTTGTCTAGCCAGTTACAGGCGACCCCCAGTTCCATTAATCATGTGCTTACATTTGTCTAGCCAGTTACATGCGACCCCCAGTTCCATTAATCATGTGCTTACCTTTGTCTAGCCACAGTTACATGCGACCCCCAGCAGATTAACTCCACCTCGTGCACGGCCAGGTGTAATTTTAGTGCTCACGGCCAAAGTACCATCAGCAATCAGAAAGCAGAGAACCAAAGGAATCTAGCTAATGAAACAATAGACATGATTAGAAGTTGTTTAAATGCGGTTAGTCTTAGTTAAACCATAGTGATGTAGACAGGTTTCCATTTATATTTAACACAAAAACACACACACACACACACACACACACACACACATATATATATATATATATATATATATATATATATATATATATATATATATATATATATATATATATATATATTCGCGTATATATATATATGCATGTATATATATGTTTATATATGTTTATATATATATATATATATATATATATATATATATATATATATATATATATATATACGCGCAAATATATATATATATATATATATATATATATATATATATATATATATATATATATATATATATATATATATATGTATATATATATGTTGCGTGTGTGTTTGTGTGTGTGTATTTGCGTGCGTGTGTTTTGTCACTACACTAGTAAAGTTAACTGTTAAACCTGCTTATGACGGTACTTTGACACAGTCACTTGAATTTATTTTCTCAGTTCTCATCTTGGAACCTCGTTCAAACACCCAAAAATATAACCATAGAGCAGGATGGGGCCAATGTGTAAGTTGTCCTATTTTATCAGTTTCATTAAACCATCTCTTTGCGATAAAAATCTCCTTTGAGAAAAAAAGTCTGAAAGAAATCAAGGACGTAAACCATTGATCTTAAACTGTCATAAACTTTATTACCAATGAGTTTTTTTTTTTTAATAATTATTCTAACCCCCCCCCCCCCTCCCTCACTTGTCAACACTGTCTTTAGTCCGTCAACCCTGCAGATGCACTGAAGGAAATAAAGAAGATCACGAAGCAGCTATTGAAAGAACTTAATCCCAGAGACTGCCCATTAGATTGCATTGAGTTGATGCGTTCGTGGATACAAGATGTCAACACGAACGACGCCATTGCCAGAAATGAAACTTACTGGAATCTTACAAAGTTGAACACGCTCTTGACAAGTATTTCAGAAAAGGACAAATTGAAAAGTGAGACAGCCAAGTCGAACAAAAATTTGAATAAAAATTTGAATAAAAATGTTGACAAAAATTTAAATAAAAATAGGAACAAAAATTTGAAGAAAAAGAATAAAAAGAAAGGTAACAGCGTATATAAAAAAAGTGTACCAATTTTTTTTTTGCAAGCTTTTATTTAAAACGTGCATTCTCATACTTACTTAGTGGATTTTGTCTGTATGTCGTCATGGGCTCGAAAGGGCTAGCGAAATTTCGACTTTTTAAAAAAAAACTCGGCACATGATGACAATGCAATGTGACATCAAATTTAATTAGATGCTCAATTAATTTTTTTAAATTGATTAATATTTTCCTAAAGTAATTATTTCGCGCTATTTTAAGCACATCCGCATTTATTAATCATGCAATTCGACTGTATTAATTTTTTAACGTTTTGAAAAAAAATGCATATTATCTATTTGACAGCTTTACTAATATTAAAAAGAGATCCATGGTTTTCTTTATACTTATTTAAATAGTGGTGTATTATTATATATTTAAAGAAAATAATTTATTTTCTACTTTCTAGTTTAAAAAAAAAATTAATGCAATTTTTTCAGTACTTTAATTTTTAAAAATTTACAATAGAGTTGTATGGTGTATGACCATTCTATACCTAGTTAAGTAATTAAATATAAACGTATGTTTCATCTCTAGCCATCGACGGAGATGCACCAGGCATTGATATACACAGTTACATTTCGGACTTTTTCACAACGGTAAAATATTAAATTCAGTTTCATTTAATTGGTTGAGACGTGAATGTATATATATATATATATATATATATATATATATATATATATATATATATATATATATATCATATATATTTTTACTGAGGTTTTTTAGGACGATGTGTGCGTGTATCATATGTGTTGATTAGTATGTGTGTCCCCTCCGTATGTGCTTGCGTGTGTTCTATGTGTTTGCGTGTATCATGTATACACGTGTGTCGAAAGTATTTGGGTGTGCATGTCCCTAATTTGTTGGTATGCATGCCCTATTTACACATGGTGCCCGTGTATAAATTATGTTAAGTGTGCGATGATCCATATTTTCGCTTGTTCACATTCCTACCCGTGGTTTTTGAGATTAAGCAACCACAAATATTTATTTAAGGTTTCCCTTGATTTGTGCACCACAATTGGAAACTCAAATGACCCATACAACGCCATTGACAAACAAAATACCACCAGCACACTCCAAGCATTGAACTCACACGTCAAGACGTGCATCAAGAAAATAGAAAACAACACAAGTAAGAGTAAAGACAAGTCAAAGAAGGGGAAAAAATCCAGAAACAAACAGTAAACAAAAGTTATAAATGGTGTCATCTTTGAGGGCATAAATGGAGAGTTTTAAAGTGATAAATAGAGAGTTTTAATGTCATAAATGGAGAGTTTTAAAGTCAATAATGGTGAAATTATTCGAGTTGTTCACTTAAATTTTCGCTATTAATACGATGTAAACATAGAGAAATACTGTAGATAACTCACCCCCCCCCCCCTCCTCTTAAGATCAATACCCATCTCAGTTTCACTGATCCGCAGAGGTAGAACTGGTCTACAGGGAATAATCCCGGGGGCCCCCAGGTTAGAAATGCCAGTGGGCCTCCACTAGTGCTGGACTAGACCTGCTTTGATTTTTTTTTAAATAATTTGCCTCGTGAATTTGCAACAAGCTGAGGATTATCATCAGTATTGGATGGGGAAAAAATGAGCAATGACCATTTACATCTAGGGTTCCCCCCGCAACCCCCCCCCCCCCCCCCCTTACTCCTCACCCCCCCCCCCTCCCCCTTCAAATTTCCAGGGCGTCTTGAACACAACCAGCCCACCCCTGCTGGTCCCTCTATGTTTACACTCTCCCAGGTCCATCTCAATAGGGCTGGTACGTAGGTCACCAACCAGTTCTACGGCTCAATAAAACCTGCATGAGCCATAGTTGGTGACCTACTTACAAGCCCTATACCCCCACAAAACATTGATTCACCATTAAATAAAACATTTACATTTCCAGGTTAAAACAATGAAACTTGATGTTTTGTATTATTTTCAATGAATCAAAGTAGGCCTACATCTCAGAAAGAAGTAATACTATTGTAAACCTGCATCAGTCCTCACAAGCCGAAGATGAAAACTGTAATACTAAAGCGAACATCGCAAGGTGTAGGCCTACATCTTAAATGTCTGAGGCAAAAATAAATTTAAAAAAAAAGTTTATAGTTAGTTCTAAAATACTCAATGATCTCTAAGTATTGTCACCACAATACTAATTATTTATAAAGACATATATATATATATATATATATATATATATATATATATATATATATATATATATATATATATAATGTATTGTTATAGTATTGACAATCATGTAAATAAGTCGCTACATAGAAAATAATTGTATTCATACAAAGATGTCCATATTTCATCAGAGTTTCTTCCATGCATCTCCTCGAGCGGGGCAGAGCACACACCCCTTCCCCCCCCACGAAGAAAGTCTACCGCCCCCTCCCCCCCCCCCCCCCTCCACCCCCCGAAAATATCAAGTACCCCCCGAAGAAAAAAGTCTGGAAGAAACTCTGTATTTCATCTCTCTGCATGTAAATAAATAAAGCTTGAAGGTTTTTTTTGACTTCTCCTTGATCCAATGACAATGTTGAATGTTGTTTTCATTTCAGTGCTACAAAAATAGTGTGTTCATGATTTAACTTTGTTTTAGAAGATGAATCAAGTTTTTTTTTGTTTACAACTAGAAAATAATTTATGCTCAACTTGTCATTTTTGATAATTGTTTTTTTTTTTTGTTGTTGTAAATAAAGTTTTAACATTCATTAATTTTTTTTGGGTTCTGAGTTGATTTTTTTTGTTTCTCATTATTTTAAATATAAAACTAACTAATGTCATTATTGTAAAAACATTTAATGACTCGTTACATTACTGTAAATATATAAGTGACTCTACAAATCGCACAAATCGCACAAGTCATTTTCAAAAAGTTTATTTTTAAAAAGCGATTATAAAAGTCATTGTCAAAACGTCATTATCAAAAAGCCATTGTCAAACAGCCATCGTTAAGCAGACATTACAGAGAGTATTTTCAGTAAGTAATAGAGTCTATGTCTTGTTTTATTAATTTAAGTTCAGGGCGGTGTGTGTCCTTTGTGTCAGGTGTAGAGGGGGACGGTAAGTAACGGTTTTCCCCTTCCCTCACCAAAGAAAAGTGTGTGTATATATATATATATATATATATATATATATATATATATATATATATATATATATATATATATATATATATATATATATATATATATATATATGAAAAAGTAAGTGTATATTATCTTCATTTCGATTTTGTTATTTATCAGTTTAAATCGGACAGACGAGGCTTGAAAAACTGGGTCAGCAACCCATCCAGGAGAGACAACTCCTAACTCCAACAACTGCTTTTTTGTTGTTGGTTGGACAAAGGCTATGGAAGCAAATCCTAAAAGAAAAGCACTCCCCCCCCCCCCCTTTCCATCCCACACACGCACTTTTTTTTGTGAGATCGCGTTGTCATTGTTAAAACTTTTGCCACTCAGCGAAACTTTTTTACCTTCGTAAATTTTGCAAAAGTTTTTGTTGATGTATCCTTCCACTGCTCTCCTCTCCCTCGCTCTCCACACGATAGCTTCAAACTGACCATATAATATGTGTTTCTATAAAGACTAGACCAGTCTGTTCTTAATATAGCTAAATATGGTGTCACCCACCTAAATGGTGTCACCCACTTTAATGGTGTCACCCATCAGTTGAACTCACCCACCTAAATGGTGTCACTCACCTAAATGGTGTCACCCACTTTAATGGTGTCACCCATCAGTTGAACTCACCCACCTAAATGGTGTCACTCACCTAAATGGTGTCACCCACCTAAATGGTGTCACTCACCTAAATGGTGTCACCCACCTAAATGGCGTCACCCACCTAAATGGTGTCACCCACCTAAATGGTGTCACTCACCTAAATGGTGTCACCCACCTAAATGGTGTCACCCACCTAAATGGTGTCACCCACCTAAATGGTGTCACTCACCTAAATGGTGTCACCCACCTAAATGGTGTCACCCACTTTAATGGTGTCACCCATCAGTTGAACTCACCCACCTAAATGGTGTCACCCACCTAAATGGTGTCACCCCACCTAAATGGTGTCACTCACCTAAATGGTGTCACCCACCTAAATGGTGTCACCCACCTAAATGGTGTCGCCCACCTAAATGGTGTCACCCACCTAAATGGTGTCACCCACCTAAATGGTGTCACTCACCTAAATGGTGTCACTCACCTAAATGGTGTCACCCACCTAAATGGTGTCACTCCCCTAAATGGTGTCACCCACCTAAATGGCGTCACCCACCTAAATGGCGTCACCCACCTAAATGGCGTCACCCACCTAAATGGTGTCACCCCTTTAAATGATGTCACCCATCAGTCACCGCTGATGGTTGAAAACATATCTATTCTTATATTTACTTTAATACAGTTCTGCTAAATTTAGATTTCTTTTTTTATTTAACCGCAGACCCCACTTTCGTGCCCTAGCCCTGGTTCCCCCTCCACCCACGCAGTAGATATTTTAAGGCCTGGTTTAACGTTTAACAGTAGGACAAAAGTAACCTAACTATACGGTTAACTTGTTTCTTTTGGAACGCAAACGTTTACACTGGTACATATAAGAGACAGGAAATAGACTATGTCAAGTGGTCTAGGTTATATTTAGAACACGTGACCCTGTAGCAAATGTGGTCGAAAACATTTCGGGTCAAAGTTCACAGCCGCTACCGATAGAAATGAGGTTGGAAAAATTTATCAGTGGAGACTCTGCTACGCTAATTAAACAAGAAATCCTGTCGACACTGCTAGGTTAATTAACATGAAATCCTGTAGACTCTGCTACGCTAATTAAACAAGAAATCCTGTCGACACTGCTAGGTTAATTAAACATAAAATCCTGTCGACACTGCTAGGTTAATTAACATGAAATCATGTAGACTCTGTTAGGTATATAAAATAATGAATAAAGTTTCAAGTGCAAATTGTTTTCTTAAGATGAAAAAAGTTCGATTTTTTTTTAAATTCGCTATTATGACCAACTGGATTGTTAACATTTGAGCTATATTGTGACGACAACATTTAAGCTATATTGTGACGACAACATTTAATTTAAATTGTGACGACAACTTTTAAGCTATATTGTGACGACAACATTTAATTTATATTGTGACGACAACATTTAAGCTATGTTGTGACGACAACATTTAATGTATATTGTGACAACATTTAATATATATTGTGACGACAACATTTAATTTATATTGTGACGACAACATTTAATATATATTTTGACGACAACATTTAATTTATATTGTGACGACAACATTTAAGCTATATTGTGACGACAACATTTAATATAGATTGTGACGACAACATTTAATTTATATTGTTACGACAACATTTAAGCTATATTGTGACGACAACATTTAAGCTATATTGTGACGACAACATGTTGTTAAGCCATATTGTGATGTCTGTATTTGACCAGTATAAGCCAATGTCCAGTGTCTGATAGAGCTATGTTTGTAAGTATGACCCTCCGGTAAACACACCTTTTGGTACCTGTACAGTAGACTAATATACCACATTGAATTGTGGGCCGGTACCTGTACAGTAGACTAATATACCACATTGAAGAATTGTGGGCCTATATCTTGTTAAAATTATAAGACACCATTTTAGTCAAGTCCCCCACTCCCCCCCCTAAGTTGTTACATAACCCCTGAAGTGGGTCCATATTTTGGGGTAGAATCGCTCAAGTGTCACGTGCACTCACGGGCCGGTATGAAGCGTCACGGGCCAGTATGAAGCGTCACGATGAAGCGTCACGGGCCTGTATGAAGCGTCACGATGAAGCGTCACGGGTCTGTATGAAGCGTCACGGGTCTGTATGAAGCGTCACGGGCCTCTATGAAGCGTCACGGGTCTGTATGAAGCGTCACGGGCCTGTATTATCCCACAGGGAACATTGATGATTTGGGTTTTTCTGTGTATAAAATTTACATTCATGAACTAAGATTTATAAAAAAAATTCAGTCCCTTTAGCAGCAAGGTATGGGCTGGTGGTCTTAACAACGAAGGGAAGTCAGGCGTATCGAGGTCAATACAAAGTTTAAAGTACATAATATAAGACACTATACATTGAATATCTCAGCCCGCCAATGATGTAGGCCATAGGACGTACAGAGTAAATGAAACTGCAAGCGGGGAATACTCTCAGTTACGCTAAAGAATATCTAGGTTAAGGTTGGCTAAATATAGCACAGCGCGATAGTTTAATGGTGAACGCCGATTGGCTTAAAAAAGGATCTACACTTAACTTTATCTACGGGAGAGAATCAAGTAAGAAAAAAAAACAAAGATGAAAAAAAAAATCGTATTTAAAAAAGATAGGCTTTATATTTCCAATATGCTACTGTATGATATACAAAACTAAAGCAAAAAAAAAAAAAAAAAAAAAAAAAAAAAACAGACTGAAAGAATGACAGACACATGCAGGAAGAAAATCAAACCTTTAGAGAGATGTAGAAGTTTCTATTGGAAAATTCATGAACTGAATAGGTCATTTGATTTTCAGCTACTCATCGCTCGCTGATGTCATGAGCGCTCATCGTGATGGAAAGACAGCGTCACACGTGACGTCAGTGCTGAGTTCTGAATCATGTCAAGTGTTGTGACGTAGAAGGGTAATACCCGTGACGTATTCGTCAAACGAAACTTGTGCCACCGTGGTGAGTTCACATAGAATGTGGTGACTTCTGGTGTCGTGTCAATCTATATCGGCTCTACATGTCTTGGGTTATTAATTAATTAACTAATTAAATATAGAGAACTAATGTTCATTAAATAAAAAAAGTAAGTAAAGTTTTAGAATAGAGAAGATGAGTCACACTCAGTGCCGGCGCCAGGTTATTTAGCGCCCTAGGCAAAACTTATTAAAACGCCCCCTTCACATAAATTAATTACTAAAACATATGTATAGGAGAACAATTAATTAAAAGTAACATATTAATTTATTATCGATTGCATACACGTTATAAGTAGACATCAAAATCAAATTTTACTTGACTCCTTCGTCTCAAAAGTTTGTACTAATTCCTTCAATTCCAGTTTGCAGGCGTAATAACATATTATTATTTTATTGAAATCAAATTTTACTTGCCTCCTTCGTCTCAAAAGTATGTACTAATTCCTTCAATTCCAGTTTGCAAGCATAATCACATTTTATTATTTTATTGATTGTGTTGCTAACTCCACGAGTCTACTTTGTACTTTACGACATAGCCCCCCCCCCCCCCCCCATTAGAAAATTTTAAGTGCCCCCCCCCCCCTCCCGCGATAAAAAAGTCTGGAAAAAAAAGTTCTTGTAGTGTTGGGCTCTCTGCAGTCCTCCCAAGGTGAGTTCCAAAAGTTATCTGTTTTAAGCTTGACTGTCTTTAGTTATAATTGTAAGATGTCTATATTGTGTGATTATGTAACGATTTTTTTTGTTTTTGAAAAATAAAAGGTTATAAATGTTTTAGATTCCAGCCTAAAATTGTTATATATGAATCCTTTAGGAGAGGGTGAAAAATATGAAAAGACAATTAATTAGATGTTTAATTTACGACTAAGACGGTATGTCCACTAACTATTAAGTATTGCAATCTACAATGGCTACTGGTGTATTTGTTTTTCAGCTTAATAATGTTAAAACAACTACCAAACTATTTTGTTTAGAATTTTTACAATGGCAAAAAATAACTTAAAGTTGTATTTATATGTAAGCGGTCAACCTAAGGTGCAGGAATTTGAAAAGAATGTAAAGTTAAGCAACGAATTATCTCCCATTTGAAAATCCAAATAACAAAATTTTATTCAAGGTAAATAACTTTCACAAGAATAGCCAAATTAACCAAGTGTAACTAAGAAAAACACAATAAAACGCTGTAAATTTCTTTACGTAATAAATGTAACAAATGTTTTAAATTAGCTATGTAACCTTGTAAAAACAATATATTTTATCTATTAAATACTTAACTGTAGGTTTTGTTTGAAAATTCGAAAATGGTAGCTTTATTATAACATACTTCTATTTAATTTTGAAAACATATTTAACAGTACATTAGAATTCTGAATTTACATAATATTTTAGATCCCTAAATAAAGGGACGTCTTTCAAAAATAAAACACAGGTAACTGTTTTAGACATTGCTAGAATTATTGATTTAAAGAAATATATATATAATTTGAAAAAACAAAGTTTACGGTTAGTTATAAATTCCATCCTATTTAATATTAAATATTAATACTTTAAGAGTTTTAATATAGATTCCTAAAAAAAAACAAGATTTTTCAACTAGAGAACGCCTACCTTTCTTTGTAGTGTGTTCCGTACTGAATTGAAATCATCTAACTTACAATAAACTCGACTACTCGATATACTTTACTACATTCACAACAAAAATCAAATTTATATACCTAAACATAACTAGACTCGATGCTCCAGAACTACGACACCATCACATTTAACTTCACCAAGCTCTACAAACGGTACTCCCAATCTACAACGATTTCACTGGGCCTACTACTACACTTTAACAGTCAATATAATTCGATACCTAAATACCACAAGAATCAATACTCCCGAACTCCAGAACTATGATACTTCATCACCTGCATTCTCATTTCTCTATTAACAATCAAATTCCATTAGACCTTCAACTACAAAATAGCCGAATAAAAATTATGACACTTTAACACTTCGATACTTTATACCTACGTAACCATATCAGTAACAGACTTCCGCCGTTACTCCCAAATCTAAACGATTCATCACAACTTACCAAACAAGTACAACTCTTTGAACACCCCGTCATTACAAAACTCTAAACACCAGGACAGATTTCTAATTCAAAGTCAGAGAAAAGCCCTATTAAAATTAAATAACGGTTTGAAATGTTCGAAATTTAAATTACGAACTTATTTAATCGTTTTCTACATCAATTATTTGACACCAAATTAAAAAGGCAAAGTGACTGGTAAAAAGTGCACAGACCTTTCCAAATTAGGGAGGTGGGGTTGCATTTTCACCAACGCGAAAAAATACAGGCCTATATAAACCTAATTTTGGGGTGGGGTGCAAAATTGATAGTTCGTCCTGTGCGCCGACATAGATCGTTACTCCTTTATAAAAGTTATTAGTTATTAGGCACTTTTTGATAATAGCCATTAAACATTTTGCGCCCCCCCCCCTAGGGATGGCGCCATAGGCCACCTCCTAGTTCGCCTTATAGGTAGCGCCGGCCCTGGTTACATTCAGTTTCTTTTGGTCATATCTTTTGCTTAACCCCCCATCACCCTGTTCACGTCCAACCCCCACACCCCTTTACCCGCCCATGGGCGAAAAAGGAAAAAAACTGTATTTAAAATATTATATAAATATAGAATGTATAATGTTTGTATAAAATATATACATTTGGCCAGTGTCCGCCTCCCCTCACATACACTATCATATACAGCGGAAATTTCAAGTGCCACTCCCCGACCTAGAGAAAAATGCTTGAAAGAAACCCCGGTCAGAATCGACTGGGAGAGCACGGGGAGGTTGTAACCTGTATGGCCCACAGATCATTGCTCTTTACGGTGCAGATTTGTTAATTCTAGTGACCTTAGTGGTAGTAGGTCTGTTAATTCTAGTGACCTTAGTTGTAGTAGGTCTGTTAAGTCTAGTGACCTTAGTTGTAGGGTTAGGTCTGTTAATTCTAGTGACCTTAGTTGTAGTAGATTTGTTAATTCTAGTGACCTTAGTTGTAGTAGATTTGTTAATTCTAGTGACCTTAGTTGTAGGGTTAGGTCTGTTAATTCTAGTGACCTTAGTTGTAGGGTTAGGTCTGTTAATTCTAGTGACCTTAGTTGTAGGGTTAGGTCTGTTAAGTCTAGTGACCTTAGTTGTAGGGTTAGGTCTGTTAATTCTAGTGACCTTAGTTGTAGGGTTAGGTCTGTTAAGTCTAGTGACCTTAGTTGTAGGGTTAGGTCTGTTAAGTCTAGTGAGCTTAGATGTAGGATTAGGTCTGTTAAGTCTGGTGACCTCAAATGTAAGAGTAGGTCTATACTCTATTAGTACTGGTGACTATTTATAGTACTGATCTATTTATAGTAGTAGATCTATTTAAACTTTTGACAGCAGGCTCTTTCTCTATTTTCTGTCTCTAGCAATGAAAGATTTTACTGAAACTACAAAACCACTTTTTTTTTTAAATTTCAAAGTTTGTTTTTAATTCTCTGTTTATTTGTCTTACAGCTAAGCTAGGTTAGGCGAGGCTTACTTGTATAAATACAATAAACGAAGAGAAAAAGGGAGGTAAAAAGAATTTTGACTGCACACAAATTGTGAGAATCAAGCTGGAATCATGTGTAATACAATCCACTCCTAGATTTAGGCCTAGCTGTGCTCAGCGTCTAGTGTGATATCAGCAACGTCAACTATATTGATAAACCTAGTCGTGTTCTGTTTGACATATGATGTCATCGTGAGATATAATAAACCGCGCCAAAACATTTCATTCATACTTTCACAGCTGGTGACTCGCCAACTCGTTGAGCCATTACGCTCGAAGAACACCGTCGACCTACATTCGAAAACGAGGCTTTTCCCACGCTCCGATTAACCAATGAAACTGGATCAATATTTAAAAAAAAACATACTCCAGTTTCGTACCGGAAAACCCCGATTAGATGTCTAAAAATAGCACACGGCTAAAAATCCTCTAATACATGTCATATTTCAAGTTAGGTTTCACTTGCAGTTTTGGTGCTTATCGGACATACTGGCCGAAGATGTCGTATATAAATAAGGTAAGATGATTTTATTCGCATAAAAGGGTTCATCTTTTGTTTAGAAAAGATCGCCATACAATATAGTTCTTACATATCATCTAACACTGTGCAGACTTTGATTAATTAAATCAGAACTGAAATGGATATTGTAAACCGAATCATCATTATATTTTGTTTGATCATAGGTAAAATAAAAATGACTTTAAAAACAAAAGCCGATATAGTAGATGTGATAGATTTTGTAGATGTAGTAGAATTCGTATATGTAGTAGTAGATTTAGTTGATGTAGTATATTATGTAATAGATGTAGATGGCGAAGTAGAAATAGTAATAGTAGTTATTGTAGTAGATGTTGTAGTGGATGTAGTATAGTTAGTAAATGTAGTAGATTTAGCAGATGTAGTATTAGATTTAGGAGGTAGTAGATGATGTAGTATATGTTGTAGTGGATGTAGTATAGTTAGTACATGTAGTAGATTTAGCAGATGTAGTATTAGATTTAGGAGGTAGTAGATGATGTAGTATATGTTGTAGATGGTGAAGTAAAAGTAGTAGTTGTAGTAGTTGATGTAATAGATGATGTAGTAGATTTAGTAAATGTGGGAGATGTAGCAGATGTAGTGTAAGTTGTAGATGCAGTAGTAGATTCGGTAGATGTAGTATATGATGTAGTAGATGTTGTTGATGGCCAAGTAGATGTATTAGTTGTTGTAGATGTAGTAGTTGTAGTAGATAAAGTGGTAGATGATGTAGTAGAGGTAGTAGATTGTATATTTGCAGTAGTTATGGTAGGTGGCATAAATGTAGCAGCTGTAGTAGAATTTGTATCTATAAGCAGGTGTAGTAGATGGTATAAATGTAGTAGGTATAGCTGGTGTGTGTGCATATCTTTTGCATACGGCAGACATGTTTTAAAAATGTGCATATCTTCCGTATACGGCATGCGTGTTTAAAAAATGTGTTAAAGAAACACAAGTCTGAAAGCTCCCGACCAGTACCTTAAAACACGTGTAAACCATTTATCTTGCTCCTCCTTTGCTTGGTGCGGTCAATGAAGGTAATGTTAAACCAGTGATTCTTAACCTAGGTTCGATCGAACCTCTAGGGGTTCGGTGAGTCAGTCTCAAGGGTTCGGCGGAGGTCAAGACACACCCGACTCATATTATTCGCTATCGGAAGGGTCCGGTGTATGCGCATATGAAACTGATAGGGTTGATAAAAAGGTTGACCGCTGTGTTAAATGATGCGTTGAAACATAAAGCGCGTGTTTTACTACTCATTCGCCCCTCGTGTGTTGGTGGAATTATGATCTCATTAAAATCTCATTATACTCTCATTATGGTCTCACAATAGTTTTATTATGGTCTCATTACGGTCTCATCCCTATTCCCCCAACTAATGAATGAGAGACAGCAACCCAACATTTTTTTCCTTTTGATTACCTAAGCTGCTCGCCATATCGATTTTAAACGAGGAATCGGTAAACACCGTTGAAGTATAAATAGATCGGGGTTTACCCCGTGAGCTGGGTGTTATCACACAGTACTCCCGCTCTTTCGTGTTCGTATTTTGGTTTCAATGGGGTTTCGTTTTCTACACTTAGGGGAATTATCTTTTCGTTCATTTGGTCATCGAATCTTGTGGATGAGTGTGTGGCGAATTCGATTCTATTTCATGGACGGTAGAGTTACTAGTATTGTTAGTGTTGGTAGTATTGGTAGAGTTGGTAGTGTTGGTAGTGTTGGTAGTGTTGGTAGAGTTGCTAGTGTTGTTAGTGTAGAAAAATTAAATCCCATTCTGAACAAGACGGGTACGTTTATTTACCTTTGTTTTCTGTGATTAGAAAAAAGAGTCACGTAACCCGGATGTAGCGATACATATTTTGTTTTACTCTTGTATTTGTATTTTACCAATACGTGTCGTCTATAAAAAGAGTATCAAAAGAGAATAGGGTTAAATATGTGTTTAAGTGTCAGATATTTTCTGAATATTTGTTTTGAATGGTGAAGTTATATGTTTGACCCAGTTGCTGACATAAAATCGTACATAAATAATATTTGACGGCATTTGAGAATGTGAGTTGGGGAGGGGGGGGGGGGGGGTGTAAAATCATCTAATTTTCTTGCGGCCATTTTTTGGACAATGATGCATTCTCGCTGATGTATTTTCAGCCTGTTATTCTTCTTGACGTATTTTCAGCGCATTTGCATAGGGTTGAGATTTGAGTCTCTCTAATATATATATGCTAGACGAGTCTCTATCTAATATCTATAGTCTATTTACATCTCTATCTAATTTCTATGTCTACATGCGTCTCTACCTAATTCTATAGTCTATTTGCGTCTATCTAAAGACCTCACTAACCCCAAAAAACCTCTCATCTAATTATAGGACTTCTGTTCCTGATCCTAGCCTGCAAATTTGGCATCAGGAAACAGACAGAACCCGAGGCAGACGCGGCGAGGGAGAGAATCTCGTCGATAGCCTCCACTTCCTGCATGAGGGACAGTTCCAGTCACGGCACCAACCTGCAGACATCGCACCTACAGCACAGCAACCAGACAATGCGCGACAAGCTGCTTCATGCCAACAATGTTGACGTTTTTCTAAATAAGACTTTAAAGATCTTGACAGAGGCCGTTAGACAAGTACGTAGATGTGATGTGTGCCCTTATTAGTTATATGTGTTTACTTTGTACCAGTAACATTACATATGTTGTCAGTAGTGTGTATGTGTGCTGTTAATCTACCTGAACATTGCGAGTACAGTGTATCTTTACAATTGTGCGTATATTTTGATATGTCATTATCTTAGTACGTGTATATAAATAAACGTGTGCATGGAACTAAAACTGTACTTGTTGTCCTCATCATCATCATCATCATCATCATCATCAGCATCATCATCATCATCATCATCATCATCACCATCATCACCATCATCATCATCATCATCACCATCACCATCATCATCATCATCACCATCATCATCATCATCATCATCATCATCATCATCATTCCCATCATCATCATCATCATCATCATCATCACCATCATCATCATCATCATCACCATCATCATCATCATCATCCCCATCATCCCCATCATCATCATCATCATCCCCATCATCATCATCATCATTATCAGCATCATCATTCCCATCATCATCATCCCCATCATCATCATCATCATCACCATCACCATCACCATCCCCATCATCATCATCATCATCCCCATCATCATTATCATCCCCATCATCATTATCATCATCATCATCCCCACCATCATCATCACTATTATTATCATCATCATCATCATCATCCCCATCATCATCATCATCCCCATCATCATCCTCATCATCACCATCATCATCATCATCATCACTATCATCATCATCATCATCACCATCATTCATGTGAACCCCTTGTAGAACACATGAACACAACCACACCTCTATCGTACTCAGTTTTGGACAATTCTTCCAAGTTGGGCCCACGTCATTCCGGCTGTTTCTACTTCAATAACACCTGAATTTTTTCTACATTTGTCTTAGCACAACTACTATATCCTTCCTAACTCCAAGATAATGCCTGTCTGGTGATGTTGCTAGTTGGTTTATGAAAGCTGTGTCCATCCCCGTTTGAGATTTTGTATTTCTTTACAAATATGGCTGTTCCAAGTTCAGCTGGTAATTTATGAACGTGATTCTTGTTTCAGATGAATTGGTCCGATCCATCAGGTCTTGAACGGTTTAACAAAACCAGACTTCTCATTGACGAGCTGAGGGCCATTAACATTGGCCGTAAGAACGGCACAGAGTTCGACGTGGTAAATATCTTTGTTATTTGGGCGTCACCACATATAGACTTCATGGGAGCAGGTTCATTGGGCATTCAACAGGTTAATGAGACGGATTTATACATCAATAAATCAGACTAATGATCCGAATTTATACATCAATTATATCAGGTTAATGACGCGAATTTATACATCGACATATCAGACTAATGACGTGAATTTATACATCAGTTATATCAGGTTAATGACGCGAATTTATACATTAATATATCAGGTTAATGAGACGAACTTATACATCATTATATCAAGTCAATGACGCTGACATATGCATCGTTACATCAGGTTAATTACTTGGACATCTACATCATTATATCAGGTTAATGAGACTGACATTTACATCGTTATACCTGTTTAATTATTAGGACATATACATTGTTATATCAGGATAATTACTAGGACTTCATTATATCAGGTCAATGAGATGGACGACATATACATCGTTATACAATCTTAAAAACATCAGCTGGCATCCACCTCCTTATATTAAATACATCATTTTATTTTAATTTCTCCCAAGTTATTGTTATACTAGGTCTATCTACCCCCTCCCCCTTTTTAAAATATTTGTTTATAAACATTTCATGAGCATGTACACATACACCATTACTCCGTGACGAGCTTCTAAAAATAGCCTTCACTTTCCCTAGAAACATATGTACGTGCAACTGGCCGCATACGCGTACCTCCTAGAAACCATCAAAGACACAACTGTGTTCCTCGACTCAAGGAAGCACATACCAGACCTTCTCAACAAACTTCTGACACTGGCCTGCCTACACAAACAGATGCTGCCACACCGGATGTCGGAACATGAGCTGAAGATGTTCGTGGGGACGCTGGAGATGGACGTGAGCAAGGTGGTGCCCAAGTTGACACAGAAGGGGCCGGGACTGAGGCGAATCGTACAGCACATGTTGGGAGTTATGGCCGAAACGTTGACTGAGTATAAGCAGGCTAGCAGGTATAAATTGATGGTATGAGTATATGTAAGCTGCTAGGTATAAATTGATGGTATGAGTATATGTAGGCTGCTAGGTATAAATTGATGGTATGAGTATATGTAGGCTGGCAGGTATAAATTTATGGTATGAGTATATGCAGGCTGGCAGGTATAAATTTATGGTATGAGTATATGCAGACTGCTAGGTATAAATTGATGGTATGAGTATAAACAGGCAGCTGAATGAGTATAAACGGTTTGCTAAGTATAAATTGAATGTCTGAGAATTAAGTTATTGATAAGCATAAATGGAATGCCTGAGTAGGCCTACAAAGTTATTGCTAAGTAAAAATGGAATGTCTGTCTCATGCTACATAATAATATGTGTTGACATGTTGTCCAGCTAAAATATGGTTAGGTTCATATTGACGGTGAAAATATGTGTGTGTGTGGGGGGGGGGGATGGACAATGTAACAGATAAAATCTACTTCTTCTTGACGTTACGGGTACATTTTTTTTTGTTCGCCCGAATCAACAGTCAGATTTCCATGCAGTATTCTCGTCTTGTTGTTAAAATCATTCCATGTTCATTGCTGTAAATTATAAGAACTACAATAACTTGTATATATATTTTGTAAGACATTCATGTCTTATGTGTAAATGCCGTTGTGAATCCATCTTTGATCAAAACATACCATCCTGTACGGTTTTATCATTTCCTTTGGGACCATCTTTGTTTTACTTTGTATTTTATTTTATCTTTTGCGGACCAATCGTTTTAAAAAAAATGTTTACGTACTTGAAATATAACAATTTATAACGTAAGAAAGGAACAGTGTTTAATATGTAAATATACATAACGATGCGTTTTTTTTTTAAAATATTACATGTTTCTCACGAAATATATTTAAACATTAAAGAATATGTCCACTTGTAAAATCTAACACTATGTAACATACACATATACGAGAATCTCTAGCTTGTAAAATGTAACACTATGTAACATACGAGAATCTCTAGCTTGTAAAATGTAACACTATCTAACATACCAGAATCTCTAGTTTGTAAAATGTAACACTATGTAACTATCAGAATCTCTAGTTTGTAAAATGTAACACTATGTAACATACCAGAATCTCTAGCTTGTAAAATGTAACACTATGTAACATACCAGAATCTCTAGCTTGTAAAATGTAACACTATGTAACATACACATGTACGAGAATCTCTAGCTTGTAAAATGTAACACTATGTAACATACCAGAATCTCTAGCTTGTAAAATGTAACACTATGTAACATACACATGTACGAGAATCTCTAGCTTGTAAAATGTAACACTATGTAACATACCAGAATCTCTAGCTTGTAAAATGTAACACTATGTAACATACCAGAATCTCTAGCTTGTAAAATGTAACACTATGTAACATACACATGTACGAGAATCTCTAGCTTGTAAAATGTAACACTATGTAACATACCAGAATCTCTAGCTTGTAAAATGTAACACTATGTAACATACACATGTACGAGAATCTCTAGCTTGTAAAATGTAACACTATGTAATATACCAGAATCTCTAGCTTGTAAAATGTAACACTATGTAACATACACATGTACGAGAATCTCTAGCTTGTAAAATGTAACACTATGTAATATACCAGAATCTCTAGCTTGTAACACTATGTCCAATGTCAGAGAGGTTGACTATTACCAAATATCCGGGTAAAATCTTCTTTTTTAATTCTTGACTCACATGTCTAAGTTTCTCGCCATGTATTCAAATAACGGGTAAAAGAAATTCAAGAATTGATTATCTAATGTTCCTTTAAACAACTGCATTCAACATTCCATATGTTTTTTTTTTTTTTGTTTTTTTTCTCACATGAATTTTTACCAATGCAAAGAATTGTGCAATGTGCTTTTAATGATACAATATGTTTTTTTTTAAATATCTACTTTTATTTTCCATATTTTTCAAACTTGATTATAAATCAAAATACATAATTGAAAACAAATTACATTTATGCATTTAACATTTGCATTTAAAATTATATTAATATACATGGTTAGCACTTATTCCGATACGTTTTAAATAAATTATTTTTGTGTGATTTATTTGTAATATTTATGTGAAATAAATTTTCAATGTTTAAAAAGTGTGTTAACTTAATCAGCTTGATACGCCGGTGATTTTGATTTTGTCTTTCACATGTTTTATATTTGAATTTTTGACGCTTAAAGCTTTTGTGATCGATTTGTTGAATAAAATACTCAAAATAAATAACTGTTTGAGTTTTGATTTTTGTCTTGAGGGCAATATGTGACTTGCTTTTAACCTGTGGATAAATTAAATAACTGTTTGAGTTTTGATTTTTGTCTTGAGAGCAGTATGTGACTTGCTTTAACCTGTGGATAAATTAAATAACTGTTTGAGTTTTGATTTTTGTCTTGAGAGCAGTATGTGACTTGCTTTAACCTGTGGATAAATTAAATAACTGTTTGAGTTTTGATTTTTGTCTTGAGAGCAATATGTGACTTGCTTTAACCTGTGGATAAATTAAATAACTGTTTGAGTTTTGATTTTTGTCTTGAGAGCAGTATCTGACTTGCTTTAACCTGTGGATAATCGAATTTGATGAGAGATTACACTTTGTGTTAGATCTGTCTATACTACTTACTGGTTTTAATATGTAAGCCTACACACACACAGATACACACAGATACACACACATATACACACATATGCACACACAGATACACACACAGATATACACACAGGGCATTGTATAACTGTTGCACTGCCTACATCTTTTTAGACTCCTAAAGTGATGATTTCAGTATATTCAAAAATACGAATATGAAGAAAATAGAGAAGAGATTTCCCGTAGGTTTCTAGCGTAAAAAACGTAATTAGTCGACAAGCTTTATGTGTTGTTTTTCTTAGGCATCAATCACAGGCTAAACATAGGCTCCAATCACAGTTTTTAGGTAAACATAAGCTTCTTCTTCATTCTTAATTTTTAGTGTTGGGAGGGAGGGTTTGAATTGGAGACATTTTCGAATTTATCAACCATGAGCTTTTGCCGACTCGACCACGCCTCCATCACAATTAAGGATACGTGTCAACTGGTTATGCGCAATTGAGGCCATTGACTCCGATTTCAGCCTGGTTTTCTTTTTGGATTTGCTTCCATAGGCTTTGTCTAACCAAGAACAAACTACAAGGCAGCAGTTGTTTGATTTTGGAGTTGTCCCTCCTAGAAGAGTGGCTGTCCCCAGTTAACGAGCCTCATCTGCCCGAGGGTTCGAACTTCGAACTCGAGACTTTTTGTGTTTAGCAATAATGAGCTTTACCGACTCGACCACACCAACCCCTATACATAGGCTCCAATCATAGGTTTTATGCTTGGTTTTCCATAGACTCCAATGTCTTCTGTTGGAAAATGAGTCTAAGACATCCCTCCCTTACTCTGAGTACCATCCCTCTTTCCATCACCTGCACTGAGATGACCCACATCCTCGTCCCCCATGTATTTTCTTCGTTTGCCTCATTAGTACGTCATTAATTAACCCCATCTCCCTGTCCCCCCCCCCCCCTCCTACACACACACAATTAAAAAAAAAACGATAGCCACTTAATTAAGTGATTCACTTATTGAACTCTTGATTGAGCTGGCTGATCTACTGATCTCATCCAATCACTTGACATACGGATAACGTGACGTTCATCTCCCCCACTCACGGTAGGAGGCGCCGTTTGTGGGGTGACAGCGTTCGATCCTTAAATAGAATTGGTGGATAGTTTATTGCTGAGGCGGCGGGTTGCAAAAAGTATGGTAGCGGGTAGCAGAGATTGGTAGCAGATACTGGTAGCGCGTAGCAGAGATTGGTAGCAGATACTGGTAGCGGGTAGCAGAGATTGGTAGCGGGTAGCAGAGATTGGTAGCGGGTAGTAAAGATTGGTAGCGGGTAGCAGAGATTGGTAGCGGGTAGCAGAGATTGGTAGCAGATACTGGTAGCGGGTAGTAAAGATTGGTAGCGGGTAGCAGAGATTGGTAGCGCGTAGCAGAGATTGGTAGCAGATACTGGTAGCGGGTAGCAGAGATTGGTAGCGGGTAGCAGATACTGGTAGCGGGTAGCAGAGATTGGTAGCAGATACTGGTAGCGGGTAGCAGAGATTGGTAGCGGGTAGCAGAGATTGGTAGCGGGTAGCAGAGATTGGTAGCAGATACTGGTAGCGGGTAGCAAAGATTGGTAGCGGGTAGCAGATACTGGTAGCGGGTAGCAGAGATTGGTAGCAGATACTGGTAGCGGGTAGCAAAGATTGGTAGCGGGTAGCAGAGATTGGTAGCGGGTAGCAGAGATTGGTAGCAGATACTGGTAGCGGGTAGCAAAGATTGGTAGCGGGTAGCAGATACTGGTAGCGGGTAGCAGAGATTGGTAGCAGATACTGGTAGCGGGTAGCAAAGATTGGTAGCGGGTAGCAGATACTGGTAGCGGGTAGCAGAGATTGGTAGCAGATACTGGTAGCGGGTAGCAGAGATTGGTAGCGGGTAGCAGAGATTGGTAGCGGGTAGCAGAGATTGGTAGCGGGTAGCAGAAATTGGTAGCGGGTAGCAGAGATTGGTAGCGGGTAGCAGAGATTGGTAGCGGGTAGCAAAAAGTATGGTAGCGGGTAGCAAAAAGTATGGTAGAGGGTAGCAGAGATCTCTTTACCACAACGCTGTATTTATCCCAGCTACCATGAATGCGATGCTGTTGTTGGTGCGGCGTGTTCAGGAGAAGACAACTCTCTCCGTGACAAGCGAGCCCCAGTTTAGACCTTCTCACATCCTGTAACACTTTCTAAAATAAAATATAAGGCGATTCGAATCACGGTTTCCATCAGAATTTCAGGCATTTAACCGGGGATGTGGGTGGGAGTGCTGGAAACTTCCGGGGTGCGGAAACTGGTTTAAGTATCTTTTCTATATAAATATATTTGTTTTTAAACTTCGTGACCCCCAACTCCCCCACAATTTAAAAAATAATTTATTAAATAATTTATTAAAAAATAAAATATACGTGCCTATTTTTAAATTGTTTATAAATAGTTAAATGAACTAAAGGCGGAGAAACCAGGTAATTTTGTGAAAGCTTTTTGTTTGATTATTGGCGGTAGACGTTTAAAATTCCTAGTTAGATTTGAATCTAAAGTCAAGGATTTTGTCTAGGAAGTCTACGCATGTCGTGAGTGGATTGTTCTGATTAAATTGATGACAACATTGATTATTCAAATGTTGTCCCTGTTCCCCTTGTTAATAAACCGGGAGTGATCTCCCCTAAACTTTCTCGAATATTTTTATATAAAATAACAGGGGATGGGAACTCGGGCTATAGACATGATTTTTAATCCATTTTAAATACTTAAAGTTTTAAAAATAGAATAAAATCTCGTAGACAAAAGAATTGCACACCAAGTGAACGCTAAATAAAAAAGTGCATAATAGTGCGCAATATTATTAGTACTTTAAAAATTTACATTAGTTTTTTGAGAAATCGGAAGTAGCGTAAATTACTACTTCCGTTTAACGGAACCGTTCATGCAACCACTTACATACACAAACACACACCTCCCCTCATCGCTCACACACACGCACACACACCTACATACGCTCACACTCACAAGGGACTCTCGCACCAAACACACAATACACACAATACACACAAACAAAACATACACAAACACCACACACACAAACACCACACAAACACCACACACACAAACACCACATACACACACACAACCACATGCACAGACACCACACGCACACTGACACACTACTCACACCATAAACTCCAGATACACAAACCACACACACACACACACTATATACAAATGCACCCACTGACCGTCCCCGTGAAACAAACCCCTGATGTAGGGGCGTTAGTCCCCTATCTATAAACTCTTATCATCACCTCGATGAACGCGATTAGCTTACGGAAACAGATTACACGCCATCACTACATCCTCTACGTGAACAACCTACAAGGACATTTCTTTTTGTTTCAAAAATAAAGAACTATATGGTTTATGCCGTTTCTCTTATTCTACAATGACTAGATGTATTTAAAAAATAAATTGTTTGAAGGCTTAAAAGATTATAAGATTTATGTAGTTGTCGCCTCTACCCCCTACGGTACCCTATCCTCATCCCTCTACTACCCCCACCCCTACGACAAAAAACAAAATAACTACCCCCACCCCTACAACAACAAAAAAACAAAATAAACAGAAGCCGCCACAAAACAACTTCCCGCACAACTTTTTTGAGAAACTCTACTTCACTTAGTCCACTAGGGTCCGCATGGTCGGGCGGGAGAGCTAAACGAAAATTCTCGAGTTCGAACCCTTCAACACCCCCCCCCCCCCTCCCGTCCACCAATCTAGAAAAGAAAAGTCTAAAACAAAAACAAAACAACAGAGGCGTAGCGACCCCTTCCGGCGCCCGGGGACAAACTTTCAATTTGGCGCCCCCCCCCCCCCAATAATTTTTTTAAATATAATTCAAATAGTTCAAAATAGCAGCTAAAATGAGTTTATTTTAGCACCAGGGCGTCCAGGGACATATGTACCCCCCCCCCCCCTTCCCCGTCGCTACGCCTCTGCAAAACAACAACTGCTGTCTTGCAAAATCTTCCTGGGCCATGGAAGCAAATCTAGCAAGAATAGAAAATAGGCCGAAGTCGGAGTCAACAGGCCAAATCTCGCGCAACATTTTGACACGCACTACGTCATTGTGTTGGAGGAAATCCTCTTGAATCATAATATTACAATTAAGAAACTCGAAAAAGGAAAATTTCGCACATTGCAAAATAAGAAACAAGTAATTTATTTATCCTAAAAAAAAACAACAAATAACGCCTTCTTGAACCTCCACCCTCCCGCATTTCTCCAATCTAGACACCCCCACATCTATTTTAACTTGTTCTTACTATCGGCTTCTCTTTCGATTGACTACTTAGAAAACCCCCAGCACAATAGCCGCCATTCATCCCTTCAGCATGATCCAGCTTTAACATAAACTAAACCTAGATCTATGTAACTAAACTAGGCTGCGTGGCATGGAGGTACCGACCGGCCCAGTGGGGAGATTCACGACAAGTTTATTTTTAGACCGCATTGGCGACACGGAACTCCTACGTCACAGCCTCGAGTGCCTTGCGCTCCAAAAATAGAAGGAAAATACCCTTTCTGCAGGTTTGGTTGCTGTTGTGCTTATTAAATCATACCGAAACATTGTTTTACAATTACATTCAGAACCAGCCGACTTAGTATAAATAAGCTATGGTAGACATATTTCAAATCAAAACCACTAAACCTTCCTCGCTTACACATTAAAATGTTTGCTACAGTAAAGACAAATCAAATCTTTAACGCACTATCAGGTATAGACTTTTAAATATTATATATATATATATATATATATATATATATATATATATATATATATATATATATATATATATATATATATATATATATATATATATATATATATATATATACTCTGTGAATGGAAATAGATGCATATCTTAATTAATATTACAATGCAACGATTTTACAAATGTCATCCTTTTTTTCAGTACTATATGTTTTAAAAATGTCATCCTTTTTTCAGTGCTATTTGTGTTACAAATGTCAGGCGTCAGTCCTGCCGTCATACCCAGCACTACCCCAGCGCCGGCCGGCACAGCGGAGGCGCGAATTGCCGCCCTTGCCGTGACGTCGTGCATGCAGGGAGCTGATGCGCCTTCTGGTGCCGTGCTGCAGACCAGCACCACCAACCTCAGCCAAGACCCGCTGCTGCTGGAGAATTTCAAGGTCATCCTGTCACGTGCACAGGAACTGACCAGGTTGACCATTGCTAAAGTGAGTACTCAGTGCCATTTCGTTCAGTTTTAAATGATTTAAATTAAGCACAAACCTAAGCAGATACTCGACTACGTATTTCTTTTGTGTTCCATTTAAAATTATTTTAATTAATTAACCACAAGCCTTATAAAACTCAATGTACTTTTGGTTACATTTTAAATTATTTTAGTTAATTAAACACAAACCTAAGAAACTAAATTAAGTAATTTTGGTTCATTTTAAAAAAAAAAGATTATAGTTAATTCAACGCATGTTTTTAAAACTCAAAATTACAATTTTATTTTATTATAGCAATTTAATCGAAGAAACTCGTGGCTCATAACGTTTAAACACACGACGGTGTTGTATTCCCCACACGACCGTGTTGTATTCCCCACACGACTGTGTTGTATTCCCCAAACGACTGTGTTGTATTCCCCACACCACTGTGTTGTATTCCCCACACGTACTCACCAGTTCAAACATTTTTCCACAGTACACTTCCTGGCTAAGCGTCTACCCGGTGGCCACACAAAACAACCTCAAGACCTCGGTAGCCGGGGTCTTCAACATCCAACAGAAAACTCACGGCAACCTCACCAACATTACGGTAAGAATTTTTTACGCTTTTTTTTTTACATTTTCTTTATTGTTTAATGAAGCTATAGTCAGCTACACACACATTGTTTACAACCTTATGATTAAAATGTGACTTGTATCAAAAGAATAGAATTTTTTTTTAAAATCTGTATTTTCCAAATGTTAAAAAGTCTTGTATAAACGTTAATTTGGAAGCGGTTATTAACTAACGTTAAGAGAAGAGGGTGGGTGGGGGGAGGGGGTGATCATCAAGGTTCAAACTCTAAGCGTTCGTTGCTAGCGGCCAGATTTCTATTGGCAG
This sequence comes from Physella acuta, assembly GCF_028476545.2. Lineage (NCBI taxonomy): Eukaryota > Metazoa > Mollusca > Gastropoda > Physidae > Physella > Physella acuta. The sequence goes on along the minus strand of NW_026731706.1, from coordinate 457,946 downwards.
AGACCCCAACAACGAATTTAGATCGGCGCTTTAAGCACTTTTTTTTCACTATTTTGTACTACTTATATTTTCTACATGAGCTGTTGGGTAGTTTTTATGTATTTTTAAGGTTTAGAAAGTGACTGTTTCAATAGGAAATAACTCATTAAAATGTTCTCCCTGTTCTAGAACTACGGCCTGTACGTGCTGACCCAGCTGTCCATACACGCCTACTACCTGAGCACACAGGAGAACGACGGCGACTACGGCACCGGACGTCAGGACATGACCTCCATCAAGCAGGAGCTGCTCAAGGCCGTCTGTCTGAGGAAACAGCTGCTCCAGGCCACGCTGACCAACGACCAGATGACCAGCTACGTCACAGCAGACGCCAAGCCAGTGGACAGCCTTCAGCAGACGAAGGCGGCTCTCAAGAGGGCGGTGACCTACACGGCCTTCAAACTCATGCTGGAAACTTACACTGCCATGCTGGCCAGCGGTCAGTAATGGTCAGACATTTTGACCAACAGTGTATAATGGTCAAACATTTTGACCAACAGTCTATAATGGTCGAACATTTTGACCAACAGTCTATAATGGTCGAACATTTTGACCCTTTAATTTATATATTGCTCACTTAATTTATTGCTGTTCAGATATAGATCAAAACAAATGTATATTTTGTATATACACATATATATTTATTTATTTAATGTTATTCAGGTATGACGTTTTGAGACAAACAATCCAATATAAGAATTTTTTTTGACTGTTTGACTTGTTGAGAAATGATGTTTTCAATTAAATCAAAACTCAAATCCAACATTAGAAACATGTGGCTAGAAAGCCACGGCAGGAATATGTTAAGGTTACTTTTTTAACCTAAAGATCAAAATGTAAAGCTTGTTATTGGTGCTAAAAATGAACTGGCTTTTAAGGTTTTCACTGTCATTAATTTAAATTTTTCATTGCCATATTTCTCTATGTTGATTACAACGGGTTTCGTTACCTGAACTTTCTTGTACATATGTAAAAATGTAAGGTAATTTTTAAAAAAACTGAACAAAATATTGTATGTCACTGATAATGATTTTATATCAATATTTAAACACTGCTCTTTACATAGTGTTTTATGTTAATGATGCTTTAGATATCAATGTTAAGAAACTGCTCTTTAGAAAGCTATATGTTATTTCTGTTAACGCTACTGTATCATTGTTAAAACACTGCCCTTTACATAGTGTTACGCATAATGCCACTAATGCCACAACTAAAGATATTGCTATTTAGACCATTCCAAAGTGATACATTATTTTGCCTATTATTTTTACCCACAAATATGCCAGTTAACTATCTACTTAAAGGTGGGTTTTATTACTCGAACTGTTGACTCGACTTTTTAAACTTTGATGATTGTATTTTAATTTGTATATAAACATTGCCATATTACCTATACACTTTATAAGTCCACAATCTTTTTAAAGTTTTATAGTTCTCTGATATCAAAATTATCATGTGAAATGGTTAAATCTGCCATTTTTAGATTTAAAGTGTTTTATAAACATCAGTATTTCAGTACTTAATAATGCATTTTAGGCTTGACTGAAGTTTATCCCATTGAAGCTACACTGTAAAATATCAATGTTTTCCCATTGAAGATCACACAATTTACAAAGTCAAACTAGTATTACTATAACACCGTGTCTTGCCATCAAACTCAAAAACAAAGCATTCCTTTTTTGTGCAAGTTTTATTGCAAGTGCTTTCCCCTTGTAACTCATATTGAGTACATATCTAGCTTTTGATTTGTTCAATGTTTGTCGATGTTTTAAAATTTATTGAAATTTTATCGTAACCTCTAGATTTTGCTATTACATTTGTTGTATAGAATAAAAAATACTAATTTTCTGAGTGATGTTATTTATTATATATAACCAAAGAGATTATGTTATGATTGTTATTTTTTGTACTTATCAAAATAGAATGTTTTATTACTGTTATTTGTGAGCCAAAGTAACATGTTTCAATTGTTACATTAATACCACTGTCTACTTCCATCCATCGATTTATGTTCAATAATGTTGTTTTATATTTGCGATATCACAGTATTCCAATAAATATAATCAAAATTATATATTGTTTGCGTGATTTCATTAAATCTTAGAATCTATTGTACCTAAATCTGAAGTCAGACCCTTCATCTCATATCCTCTTCTTACTGACGCCTCTTAAAATGCTGAAGTTTAGTCACATATTGTTCGCATACTTGCTATTGGCAGCAGAGGCGTAGCGAGGGGAGGCCGGGTGGGGCGGCTGACCCTAGGGGGGGGGGGCAAAACCGGATAGAAAAAGTATAGTAAAGCTCATTCTAAGCTACACTACTGAATTATCCACAGTCGAGGTAAGGAAAATAAACTGCTACATGGCTTTACCGGAATTACTTAACTGCTGTCTAAGCCAAATATCTGACACCGTAATAAAATAGAAAGTAGTGGGTAGAAACACCTCGACCATTCCAAGATGTGGTGGGGGGGGGGGAGGGGGTATCTAAACAAAACAAATATGTATGCATAATAAGGGGGGGGGTTATAGTTCGCTACGCCTCTGATTGGCAAACACGAACTCATCACATATAGGGCTGGTAAGTAGGTCAATAAACAGTCATACTGCTCAATAAAACCTGCATGAGCCATAGAACTGTTTATTGACCTACTTACCAGCCCTACAGGCCTATCTCAAAACACGGGCATAATTGTCATCCCTCGCATACAAAAGAAATAAGTGACGACGGTAACAGAAACTCGCCGCTTCGTGTGAACCTCGTGACGTCAAACAACGAGAGCACTGTTCAACACCAGCTTCGGTTGATTTACTTCCCTTTGCTTGACAAGTGTTTATAGTATAGCCTCCCCTGATAGAGATCAACCGGTCCACTAAATAGGGAAGCTGTCTGCTACTATGTTTTGTAAACTCCCATTAGCGGTTGTTTTAAAAACAGACTAGTCATATAAATAGCTCCCACGGTGTCATTACCCCCCCCCACCCCCACCCCCCCCCCCCCCCACCCCACCCCAAAAAAAAGCCAAAAAAAAATATTTAAAAATATGAATCAAGGGACGTAATTCTATTCTTGTCCGCTCCTTGACTTAGCCTACGTTGATGTTATCAAACCGAAACTAAGATAAGATAACCGCTGATACCATCCCATTATCAGCTTAACCCAGTGAAAGTGATAGCGATACAAACTCAGCAGGTAAAACAGGCCCATCCTAATTAAGGAATACTGTCGGGGGGAAATTTGCATGCTGCTAATTATTCATTAATAAATTTGGCTAATTAACCCCTATATAAATCGATGTAAGTAAAACAAGGCTTTAAAATTCGCCGTTCATTGAAGCGTATCCATCGCAAACCAATTATAGTGGCATATTAAAAACTTCATCTAAGTCTAATTTTTCTAAGTCTTTTAAAACCAGCTACATAAAGCTTAAGCATGCTCCAATTGTGTCTTTTACTTCTAGTTATAACAGGTACATGTTTATATTTTACCCCTTATATATCAGGTACATTGTTTCATTTCTTTTTTAGATCAGGTTTGTATTTTCATATACCCAATTGCAAATCAGGTGCATTGTTATGTTTTGTTTATATATCAGGTATTTATAATTTATTTCCATATTCCCCCATTGCATATCAGGTGCATTGTTATGTTTTATTTACATATCAGGTATTTATAATTTATTTCCATATTCCCCCTTTTTATATTAGGTACATTTTTGCTACTGTACTGTTTATTTTATAACAGAAACGTGTGTTGCCTCTTAGAGTCTCTCAAGTCTATGTCACCTGTTAAATCTACATTTAATTTCACGCTAGAATTGTGTTTAAACTGTAACCCCTCGATCAATAGTAAAATATATCATTTGATTTTTTCGTTTTTTTTAATCCGTGTTTTGTTTTTATTACAAACAACTGCCAAAATGTGTGCTAATTGTAGCCACACAATCTCATTTATCATGCCGTAAATAAACAGCCGAGTCCCACAATAATTAAAACTATATTTTGTTTTTTCTAGCCCATATCACAGCAATGCCAGTGACCACCTCAGCACCAGAAGCGATTGCTTCCCTTGCTCTGAGCTCTTGTTTTGGTGGGACAGTTGAGAGTAGCGTCCCTTCCAGCCAGCTAGTCGGCGTCCTTAGCGACAACAGGGTCGTCAGCGGGGAGAGAGAATCCGTTCTCAGGACCAACTTCCAGAATGAGATGGCCAAACTAGAGGTCAAGGCCAACAGTCTGCTGACCATGGTGAGTAAACTGGGCAAATTTGTGTCTATGTAAATGTGTAAATATTGAAACTGGATGAATGTTTTGTCTATGAGAGAGAGAGAGAGAGAGAGAGAGAGAGAGTGCGTGTGCGTGTTTGTATGTGTGTGTGTGTGGGCATGTATGTGTGTGTGCTTGAGAGAGTGTGTATGTGTGTGTGAGTGTGAGTGTGTGTAAGTGTATATATATATATGTGTGTATGAGTGAGTGTGTGTTTGAGTGTGCGTGTGAGTGTGTGTGTATGTGTGCGTCTGTGTGTGTGTGTGCGTGTATGTGTGTGTGTGTGTGTTTTTAGTCATATACCACATGCTGAAAACTAAAGGTTGAGTTAACGTTAAGTTTAAGATTAATATTTTAGAGATAGACATCATGTAAACTTATTCTAGCCGATGTTTTGTCTGAAACTGATGCTTTAAAGTTTTGATGATCTTTCAGTACACCTCGTGGACAAGCATTCTGGACACGAGGACGAGAAAATCTCTCACGCAATCAGTGGCCAGTATTATCAACGTCGACACAACACAAGGTGTACCAACATCTACAACAGTGAGTCTCATATTTTATAGCGAGGGCACTTGCTCATTTTAGGATAGAAGTTACAGGCATGTTGTAATATTTTATGATATAAGATAGAGGGGTGTTTAAATATTTTGTGATAGAAGTTAAAGGGATGTTTTTATATTGTACGGTGGATGTTAGAGGGGTGTTTTTATATTGTACGATAGAGGTTAGTCGGATGTTTTCCAATTGTATGACAATAGGCCTAGTGAGGGTGATGTTTTTAAACTTTGTGATGTATATTTTATGGGTTTTTTAAGTATTTTACAATAGAAGTTTGAATATTTTATTATAGAAGGTATGATGAGGTTTGAACATTTTATGATAGAAGTTATGGTGAGGTTTGAACATTTTATGATAGAAGTTATGGTGAGGTTTGAACATTTTATGATAGAAGTTATGGTGAGGTTTGAATATTTTATGATAGAAGTTATATTGAGATTTGAACAATTTATGATAGAAGTTATGATGAGGTTTGAACATTTTATGATAGAAGTTATGGTGAAGTTTAAACATTTTATGATAGAAGTTATGGTGAGGTTTGAACATTTTATGATAGAAGTTATGGTGAGGTTTGAACATTTTATGATAGAAGTTATGGTGAGGTTTGAACATTTTATGATAGAAGTTATGGTGAAGTTTAAACATTTTATGATAGAAATTATTAAGCTTAACGTTCAGAGTCTTTAATTAAATGAATCAATTAGACTAATTAAATTGTTGTTGTTAAATATTGCACGTGGCAAATTGTGTTCATTTCTTTCACACATTAACTTACCATTAACCTTTCCTTTAATGTAGGTAAAAGTATATGGATAAATTAGATTTGTTAAAATTATACGGGTTTTTAAAAAAATGTTTATACGATTGTACCTTAACTAGATCTAATGTTCAATAGATTACATAAACATTCCGGTTATTAACAAGATAACTAATAATAATTATAGAGGTAATTTATTAATGAGGTCAATTTTTTGTCTTGACCAGACGTCTCGCCTACAGACACTGACCCAGCTGTCTGTCTACGCCTACTACCTCACCTCACAAGACAGCATCAAGGACTACGGCAGTGGCGGTGTCTCAGCCATCCTTGACCTTAGCAATACCCTGTCACGTGCCGTGTGCACGCTCAAGCAGCTCGTGCAGCCTGCAGTCTCCAACGACCAGCTGAGGGAGTTTATTCTACAGAGCTACACCAAGTCCACTCCCGCCCTCAACAACAAGAAGCCGCTCATCAAAAGGGCCGTAACTTCGACCGTTGTTTCTTTGATGCTTCAGTCCCTTGGTTCTCTTCGTTCGAATATCTAGACTCGTGTTTGAAAATGTTCAACGCATTTTCAACATAAAAAACTCTTGAAACATTTGAAGTGTACGTAATACTGTACAGCTAAAAATTCTATCTCATGCTTTTTCTAAGTTATTTTTATACATTGGCCAATGGTGGGACGTTCTGATCTAAGGCGAAACTAGCTCAAATTCCAGGTAAAAACGTCTGCAATAAGTTCTTTGTACATATTTTATACAGGGTTTTTAAAATTATATAGCAAGGTCTGTAAATATATAAATATACGATGAATTGTAAAATTGTATTATTAACACTCATGTAAATTTAATTCATATAATTTATATATGTATATATATATATATATATATATATATATATATATATATATATATATATATATATATATATATATATATACTACAAAAATGTTTTAAGGTTTATAAGTTTATTAAGCGTATGAAAGCTCTCTGTATATATATATATATATATATATATATATATATATATATATGTGTGTGTGTGTGAGTGATTGTGTGTGTGTGTGTCTGTGTGTATGTAGCACTCAGCATATTTTATATAAATACATTTGTGAAAATGTAAATATTATAGTAATCTTTTCATATTCCTATTGTATGCTATTTATTTTGATGTAAAATATCAACGTTTAAACTATAAATTCTGTGATATTTGTACATAACTGACTTGTACACTAACGGTATGAAAGACCCCTACCGTCCCCGTCCCCTCTACAGTCTACAGTATACTTTGTTATTATGTTAACCCTAAAATTGAAACAGCGCAGATGGTATTTTGATATAGAGAACAGTATTAGTGTTATCATGTAAATCAGCGACTATTGACTATAACTGGACAAGCCTGATTTAACCTGAGCAAACCAACGTAACACACTTTTTTAAATCTACTTCACCTTAATTTTTTATTTTAATGCTTATTTTATATTGTTAATATTGTTAATATATATTGTTTTGTATTGACTACAAGAAATGGATGGCACATTATTTTTGTTATTTCAAATCTGTTTGCTACAATTTTGTGGATATTTTTAATTACTTATGTACATTTTGTTCAAATTTTAAATCTGCTACATTTTTTGTTGATGTTTACAATGAAGTTGGTACATTTTGTTGATACTTTTAATCTCCACTTTATGAAGATTTCACTCTATATTACTTACAACACACTGACAAAAAATGTTCCCTTTCACACAAGCTTACAACAATTTGTCATTATTGTCTTGCATGTACACCGATCTTTGTCTTGTAAATATGAACATTATATTTTACCATCTTTCAGTTTTATAAAACTGTTTTAAAATGCATGCATTATTATGCAACATTTTTATTAAATATTTCTGTTTCTATTTCATCTTGTTTGTTTGAGTGTAGTCTTTTAAAATAGAACCAAGAGCAGCCTTGGTACAACAGTGCTAGTTCTAGAACCGAACCATCACAACCCGACATTACACAAGAACATGTAAGTCAAGAGATTTAGCAAACCAGATCTGGTACACCAAAGTTTTAGCTATGCTATTTATAGAAACGCAACAGGAGATGATTCCATTTTTTTAAAAACCCTTTTATATTTGAGTAGAATGCGACACAAAATAAAGGGATTTCGAAATACTTAAATATGTTACCATAAGCAAAAATAAAATAAAATATTTTTTTTTAATTTAAAAAATTATTAATTAATAAATTAATTAATTAATAAACAATTATTATTTTAATGTTAAAATCCAAAGAAAAAATCAACTACTAGCATCATCTTGATATTTATAGCTCTTGGAATTTGTTTACCAGGAGTCGTGTTCTTGTTGAACTACCGGCAATACAAAAACTTGAAAACAATCAGTTGTTGCAGATCCGGGATGAGGGCACGCCCGCGTGTGTGATCTACTCATCGTGTGCGGAAGGGGGAACAAGGGGCGGGGGAATTTTTAAACGCTGTGAGAGAAACCGGATCTAAAGACAACCAGTTCATGGTCCTTGGGGCGTAATTAAATTAAGCTAATTACCGTCTCTAATTGCTAGTTTTTATGATTGCATCTGAAATTGTTAGGCGAAAGTAGCCTACATGCCAAATTTCAGATCTATTGAGCAATCAGAAGTGGGTTAATTTTCGATGTCAATTTTAACAACAAACACACGCGAAGCTGAGTTAATAAAAACGTGTTAAAAACAAAGTAAGACGCCAACTAACAAATCCAAATCTAGAGGCGTGCTAGAAACTGAAAACAACAAGTTAACTTAGTTATGATCCAAACTGGCATGCAAGGCAAATGCTCCCATTGATGTAACTATTGTAAATATTATTTAATAATTATAGTTACATTCTTTGATTACTAACTTTATAATCTATCAGAGCCAGTGTTTCTTGCAGACTTTTTTTTTCTCCGGGGGGGGGGGGGGGGGGGCGTAGACTTTCTTCGGGGGACAGCCCCCCCCCCCCCCCCCCCCCGAAGAGATGCCTGGAAGAAACTGATCAGAGCTAACTATAATGCTTTAGTATGTTTTTACATGAATAAATACTATTTCATATTTAAAGCTATTTATTTATTTAAAATAAAAAATCAAATTTATAAACCTAAGCCTATTGATACTATTGAAATAAAAATTTCGATGTCTCTTTAAAAACTGAAATTTTGTAAATTGTAACTTTTGGATCTGGATCGTCCGTCTCAAAAGGTTGCCGAACCCTGGTCTAGGCCTAACTAATCCCCCACTTACAATCGATATTATTGGCCAGTTAAGCGTAAGCCTTGTTAGTATACTATGTATCTTGGCTTAGACCTAAAAAAAAATGTATGTCAATAATGTATCACCTGAAGCTTAGTAGAAGTCTTGCTCCATATAATTATATGTTTTTCTTTCAAAATAAGCCTTATTAATACAAGGTTGATAGTTCTAACCCTGGACTAGAATCTAGTTTCCATAACACTATATTTATTTAGGCCTTACATTTTTCTAGACTTAAAAATCTGGATCTCGCCCAACTTCCTGTTGACTCGGCATTATTCAGTTTAATTTAAAGTTTAGAATCTTGTAAACTTGTAGACTACACTATTCTCAAGATGCAAAGTTTGTGGGGTAAAAGTTAATCTGTTAGAATAAATCTTTTGTATAATATTTTAGTAATAATAATAAAAGTAATAATAATGGAATATCAAATATTCTTATATAAAACAACAGCGGATGTCAACTCGGGATATAGAGGAGTTTACACTTTTCGGACACACACCAAAAATTACGTAGGAGCGAACACTTCGTCGGTTTTTGGCTCATAGAAACTTTAATTAGCATGTCTCACGCGAAACCACGGCGCCTGCACGTAAACTGTTCATTTATGAACACTTCCGTGTCAAGTACTTCCGTTTCCTTTCTCAAGAATTATTTTTAGAAATTTTTTAACGTTGCATGGTACGCACATTTCTATTTTTACACCAGCCGGATGAAGTGACCTAGGGTTGGACTTAGGGGCAAAACTTGAACCAATCAATGCTTAGCTAAAAGGTTACACTATAAATAGCTTCTATATATGTATGGAACATCGTAAATGTCAAGGTTAATGGGTTTTTTTGTGCTTGAACAATAAAAAAGGGGTGTTCGCTAACTTATTTGGCCTTACATGGGATCGGACAGCAACACAAAAATATTATTAAATAAGAATTTAGAGCATAAAAGGGGCTGGTTATTGAAGGGAAAGGGTCAAAATAAGGTCAAGAAGGCAGTGGAATGCGAAAGAGGAGGGGGAATCATGTGACCTGGCTGGCTTAGCAGCGTACTGCGCGAGCCGCAATGGCTGAATGGGATGAACTTTGGGAGTGTGGGAAAAAGGTTTTATACTATTAAAATTACCTCACAAACAATCAATAACACAATATAAATGCATATAATATATGTTTTTATTCATTAAATTGACTTTAAATTATTCTAAATGAACAAAAAGTGCTATGTCCGATGACGGGTAAAGGTGTCCGAACACATGTAAAACTGTATTACATGTGTTCGAACACACGTTAAGACCCCCCAGTCACTATAACAAGAATAGCTTAAGTTCTATGCGTATGAATACAAAATGACACACACATTATTAAAGTAGAATGGTTGCGGATAGATATGATACTTTTTTTTGTTTTCTATGTTAAGCGGTTACTGAATGAGACCGCATGGAATTTTTACGTTGCGTTTTTTCGCTATGTGTGTCCGACATGATTTTAATCTAGGGACTTGGATGACGTAGATTTTGAGGCACTAAAAACGAGAGTTTTCTGCCCATACCGAGTTTCGTCGATTTAGCCGTGCGGTCGCGGGTGATGATCGAAATTTTTTTTTTTTTATTATAAATCGCCGATGCTACTAATAATTTGATGACTGATTATGAAAAACAAATGGATTTCATATGTTACGGTATTTTTGTTTTGAGATTTTGTTGAAGGTGAAAATGGATTTTTGGAGCCAAACTTTGGCTACGTAAAACTCTTTGTACCATAAAAACTTACTAACAAAGAAGGCCAATAAAAAGCCCTCCGACCATAATCACCATTTTTCTTTATGTGTGTAAATTTTCATAATGTTAATCGATAGCAAAGTATTTTTTTATAAATAGTTTAGAAAGTATAGGCTTAAGCCATTTTACGACTACCGGGAAAGACAGAGGTTTAAACCGGAAGTGTACTTGTGTTGTTAATGACGCCATTGCTCTCAATTGAATTGATTTGTAAATCCAGCAACATCCACACGAATCTGACTTTAAAATCATTTTAAATTATAGAATTATATTTTATATTGATAAAACTATGATTTTTTGTTGACTTTGTGCGCATATTTTCTATTTAGATTCATTTTTTTTTGTAATTTTGAGTTAGATCTAAAAATAGATTTCTGCGAAATTTTTCAAGTTGAATTATTGTTTCATTTCAATTGTATGGCCTAGATATAGATCTATATTGTTCTTGAATGAGTTCTGTATTTTATATTAGCTATCATTATAGTAACTTGTGTACTTTCCACATTTTTCTTAAATTTTAAAGCTTGATATAGGCCTAGATCTAGAATCTAATATAAAATTCCATTTGCCTATCATTTGGTCTATAAAATATAGGCCAATAGGGTAATTCTATATTAAACATATAGCCTTTTGATTGCTTTTCAAGCGAATTTTTATTACCAATATTACTAATATTCAAACATTTTAGGAGTCCTATATTTTCTTTATAGCTCTAGGACTTTGTTCGTTTTAGATTTATTACTAAATTACTACAATCCTTGTACAATGTTCTGTCTTCATCTGTAGGCCTATTTGAAGTACATATGATACTACTGTATTTTTGCTGTAGTATTCATCTCAGTTGCTTTTTTACTAGTCTTGGCCCTAGATAAAATGTACCAGTTCACAAGGGGATAGAGAATCAAAAGATGTGGATCTACTCATAAGCAACTTCAATGAAGGAGAAATAGGTCCACTTAAGAATGGATGTTGCTGGTTTTTATTACAGTTCTAAAAGCTATCAGCCAGAGGAGACACAGCTTCAGTAGATGTTTAATCAGATTTCATTTTTAAATCATTGATGGTGTTATTTTTTAAAGTAAAAAAGTGATACAGGCTAACAGACTTAAACATGTTATCCACACAGCATGAGATGTCACTTAAATATATGACAGATGTTTCTAAATTATAAAACTTACCTTTAACATTAAATGGTGATCATTACTCCACCAATATAAAATCATTTCAATTATTAAATTATTTGTTCAACAATAATTGTAAATTAAATTATATCAATTCTATGTAACATACACATAACATGGATGAAATATCATGCATATTGACAACATTTAGATACAATTTTAGTTATCTAAAATCAGTTTAGCATTGTACTTCTTTCTTGCAAAAAAGTAGTTGCGCAGAACAAAAATGACTTTTTAAATTTGACCAACATTGTAACAAAACCACATAAGCTAAGTGAAATATTTTTACTTTGTGTGGATGTATACAATGTTGGCACCAATTAGGCCAATTTTCATTAAGATATTCCATATAATAAAAATTTGGCAACAGATTATGTGTTGCCTATAGCTGAATTTATTGTTTAAAATTAAGGGGGGTATATGAGTTTAAACCCCTTTTTCATTAAATAAAATATTTTTAAAATCAAATTTGAACAAAGGAAATATCAAAGTATATAATAACCTTCATGTTTACAATATTTCTTGCATATAAGCAAAGTAATCTAAAATCAGCTCAACATTGTACTTCTTTCTTGCAAAAAAAGTAGTTGCGCAGAATAAAAATGACTTTTTTATTTTGTCCAACATTGTAATAAAACCACATAAGCTAAGTAAAATATTTTGACTTTCTGTTAATGTATACAGTGTTGGCACTATCCAGGCCAATTTTCAGTAAGATATTCCTTATAATAAAAATTTGGCAACAGATTGTGTGTAGCCTATCAAAGACGCTTATTAAAATTTTTTAGGGGGGTGACCCTCTTTGTTAACATTATTTTTTATGATCATTCTCATCCAATTCAATTATTTTTATCTTACTCTTTTACTGATATCATAAGCTTGATCTTAGTGAATTTTCATTAAAAAATACCTGCTATTTAAAAAGTTACAGAGATTTTAGTTCGCATCCAAAAAAGTAGGGAAGCAAAAAATTGAGAAAACCCCATATTAAAAAAACCCGAAAATTAAATGCATTAAAAATTCATAACTTCGTAACCGTTTGAGCTAAAATTAAAATAAAAGTATCTTTGTTCTTGTCTAAATGAGCTCTATAAACTGGTGCTACTACATTTTTTATTTTTTTAAAAATGAAATTTCATCCAAGTCCCTATTTTAATCCATTTTAAATACTTAAACTTTTTAAAATAGAATAAAATCTCGTGAACGCCAAATAAAGATGTGCATAATAGTGCGGAATATTATTAGTACTTTATAATTCACATGCGTTTTTTGAGAAATGGGAAATAGCAAAAATTACTACTTCCGTTCAATGGAAATTACTCAAAATTTTACTGAAGGCAGAGAATTTTACATGTGAAATTTCATTTATCTGTCTGAAATAGTACTTAAGTTATAGGCTTTTGAAAAATTCAAAGTAGAAAAAGTTCCACTTCCGGTTATCGGAAATCGCTCAAAAGTTGATACGGATCTACGATTTTGATATATAATACTTATATATGAAATTTCATGAACCTAGCTGTAACGGTACTCAAATTTGATTTTTAAAACACTTCATTATGTGATAGCTATAAAATCATTTTTGTTTTATAAGTGTGGTTGAGTGGGTAAAACTCATGGTTGCTAAACCGAAAAGTCTCGAGTTTGAACCCCCAGGCAGATGAGGCTTGTTAGCTGGGAACAGCTACTCTTCTAGGAGAGACAACTCCAAAATCAAACAACTGCTGCTTGTAGTTTGTTCTTGGTTGGAAAAAGGCTATGGAAGCAAATCCAAAAAGAAAAGCAGGCTGAAATCACAGTCAAATGCCACAATGGCGCATAACCAGTTGACACGTGTACTTAATTGTGTTGGAGACGTGGTCGAGTCGGCGAAGCTCATGGTTTTTAAATAAAGTCTCGAGTTAGAACCCCCTGACAGATAAGGCTCGATCCCTTCCAATACTAAAAATTAAGAGAGAAGAAGAAGAAGTTGTATAAGTCTACCTCACTCTTTTTATGTAATGTTTAATTAGAAACCACTTGTGATTCTTATGTAATTAGGTATTTATGCAATATTATTTGCAATGATTTTTCATTACTTCTTTTTACAGATGCTGCTATAAATGGTCTAAAAACAGATGATTCTGATGAAGCAAAATTGGTAAGTTTTTGTAAAAGATGATAAAATGTTGGTAATAATTAAAATATTTTTACATGTTGATGCATATTTTTTAACTCTCTGGTTATTGATTATTTCAGCATTGTGCTGAGGAATCTGTTTAATATTAGCACCAACAAGGAATTTTTATTTTCACATTTACTTTTAATGACCCATACATATTTTCTACATTGGTAGGCCTGTAATTTTAATATTTACCTTATGCCATCAAATATTTTTTTCAGCCTTCAAGCACAATAATTAAGTTAAACAGCAAAACTAAAATACAAGACTTGATCATTGGAAATGGTGCTGCTGTTGCTGCACTAGGAAGCAAAGTAAGGGTTAATATAAGTTTTAAAGTTATCTACATGTCCTCAAGAAGATATCTTACTCAGTGGCGTAGCGAAGTCGGGTGTCACCCGGTGCGGCACTTAATGGTGTCACCCCCCCCCCCCACCCCAGAGGCATAGCGTCCGTTCCCGAGGACAAACTTTCAAATTTTCGATTTGCACCCCCCCCCCCCCCTCAAACTTTCGATTTGCACCCCCCTCTCAAACTTTTGATTTGCAGCCCCCCCCCCCCCTCAAACTTTTGATTTGCACCCCCCTCAAGTTTTTCTCTATATATTTTGCTATTTTTTACCTTGGTGTCACCCCCCCCCCCTAAATGGTGTCACTCGGTGCGGTTCGCTCCCCCCGCCCCGCCCCCCTCGCTACGCCTCTGATCTTACTCCTTCTTTTCATTGACCTATTGTAACTTTTAAATCTTCATGGTCTCTTCTTTTATGTCTCCACATCTTCCTTGGTTGGTCTCTTTTTCCCTGTTATGTAGTGCTGGATATAGGCTTCCTAAGTGTGTGGCTAATCCATTTTCTCTGGAGGATCTGTTTTTTAGCTGGCAGTTGTTGTCTTCACTGAAAAGGTGTTGTCAATTTTATATACTCTAAGATGCTATATATCTAAATTTCTGTTTGCAGGTTTGGATAGAGTATGTGGTGATGGATTATCGGAGGAAAAAAGTTTTAGGAGAGCCAACACAATCAATTTTGGTACTTGGAGATGGCTACACATATGAAAGCTTGTCTCATGGCATTGTGGGTGAGCATTTTTTTACAAGCTTAGTTCACAACTTTAAGGGACCACTACACAATGTAATTTGTAAACAAAATTTGCACACTCACAAAAAATATCAATAGTACAAATAAAAAATTGTAATGTAAATATTATTTAATCATTACAATGATAGTAGATGGTACTCTTAGTTTCCCTTAGTTAAAATGTAGTAATTTAGGTAAAAAGATAATAAAAGAAAAGCGAAGAGATCCATCTGCTTTTATGATAATCATATATAGAAAAGCCAGACTTATGCTTTTAATAGTCTCTGTCAGATATCTCTATGCATGTGAATACTTGCTCGCTGTCAGCTGAAAGAATTAGATAATTTGAGCACATAAGGTTTATTTGATTAGTTGTCCTGAATAAATCCTTAAAAATAAAAAATAAAATGTCTCGTCACACTAGTGTGTAGGGCTGGATCACAGCAACGTTAAGTGGGTACTTGAGTAATATTATATCTAAAGAGTTTTTTTAAATGATTAAACACCATTGTATATATATATCACTATTGTTTAGTTTTACATCTTGCATATATTTTTTTCTCTATAGGCATGCACATCAATGGACGTCGCATAATTTCTTGTGGCAAAATGGGGCACTTCTATGTGGACCTCCTAACAATATTCAATTAACAGTTTTAAAACTAGTTATTGAACTTTTGAACTTGTTTTTGCTTTTTGTGACAGTTTTGTTGATTAATATTGTAAAATCAGGATTGTCTATAACTAGGACTGTAGATTCTTGTATTATTGTTGTTTTCTAAACTTCTATTACAATAGAATGGTAGCTTTGGGTGCTTGTGGCTTCTTAACTGGTGGTTTTCTGATCTGACTAATGTATTCTGAATGTCAAAATGTGCAGCACCTGTGTCATTGTGACACTTTTCTAGAACATTGGGCATTAGTTGATGTTTGGTTTTTACTGTGTTATTCTATAAAGCTCATCAGCGGCCTTCATTTATGTAAGCCCTCACAAGGTAGGTGGTTTCCATAACCCTTTATATCTAACTCTACCCCAGGCTAATTAAACTATGATTTTATTCTATTCTATTTGTGTTATATTTTTCTTTTTTTTATGTCATTATTCTAATAAATGCCTTGGCAGTTTTCATTTACCCTTATGTGTGGACCCATTCAATTATATAACACAAAAAATAACTAAATACACTACATACAATCAATTAAAGCTGGACTAGTCATTAACTAAACAGAAACAAAACAAACACCCATCCACGTTAATGGATTGAAAAAAAAAGGAAAAGAAAACGAATTAAAAATGTGTACATAGGTAAATATATTAAAATGGTTAAAAGAAAACGTTTAACTACTTATCACTACAAGGATAACTAGCTACTAACACTAATTAAATCAATTCTAATATCAGTCTAACTAAGAACACACATTGTTACCCAAACAGGGTTAATAAGTTTTAAGGAGTAATCAGTAGTAATGTAGTATAAACTAATTAATTCTTTCTTCTGCGTTCTTGAGTTATGTTGGGGTGGGGTTTATAGTGACCAGTGTTTAGATCGCTCCTGGTTGTACAAGAACAAGTTTCACCAGGCCCCACTTTTAGTTTTTTTTATACACACGTTGTTTCAGGCTGTTCTGTTGTCGCCTGTTCTGAGTCTGAAGATGCTAAAGCACCATATTCTAACGTAGGTATCACATAGCTGGTGTAGGCAGAGGCGTCGAGAGGTGGGGGGTGCGGACCGCACCGGGTGACACCATTTAGGGGGGTGACACCAAGAAAAAAAATGGCTAGATTTTTTTTTTTACCAGCTCAATGAATGGTTAATTAGAGTTCAAAAGTATTTAAGTCCATAATTACGATCCCGACAAGGGGGGGAGGGGGTGACACCATGACGTAAACATGCAAACTATAGAGAAAATAAATTCGTTGTTGGTGCTAATATTAACAGATTTCTCAGCACGATGCTGAAACAATCAATAGCCAGCGAGTTAACAAATATGCATCAACATATAAAAATATTTTAATTATTACCAACATTTTATTATCTTATACAAAAACGTACCAATTTTGCTTCACCAGAATCATCTGTTGTTACGCCATTTATAGCAGCATCTGTGAAAAAAAAATTAATGAAAAATTATTGCAAATAATATTGCTTAAATACCTAATTACATAGCAATCACAAGTGGTTTGTAATTAAACATTACATGAAAAGAGTGAAGTAGACTTATAAAACTTCTTCGCTCTTAATTTTTAGTGTTAGAAGGGATCGAGTGTTATCTGCCAGAGGGTTCTAACTAGAGATTTTTTTTCAAATATAACAACCATGAGCTTTACCGACTCTACCACGACTCCAACACAATTAAGTATGCGTGTCAACTGGTTATGCGCCATTGAGGCAATTGACTCCGATTTCAGCTTGCTTCTCTTTTTGAATTTGCTTCCATAGCCTTTTCCAACCAAGAACAAACTACCAGCAGTAGTTGTTTGAGTTTGGAGTTGTCTCTCCTAGAAGGTGGCTGTCCCAGCTAACGAGCCTCATCTGCCTGAGGGTTCAAACTTGAGACTTTCGGTTTAACAACCAGTAGCTTTACCGACTCGACCACGCCGACCCCACTTATAAAACAAAAATGATTTTTATAGTTATCACATGTATTGTTTTAAAAAATTAATTTTGGGAAAATTTTAATAAAACGGAAAGTAACCACACCAATATGTAGATATATGTATAATATGTATATATATATATATATATATATATATATATATATATATATATATGTATATGTATATGTATATATATATATATATATATATATATATATATATGTGTATGTATATATATATATATATATATATATATATATATATATATGTTACGGTCAAAGCCCGAAGTCGGCCAATGCTAGGATTGGCCGGCCAATCCGCGCATTGGCCAATATCGCCTCCCATAGGTCGGTCAAAGTCCGAAGCCTTGCTTGATTTCGGCCTTTGGCCGGCCAATCCGCAGACTGGCCATGGTGGACCGGCCAAAGTCTTAATCAGAAGATCATCTGGTTAGGGACGACCGTCCAAAGTCCGAATTAGAAGATCATGAGCAGATTTTGGTTTTTTTTTATGCCGTAAGGATCATGAAATTAAGTCTTTATTGATTATTAATTAAAGTAAATGACAGAAACATTCAAATTTTTTATTGTACTATAGTCTCAATCTATCAATATCATCATTTGTTACAACAAGTTGAACTTTTATGGCATTTAGAATTATATAGCAGCTTGTTAATTTTACACTTGCAGCGATTTGTTGTGCACTTAGTTGTGCAATTGCAGCGAGTGTAGCATTGGCCCCCAGTCAATGATTGTGAAGATGCGATGGTTCGTAGTGAATTTTCCTCAGTGTCAACTGACGACAATAAGAGCAGTTTTTCGTGAAGAATTGAAAACTCACATCTAGCATACAGTTGTTTTAGAACACCATGTTCCGTTCCTAATTTGTAGAAACCGCCCTCCACGCTCATGACAACTGCAATCACGCTTCGGGGATCACCGTGACCTCTGTCAACATCTGGAAAACGGATGCGTACATTGTCACCCACTTCACTATCTTTAAATTTTGTATTTGATGTTTTAAGAATCTTAGCACCTAGAGTTTGCAAGCCAGTATGAGCTGCTGATCTGTGTTCCATGATATCTTGTTTGTTGTGACACAATCTGCAGGTAATGTTCCCTCCGTACCCTTCGTCTGCTTCATTGGGTATTCCACAAATAGCATGGACATCGTTGCCACAGGATCTGAAAGAATGAGCTGCACTACAATGTTTTTCACAAACTATACAGAATCTGTTGGCCACATTATTGTCACGCAACTGGTCTGGGCGTTCCGCCACGGCAGTAGATGTGTTAGCTGATGATGTCGTTGCATTTATGGCAACCTCCATTTCTTGTTCAATGTTCTCAAGATCTTCCTCAGTAACTATTTTATCGAGAGCCCATATATGGAAACTAACATGGATTTACATTTTTCTCTTTTGACAGCCATCTGCTATGTCTGTCTCATGGTCTGACGGCCCTTTTGATCCATGTCGCCTTGCATATAGAATGCTATACAAACAATAGCTAAACAATACGTTACTCTCAATGAAAACGCACCCAGAATAATGAAAATGCGATCACAACTTAATCTAGATAGAACATTGGCCAGGACATCCCGGCCAGTGCGCGCATTGGCCGGCCAAT
The DNA here is from genome assembly GCF_028476545.2 of Physella acuta. NCBI lineage: Eukaryota > Metazoa > Mollusca > Gastropoda > Physidae > Physella > Physella acuta. The sequence goes on along the minus strand of NW_026731706.1, from coordinate 438,633 downwards.
GTACAAAATACGCTGTCAAGTTTAAGCGCTTCGGACTTTGGCCAGTGCGTTCCGGCCAGTGCGCGCATTGGCCGGCCAATGTACGAAAAACGATCTTAGTGCTAAGTTTTTCGGGCTTTGGCCAAGAGAGCCGGCCAATGCGCGGATTGGCTGGCCAATCCGCGCTTTGGCCGCACTTCGGGCTTTGACCGTAACATATATATATATATATATATATATATATATATATATATATATATATATATATATATATATATATATATATATATAGGCCTATATATATTTATTTATTTATTTATATATATATATATATATATATATATATATATATATATATATATATATATATATAGGTATCGCGGCCAAAAGGAGGAAACGGGTCTATATTGCAGAGTTAGGCTCTACCTTAAGCCTGTTTGATAGTAGAATATCAGGTCCCCTTTGGGTAGTATGGTGGTGGTGGAGGCTCAGGAGCCGTGGTGGAGCAGGAGCAGGCGCAGGAGCCGTGTGTGTCCTACTGACCTAGTGACCTCTGGGGTGGGTGAGGAGGTGACCTTGTGACGTAATGACCATCGATGACCTAGTTACGTAATGACCACCGGGTTAGTGACCTAGTTACGTAATGAACATCGGGTTAGTGACCTAGATACATATTACTCACCGGGGAGGGGGATTTTAAATAGTTTGTTTGTTTTTAATGAGTTTTTTATTTGCATTTTTTTAATTAGTGTAATTTTTTTTAAATTTAATTTTAAATTTTAATTTTTTTTTAAATTTATATTTATTTTAATTTTAATTTAATTTTTATTTTTTTATTTTAATTTTTAATTTTTTAATTCTACACCTTTTTGAGATACACGTTCACACATTCACACAAACACTAAAAACACAACAAAAGTCTTCTTGTATTTTATTTATTTATTAACGTTTTTCCAAGTCATCAAAGGCTTTTAAAATATCATGCTTTAAACTTAACAATCGTTCAAAACATAACCAGTGAGTCAATCGATACACCTGACAACAGGTGTTGGATGCAGTATTTGTAGACACGTTTATTTTATTTACATAAACATTTTTGTTTTAGGTTACACCATTTGTACTGCTTATTGATTATTAGAAGAATTTTCAATACTTGTTTGTTGGTTTCATACACTTTTATTTATTTAAATAGGTTAGATTATATTCTAATCACGTTTTCATTTTTTTAATTTTTTTTTTCATCATGTTAACTTTAAGGTTCTATAACTTTCTTTATATTTAAATACATTTTTGATTATATTTTTTATAATTTTCTAAAAAAAAATATTAAAATAGAAAATAAACAAATAAAATGTTGTTTCTGTGATCTCGAAAAATGAAGTGATAGTGTGTTTATTACTACGAGCTGACCCGCGGCATATCATACGCCGCTATTTAGTTGTTGTTTTTTTCTACTTTTCAGTAATTCATAATTTGTGGATTCGACAGTACCAATGCAGTCACTGAAAATATTTGCTTTAAAACACTAACCCCCCCCCCCCCCCCCCGTGAAAGCAGCCTCCTCTTAGTTATCTCCTCTAAGTTTAAAATCGTTTCAAACTAAATTATCTGCCCCTAATAGCCGTCACCAAACCCAGCTCTATGATTGTAAAATGTAAACATTTAGAGTGAACTACAACTCACCAGACCATGTAGGGGTGGGGGTGGGGGGTGGGGGTATCGATAGAGAGAAAGAGAGGGGACTGCAAAGGCGCGCTTGCAGCTTGTTTTCTAACGGCTCGAAGAAGAGAATTATATATATAGATAGATATTCAACCGAGTTTACTTTCCCTAACGTAAGTTAGGAACCCTTAGTAGTCAGAAACCTTCTATTGATTTGGACCCGGATTCGAACTCTGAACTTTTCAGTTTAGCAACCATGAGCTTTAACACCCCACCAAGCGATCCCCTTCATTCATCACTATATAAGTTCATATTGATTTGGTTTGAATATTTGGCAGTGGTACAGTTGTCTCTTTACTAAATAAAAATTGCTTGTTTATAGAAGGGGGGTGGTACTTTGGCTTATAGATGGTTTGAATTCGACAGAGGTGGGCGGGTCTGAACTAGTATAAAGAAATAACCATTGGAAATATTTGAGTGGAAATTCATACTAGATCGGTATATATAGACGAGAAAAATGGCCCGTTGAGGAAGGATACAACGGGCGCTAGGTTGATAGTGCTGTCTCTAAACTTTTCTCTAACCCTCTGAGGCCCAAATTATGTTGCAAAGGTAGGAAAAATATTTCATTTGGTGTACATGCATACTTTTAGGATAGAAATCAATATCAATCATAAAAAAAATACAATTTTGACCGTGACCTACTTTTCCAATTCGTTCCACTGGTGACCCACTGGGCTTTAGAGGTTATGAAAAAACAATTATTCTTACACATAAATATTTAAAATGATACATTTGTTTTAAACTTTATAATACTTTATTTTAATTTTGAACATTTCAATCATTCATGAGCTAAAATGAAACTCCCTGAAGCAGTTTCTTTTCTCTGTGAAACAAAGAAAAACATTACACTTTTCACAAACATTGTTTGTTTTAAGGCTGCACTATCTGCATCGTTGGCGATTGTCATTTTTTATTATAAAATGATTGTAGCCATCTGTTGCTATTTGTGGATTGGGCAGAAGTGTTTGCAGTCGTCTTCTTTTTACAAGGTTTTCTTTACTGCACTCTGCAGATGGCCGCCCCCGTTTCCTTTCACTGGAATTTTCAAACTGAATAAGAAGTGTTGCTAGCCTGGCTTGAAATTTTCGCTGGTTCATTGTGTCCCGTTTTGAATATCCAAGCAGACCAGTAGCACGACGATAAGAAAGTCAGGCATTCACAAGCATCATTCTAATGGTCTGCCAAAAAATGTACATGTACCACCGCTTGGACTTAATGCGGTAGGAATTTTTGGCCACAACAGTCATGAAGGTCTACCCCTCCCATGTTTTCATTGTACAGTTTTATAACTGCTGGCCTCTGTACTGGGACATTCATTGATTTGGATTTTTCAAATCGACTAACTGGATTTCTGAGATCTGTACCAGAGAATGTAGATAGTACATTGACAGCTCTTGTGTCGTACCAACGAACAGCGACTATTTTAGTGTTTTTTTCTATGGACTGGTCCATAGTACCACAGCCTTTTTTCTTCATTTCAGCCTCATTCTGAAGATTGATTCCTGGTATACAGTTAGGTCTGACTGTGCCTGTATAATGAATACCTAGCTTCTGCAATTCAACTAAAAGAGCCATACCTGTAAAAAAGTTATCTGCATAAATTTTATAATTGAATGAGGGTTGTCCAGGTACATTTTGTGGCAAAGATGAACACAGCTTTTCTCCACACTGTATTGATTAGTCATTTCAACTAGAAGATCTAACATGTCCTCAGTCAGAAATTCTTCAAAGAACTGCAGAGGAGATGGCAGTTCATAATGGTCTGGAAGTTGCAGCTTTTCACCTCTGAAGATGACATCCGGTGGCTCAAATGTTGTTTTGTGCCAATGATGTTTTTTTTTTGTTTTGACTCTGGAGTTTCTAGCAACTCATTCTCATCTGAGTCTGGTGTATCTGCAACACCAACTATTTCTTCATTGTCATATTCATTTGCTAAGGTGTATAATTCATCTTCATCATCAGTGGATGATACTTCATCTTCTAAGTCGCTTTCATTATGGTTAATAGTATCTAAAATGTTCTTTACTTCACTTGTAGTGTAGAACGTCTTGGAGGAATGTGCCATTCTGTTAAGAAGAAGAAACAATAATTATTTACAATTTAAAAAAATACATTCAAATATTTAAAATAATCACTAGATCTAGGTAGGTAGATCTAGATTCTAGAACTAACATTCTAGATGCCTAAATTGTGTAAATAAAACCATATCTTGCAAATGAATTAAATAAATATAAAATTTAATTGCTAAAAATATAAAAATAAAACTATTTTTTTTGTTTGTATAAATAAAACAACAAAAACCATATGACAATTTCAGAATTTGGTTACATTGAACATTGTGCCCCAGTAACCATTAATAATAATAATGGCTGCCATTAAAGCCCACTGGGTCACCAGTAACCCAACAAATTTTGAACGTCTAAAACTAGGCATTCCGACTTCCGCTGTTTCGATTCGGTATTCAACATCCGGACTTTTCGATGCAGTCTTTATAAAAACTCGCCCTTTTTCCGAAGAATGCCGAATCTCAATGTTGGAATCGAGTTTTTAGAAATATTCGATATAGATATTCTAGTGTAGTCGTATTATATGTTTCAATTAGAAAATTACCGCCATTATGACAATCTTTAAGCCGAAATCGATCGCACGATTCTAATGAGTTTATCTCGCGAACATGTCCCGTACGGTGCTGTCACATTTTAAATAAGTTTACGTATTAAACCCTTTATAAGTGTCTTGCCATTAGTTGTAAGTGTCCATTAAATAAACAAATATTATTATAATAGCGGTTTTATGGCACTTACTACTTCTGCTTACGAGTTATCATACATGTCAAATCCCCGAGCTAGCGCTTCGGCCTTGACAACGCCATGGCGTCGGTTTAGCACCGCATTACCTATTATCGATAAAATACGCGCACTAATGCCAATGACGTAGTTTTCGAAGTTGGAAAGAATTTAAATTGTGGGTGGCACTGTTAAAACTAGATAAAATACATTGATCAAGTTATCTATTAAAACCGACAGGCAAGAAACTTAGGCTTACATTAAATAGTGTTAAGCATTTCACACATACCTACTTACTTAATTACTTAGATTTAAGGCTAATACTAATAGCCTTTAATATACTATTATACTTTATACTATAAATAAGTTATAGGCCTATTTCTTAGTATAACTAATGCTATATAGTATATGTATCGATTGATAAAGTAAGTCTGGGCCTATTATTGGTTATGATAAGTAAAGAAGCTTGGTGATAAACTTATTTAATTATTTGTAATAATTATGCTTATGACATTAGTAAATAATTAACAAAAGGTGCAGCAATTGACATGGGGGGGGGTACTAATTAATAAGGCAGTGAATTTAGAATGACATGAAAAAGGCATGATAATTATTATTCATAATAATTTAGGATACAATTTTTACATTAAAAATAAAAAGTAACAAAAAACAACAACAAACAATACGGATTTAAATCACTGCATGTTGCCAATATATATATTCATATAAGCAGATAGACAGGGAAGCTGTAACTTCTGCTTTGGTACAAATTAACACTTAGCTTAATAAACTTTTACAAGAATTTAAGGTTTTTCTATTGATTAGTAATTTAGTTGTACCAAAATATCAATAGGGTCTTATAAAGGCCCTAGTATATTAAAGTAGTTTCCCTTTTGGACCTGTCAATCCATCATCCATAAAGCAGCTGAAGTAGAGTTTATCTGTTTCTTGACCACTGCACATGAAGTGATGGTATGGTTAGCTCTCTGCCAAGCTATCTTTACTTTCCCTTGGGTCAGGTACTCATCTGAGCTTGGTGGATGCTGCACGCTGCACAGACAGACTCGTCTGAGATCTGAGCTTAAGACTTGCATGTTAGTAGTTGAGTGCTTTACCACACCATCCCTAGTTTTATTTTTCAGCATTCTTCTTATTACATGCTTCAGTATCAATAACCAAAATGTATCCTATTATAGTAACATTCTGGACATACGTCCGTTGCAGTCACTATAATTACTATAAAAGGGTGCAACACCCTTTCATAGGACTTTTTAATTATATGCAGTCATACTTAATATAATTTTTTTCTATATTTCTATTGCCCCCACCCTCTAGCAAAGTTTCAATTTTAATATTAAAAAAAAAACATAGACTTTCAGTCTGCATATTGACCTATATAGAACAGCACCCCTCACTTTAATTTGACTTGATTAGTTCTAATTATCCTTCATCAAATTTTGATTTTACTTTCATATTTCTATTGCCCACACTCTCTAGCACTAATGTGCAAAGTTTTATAATTATATCTCGAATAGCAGCAGTGGTATGCAAGCCTAAAGCCAATCACACAATTAAATCCGATGTTACAGTGATATATAACAGGTTTAATACATAACTTTAAAAATTCATATAAAAAAAACTATTAGGCCTAGAATGATAAATTTGGTATTTTTATCAATGGGGTGTATTATAGGATTAATCTGTGTACACTTTATCATTCTATGGTAATTAGGAAAAATATCCCAACATTCCTATCTAAAACTAAAAATTAGCCGTACTTTTTATTAATATTGACATTTAAAGTTATTAATTAATATATTTTAAATTAAAATAAAACGTAAAAAGTATTTATAACTTACCTAAAATGATGTTTTTATTCTTCAAAATCAAGTCGTGAACTGTATTTTTAAATCTGCATGGGAGCCACCATTTGCAAAAGGGAAATTACTTAGTAATATTAAAAATAAGACAACAGAATTAACTCCCTTGTGTACCACAGTATGACCAATGGGCTTTAGAGGTAAAAAATATTTTAAAAATGCATTTTGTAAAAAAGTGTGAAGCTTTCAGCCAGGTGGGTCACCGGTGACCCGGTGGGCCTCAGAGGGCTAAACTAAAGCCAAAACCAAAATCACCACCTTAATAAAATTTAACCGGAAACGAAAAATGACATTGAAAACGGATTTTTATCCAAAATCGTCATTTTTATGTCTATAATGTAAACTCGTTACATCGTTTCCTACTTTTGGCCGATAAACCTCACTCGCGCAGACAGTGTTTCTTTCAGATATTTTTCTGGGGGTGGGCACTTGAACTTTTGCAGAAGCGAATAAAATTACCCGAGGCGGGGGAGGACGACACTGGTAAAAGTAAAATATATTTTCTATATCAATTGTATTTCGTTTTTTTAGGCGGAGGGATTAGACGTTATACCGTGGCGGGGGGGGGGGGGGGGGGGGGGGGTAAATGGGCTTCGCCCCTACCCGAAGAGATGCATGAAAGAATCTCGGCAAGCAAACCACTTTCTAGATTAGACACATGAATTAGGCTGCAATTTTGTTATAGAGTATCGATGACGACATTTCTTTTGAGTTGGGGGAGGGGGGCGGCTTAGACGTTCTTACGCGGGGAATGGGCTTCGCCCCTACCCGAAGAATTGTATGAAAGAAACTCTTCACGCAAACAACTTTTAAGCTTAGATAAAATTGGCTTTTTAATTCAATGTTTAGTCGAGAATCAATGACGTCATATTACTGTGTTCACTCTCCGGCTGTAGACTTGTTTCTACTATATATGTGACGTCATATTTCCTTTCTGTTTTACTATGAAAGTTTTTATTTTGCTTGTGTTTTCTCTATAGCGTTCTTGTCAGATACATAGATAGATAGATACATAGACAGACAGCAAAACTATTAGTATAGACGAGAAAAATGGCCCGTTGAGGAAGGATACAACGGACGCTAGGTTGATAGTGCTGTCTATTTTCTCTAAACTAAAATCAACCCCCCCCCCACACACACACCCCAAAACATGTCTACCGTCCCATTCAACGAAATATAATTATATACTTTTTCCAGTGTCCGCCCCCTCCCCGAAAATTCTACCCCCGCCCCCGAAAATTTCAAGTACCCCACCCCTCTCCATGGAAGAAAAAGTCTGAAAGAAACACTGGTCGTATTTTTAGATCATACAAACTAAAGGAAGAACCTGGTGCCTAAATAGCTGAGATGATAGTGTACGTAATACCACGCAGGTGGTGTGGGATCGACACACACCAAGTCAAGCTAATTATTGATTTTTTATATGTGAATCTTCCGGTTTTTGACTATATAGAAAGGAACTACTGCATTCAAATTTGATTTAGATCTAGATCTATAAATCTACTCATCGCTATGAAAAATATACAATTTTATAGGTCAAACTAATGCAAATTACTTAAAAACAACATAATGACCTTTGAATAGCCAGATTTTTAACAGAATCATTTAAGTCACTTAATCGGTGTGTGCCTGTGTTATGTTAAATGTGTCGGTTTTTTAGCTAGTTAGTTATTTCTTTGCTTTGTCACTAATATCGGTCAGCGTGTAGTAAAGCACATTGCGTTTTGACCAATAACTATTTCATAAATTATTTTTCTCAAATAGGTACAACATTTTAAAATATATAGATCTAGGCCTATAATTCACGTGAAACGGGTACACGTTTTTTTTCACAAATTATTTTCTAGGCTACAGTTTAATTTTGATAATTAAAATTAGCAACAAATTAAAGGTACATAAATGTAGTTTTTAGTTGTTTTTAATTCATCTTCAACAATAATGAAGTTTAAAATCTTAGGCGCCACCCTACTTAGGCCTAAAAATGTGCGTGTTTTTAATCAATCTTGGATGATCTTTTGTTCCTTGAAAGCAAAAAAAAAAATACTCCATCTCTGTAGAATACTGTGTAAATCTAGAAATCTGAAATCAACCACTTTCTGTAATTTAAACGACGTTAATTATTAGAATAGTTTTTTTTTATATCTAGATCTAGATCTAACAATCTACTCTACATTGTCCTATTTTTTAGAATTCTAGATTCTAGATAAGATTGTTTGTTGGTTTCACATCACAGTGCAGAAAAATGGTGGTAAGCGAGTAAAATGATTTTACTATTTTTACTGTCTTAATTTCTTAAACTACTCTTAAACTTTAAAAAATTAATGATTCTTAGATTTTCTAATTATAATAATTAATTTCTTAGAATACTTTACACTTTACTTACTATATCTATATCTAATATAATATATAGTATTATATAGTCTAGACTACTCTAGACTCTAGGTCACGGGTTCCCAACCTGGGGGCCGCGACCCCCTTGGGGGTCGCGAAGGTCTTTCTGGGGGGTCGCCAACTGGTATACTAAACCTTAGTAATTTGAAACAAAACATAAATATTTAGAAGAATTTTTGAAATTCGGCTTCATTAACATCACTGGAAATGTAATAGAGAAGAAACAAAGCGCACTGTACAAAGTTGTTAACAGTCACAAATCGATGAAATCTTCAAAACTAAAACGCCATTTGAGACGAGTCATTCGGAACACACCAAAAATATATGGAATTCTTTCGTCGGTAAGAAGCTAGTTGCAAACGCCAGAGACTTGATCGAACAGGAAGTTTCCACCAGCATTAGTGCAAGCATCAAATGAAGTCGCGATAGACAATGCAGAGCAAAAAAAAAAAAAACGCTGCATGTACGTAAATGTTAAATAACACATTTTTATTGAAATTAAGCTTTCACCATTGTTTGCTTTTCAATTTGATAAATCAACAGACATGAGTTCGTGTTCGCAGTTGCTGGTCTGTGTCTATATTCATGCGGATGATAGCAAAGAAGAGTTGCTCTTTTGTGAAGATAGTATGGAGAAAATAAATACCTTTTTTGAAACTGGATGATTAAAATGGGTTAGAACGGCTGTGGGGGTTTGTACGGATGGTGCGCCATCTATGTTTAGCTCAAAATCGGGCTTTCAGAAAACAGAAAAGATTTAGCTCCCTAACCACTGCCCTAACCAATCGACATCAAGAGTCCATTGCTAGTATAAGTCGTAAATTATATAAAATCTGGAGCCTTCAAAGAACTGAGCAAAAACATTAATATAGATCACGAGGTTCTGCTCTTCTACACTACAGTACGCTGGCTGTCAAACGAAATGTTGTAAATTGTGTTTTTGAATTGAAATCTGAAATCAAATTGTTCTTGGAAGTGCAAAGGAAATAAGGATTTTTTGGTATACTTAAAACGATATAGAGTGGTTGGAGAGAGTATAATACCTAGCAGATGTGTTCGAACATCAAGATAAGCTTAACCTGAAGCTTCAGGGAAAATGAACGAATATTATAACTTTCCATTATAATCTCGGGGCATTTTTATCAAAGCTGCAAAATTGGTAAAGAAAATAAATCTTGGATATATTGTAAATTTGAGAAATTCTGCGGTGTGGTAGATGAATCTGATTGTGAGATAATTTTGAAAGAAGCGATTTCAGGGCATCTAGAATCTCTTGAAAACGAACTGCAGCGCTATTTCTCTGAGCTGAAAAAAGAAGAATCTGCATTTACGCATTACCCATTCTCTTCTTCCCTTGATGTTGCCAGCATTCCCGATGAATTACAAGATGAACTCTTTGATTCGCAGAATGATTCCGAGTAAGATGAAAAACTGCAGACACAATTTTGGTCTAGTATTCACCATTCCTACCCAAACGTAAAATTGATTGACTTTTCGAGAATATATTTTCAACACTGTTCTTCGATTAAAAACCAAAATTAAGATAATTATAATGACATAGGTTGGAGTTAACAAAAAATTTTTTTAAATTAAAAACTTAACCACGAAGGTTTAGTGAATAGTGTGCAATTTCACTCATGCTATTAAAATAGTTATCAAGAGTAGTTCATATTGAAAGTCTACTAGAAAATCTTATTTTAGTGCTTATTGATTTCCATTCTAATTTCGGCTTTTTAATTCTATGGGGGTCGCGGGTCACTTACTTTTTATAAAAGGTGGTCGACACTCAAAAAAGGTTGGGAACCACTGCTCTAGGTAATCTATCTAGAGTATTCTAGAGATCCTAGATCTAGATCTAGATCTAATCTAGAATCTAGTACTAGAATCTAGTAGTAGATCTAGATCTAATCTAGATCTAGATCTAGAACATTTAACAAGTTCTTTCTAGATCTAGAATCTAGTAAAATGTTGTCTAAGACTAAGTTAAAAAAAAAAAGTTAGTTGGGAGAATTTTTATACCGGTGTCCGATAATGGAATCTTTTGAAAAAAAGGGTCTATAGGTTACTGGTAGTTAACTAAATACGCATATGGCTGGCTAATGTCAGTGCTAACCCTAACCCCAACCCTAGTCCTACCAACCCTAATTTCTAACCATAAAATTAGTCGAGATTACAATACTACTAACAACCCAACACACTTATTTTATGGAAGAGTCTATTATCGGACATCATCCAGTTCGTCTATTCATTATATAGAAAAAGATTAGCCAAACCTTAGGCCTATTTTTTTTTTTTTTTTTTTTAAATCATGCTTTTTTTAAGGTCAATTTTCTCAAAAAATGGCATCTTCAAAAGCATTAGATTTAAACCTGACAGGTACAATTAAACGTCCTGCTCATAGTAAAAAGCAATTTTCAGACTAGTTTTTAAATAGAGCCTAAAAAAATCTAGTGAACGGTTGAAATTTTAACAAGAACAAGAATCTACATGAAATAGGAAAAAAAAATACTAAAATTTTCTTAGTATTTGACCACAGTGTCAGTAGACCAGCTAAGTCTCCGATCAGGAACTTGATGGAGGCATATTGCAGGCAAGCATATTTTGATATATATGTACTTGGTAATATATCATCACTCAGTTGAGTCCATTTGACTGAGGTCTTCTTTGCAGCAGACTGGTTGGCAAAGTACTGTTCTATGTACACATTTCGTTAAGTGACAAAGTCATCTATGCACGCGTTGGACACAAATAATTTGATATTGTCCAATGGTAGACCATGGGACGAAGTGGTCGGCTGATAGAGTATTTGACAGCTAGTTCGAAGGTCATGAGTTTGGATCCTGGTTCAGTCTTGTGACTGTAAGAAGTCTCTTGAGTCCACCCAAATCTGATGGGTACCTGACTCATGTTGGGAAATTAAAGGCCGCTGGGCACAGTGCTGACCACACCATCCCTTCATATGCAGAGGTCGAGAAACATGAACTCTACTTCATCTGTACAATGGATCGCTGGGTCTAAAGAGTAATCTTTACTTAATTGGTAGACAGCAGGAATGACAAATATATAGCATTCCTTCAACTGCAGTAAACAAGCCCTTTTTGTCAGTCACATCAGTCAACTGATATCTCCATTCTGATTCCATGTCAGTTTCATCAATGGAAGGAGTCATCGCTGTTAATATCAGATTCTTCTTCATCTATATCCATCTCTTAATTGTTGATTTCCATCAAATAATGCCTGAAAAAACTTGTAAGCCATGTTATTGCAACAATAAAAATCACACAAATATCTCTTAAAACACATTTTGAAAATGAACGACACATGATGAAAGCACCAATTTTTTTTTTATTTCTTCAGGAGTTTTATGCGATAATTAGGCTTTCAGGCAGTGACATCATCCATTTAGCGAGAACACCTGTTTCAGCCTTAGGAAGGTTTGTATTTGAAACCAATTTTTTCTTTAGTATTTATAGATGTAAATGTGTAATGTATTTTGACACACTTTATTAATTTATTGATGTGTTCTTGGTACATTTAGTTACGAGGATGAAAAGTGTATCATTACCAGCAACATTACCAGCAAACCCTGTATTCTAAGCTTTGATGACAAAGGCCAAGTAAGTATTTTACTGATATTTACAAGGGTGCAATTTTTCTGAGGAATTCCCGTTTCCAGAATCTTTTTTCTTCACTTTCTGGATTAGCAAAATCTGAGTTTTAAAAATCCCAGATTTGCTGTTTTTCTTTTCAAACTTTAAAATTTTCACAATTTTAGATATTCCTTTTATTACTTCTGTTTCCTTAGCTGACACATACTTTGTAACATTGCCTTTACTTATAGTCCTTCTTTTTAAGCTAAAAATTATAATACAGTTGTAGTTATGTAAGATACTGTGATGAAATTTTGCATATTGATGCTAGAATGTGTAGATCCTCTAATAATTATAAATGTGTCTGACAATTTCCCAACATCACGCAGACATCTTGGTCGCTGCAACACATATTTTTTTTCTAGGCCTGTGTGGTCTGTTCTAAATAATATTTATTAATAATTTGATAGCTGATGTTATGTATTCCTATTTTGAGAAAAAAATAGCCTTCATCATTTAAACATTCTGCAGGGATATTTAAACAGAATGGGAGAAGCTGCTGTCAGCATAAATGGCCTGGCCCTTGTTATGGATAAATGGCAAGAAGTAAAGCATGGAGATATAATACATGTTATGGGACAGAAGCTGTTTTTCTATTACCCAAAAAACAGTGATTTTAACACTCAGACAAACAAAAGAAATGAACTGGAACTGCCACCGCCCAATTTCTTTAAGGTAATTTTTACAATTTGTTATTGAAAAATAGCACTGATTGGCAATGTGTTTTTTAATTTGACCTCAGCTATTTTTTCCCACAACTGCTAAATTTGTTCACAAAACAATCCTGGAAAAGACTTCTACAGAAACGTCTGACATCCTCATTTTACACAAATGCTAGGTCTGACGACACTAGATAACAATTCAGTGAGAATTTCTTTCTGATATTTTCAGTTAACTAATACTCATCTTGACTCTGAGTTTGTGTTTGGTCCTGCTGGTGTAGGTAAAAACAACGGACAATCTCATATAGGACATATAGCCATATTCCGGCTATGACGATTCTATGGTCCTCCTGATTTCAAAACCAAGGTGAACTCACCGTGACTCCTCAACCAAGTCTTTTTTTTTTGTGAGCAGAGGGGGAAAAATGAGATTGCAACAATTTATTGTGATGCTGTTTTTAATGTGATAAAACCTTGAGTCAGTGTAGTGTTGTGGTTGCTGTGAGAGGGCTTCACCTTTCCAAACCATTATTAATCACAGCTGGTGTTCCACTACCAATATCCCTTCTCATAGGTTATCACTTAGTCACAGACAAGGTTAATACACTTGAGAGAATACTTATTACTTTCTATTTCAAGTTTAATTCGAACGAATAACATTGTGAGTTCAGTATACGAGTGGGACTGGTCATTGACAGGACACTGATTACCTCTGACATCGAAAGCATAACCCATACTCATTGACAGGACATATCAGCAGCATAACCTGAACTCACTTATTCAATACCCAGCCCCTAACTCACTAGCTTTCATTCTATTACAACAACATTCTTTCTAACTTCTACGTAACTATCTCCTTATGTGTGTCACATCTTCATCTGTTCAACATACACCCGCAACAACATTCATTCACACCAATTTATGCTCAGAGAACACACATCATAACTCACGTTACTATCTTTTTATGTGCATCAAATTTTCATTAGTTCACTTTCACCCACACCAACATTCATTCGCATTACATTTAAATTAAGAGGAACCATGATGGTGGCGATTTCATTAAGATGAACAAGATATATACAAGTCTCTGTTCATGGACAATACAAGCATTATTTTATACATTTTATTTAGACCTAGTCTACCTCTAGACTTCACAGTGAGGTAATGGTCAGAGATGCATTTATCCACCTGCACCAACATTCATTCTCACCAATGTATGCATCATAACAGTCTGGTTTTTAAAAAAATCTTGTTTTTCATGGCTTAATCATATTCTATCTTTTTCTGTTGTTTATAAGGAAAAACATTATTAGAAGTTGAAGCAACTAATAATCTATATCTGATCAGGTTGATGGACGACCATCTTTGGTTAAGCAATCTCTTATGGAAGTTGCTCTTTCATATAACCTTGAAGAGCTTGAAAGTAACAGTGATGACAGTGATGACAGTGATGACAGTGAAGATATGGAGGTAATTTTTTGAGTCTCAATACATCACAATACATATCTGCTGTCCCATTATAGAGTGCAATTGTTCCACTAATTATTTAATGTAAAGTCTTCAGTCAAGTCATCACTTTTTTTTAAGTTTCAATTCCATTTTAAAAAAAGTTATTAAATGCTAGTTTTAAATGTTTTGTTAAAATTTATGTAATGAAATTAATGATAAGGCGGTATAAACATTTATTACATCTTTCACATCAAATTATGAATTAACAAATTCAAAATGGCCACAAGATAATTTCTGTGACTGGGTGGGTTCAATTAACTGGGAAAGATCATGCAGTTATAAAAACTATGTTGTAACTGTGTATGCATGAGCTTGTAAAGAAGACTATAAAATCCTAAATAGTTTAGATTATTGCAGCATCAACTCCTGTTAAATCAAAGCTAAGATGAAGGTGAAGTTTTTGTTTTGAAATTAAGAATTTTTCAACATCTTAAATTAAACAATCACGAGCCGACCCGCGATGTATCATACAGCGCTATTTAGTTGTTGTTTTTTCTACTTCTCAGTAATTCATAATTTGTGAATTCGACAGTACCAATGCTGCCACTGAAAATATTTGCTTTAAAACACTCCCCCCCCCCCCCCCCGTGAAAGCAGCCTCTTCTTAGTTACCTCCTCTAAGTTTAAAATCGTTTCAAACTAAATTATCTGCCCCTAATAGCCGTCACTAAACCCGGCTCTACGATTGTAAAATGTAAACATTTAGCGTGAACCACAGCTCACCAGACCATGTGGGGGGGGGGGGGGGTAGCGATAGAGAGGAAGAGAGGCGTCTGCAAGGCGCGCTTTGCAGCTTGTTTTCTAACGTCTCCCTGAAGAGAATTATATATATAGATAGATAGGAAATTTGTTTGTATTCTTTTGTCTCTTTTTATACAGCTGAAACAACAGTCTCAAGAGATTTACTTTTGCCTCTTTTTTGTTCTTCTTATCTATTCTTAATTGTAATGTTGGAAGGAGTTCCCTCTACCACCGCGTTTACACTTATGACATGTATACTAGCCTTGACCTACTAAAGTGTATACTAAACATGTTACGGGTATATAGAACATCTTCTGAGTCGCAGGGCACAAAACCACGCCCCTTTTTATGTTCTGGGTCAAGTTTTTGTCATCGCTCGCTGAGCGAAAACATAGGGCATGTTCTGAATTTTCAGATGAGTGCGCATGCGTCAAAAGTAGTAATCGCATCATAGGTCTCAGCTGATTGCAAAATTAAATATAGATTCTACTTATTTAGAGTTTTTGAGCACACGATTTCATAATTTATAATTTCTCTAGGCCCTGCTAAAATTTACATTTCTATAATCACTTATTATGTCTTTAATTAAATTCCAAACACGTTTTAATGAATGTCTAAGGCATTACAATTTTGCCTCAAAACCAGTTTAGGTATTAATTACGAAAATATTAATTAATTAAAAAATAGAATTGAACCAAATTTATCTCAAATTTTTCCTTGACCAACATATTTTCAGTTTCCGTCTGACATGAATAAATCTTTAGGCCCACCAGAATGTGCTCGTGGGATCACACATAATCAACTGACTATAAAAACAGGCAGATAAAAAAGTCATAGGCTAATTATTTAGGTTTAAAATGGGACATAATTAACATAAAGAAACGAAGTGGGGGGGGGGGGGGGGAAATGTCATAGGCCCTAGGAGTCGTCCATAAATGACGTCACACTCGTAGGGGGGGAGGAGGGGTCCGTAATTTTGTGACGGTTTGTGATGAGGAGGGGGGGGGGGGGGGGGGGGGGTTATGATGGTGCGACGTCACACTTTTGCATTATCAAAGAGCAATGTTGGAAAAAGAATTTTAGACGTTATTTTGCGTTTTAGATAACTGTTTTAATAAATTATAATAGGAATTGATTAAAATACTCTATTTTGACAAGATTTTGGAAAAATATCGATGTTTAAAAACTGCAATTTTGAGGGGTGTTGTAGGCTGAGGTGTGACGTCATTTTAGGGGGGGGTCTGGCTTTTTGTGACAGAGGGGAGGGGGGGAGGTAAAAATCGTCAAAAAAAGCGTGACGTCATTTATGGATGACCCCCTACTCTGAAAACTAGATCTACTTTTATTTTTTATAATAGACTCAGTATCGTGATAACACAATCACAATACGTTTAATGAACTTGGCAGATGCAAGTTTTCGGAGAAATCTGGCCTTTCAGCAAACATATTTAGCCCTGTTTATTGGAAGCTGTTTCTGAAGGATAGAGACTAGCAATTAAAGAAGCTGGGGAAATTGCTACCATGGGGTTGGGGTGGGAAAGGGTGATTGTACTGCGGGATGGGAGCGAGGGGTAATAACAGGTGGGTAATGTCTACGACCCGTGGTATTATACACAGCATTATATTTATAAAAACTGTCTAGCTCCAGTAGCTGGCATAAAATTTATAAAATCTTGCATGTTCTCTAATTTTTAGATAATTCATTGTTGAATCGCAAGCGCCGTGGCTACACCATTTTCCTTTTTAAAAAAATAAAGCTGTGTGCCCACTATCTACGTCTTTTTTTTTACTTTGTTTTCTCTTTATTTTAATTATCTGGGCCTATATAGCAGACGCTCCGGGTCAAAGGCCATGCTTGTTGTATAACATGTTTTTTTAGTGTGAACGCTAAAGTATACATGTTCTGTGGAGAAAATTGTTCCGGATAAAAATAACTTTTGGCGGGCTTTGTGTTTTGGAAATGTATAGTATACATGTCATAAGTGTAAATGCGGTATATGCAGGTGCGACTAATAACCTGTAATTTAACTTTGCGTGTAACTCAGAGAAAAAAAAAACATTTCTTAATGCCAGTGTTTACTGCGTCTATGAAGAAAATTAATGACGTCACATACGATCACAAATGTGCTAAGAGCAAATACGACTGCAAGCATAAGCATTTCTCCTGAAATGATTTCTTAGTGAAATAACACGTTTCTGAAATTCTGTGACATGAACTTATCAACCTCTACAATATTTTGTTTACGCCATCGCATATCTCAAGGAGGAGTGGGGGGGGGGGGGGCATTTGTAAATTAAGAGAAAATAGGATTTTAGAATTGTGTTGTCTCTGTTAATAAATAAAAGCCATGTAAAACTACAGTAGGCCACCCAGTGTGTAATACAGCGACAATTTTTGGTTGGGGGTTGTGCATATAGTAGGCCGATTATTAAATGACAAGACGTTGGGGTTTGCAAAATATTTAGTATTTAACAGTTGGCTGACTAAGCCCTTTGATTAACTGTAAAGGAAGTGCTAGAAGTTAACAATGTCTGGGTATGTTATAAAAGCAGTGTCTATTTCTAAATTTTATTACATGCATCTCAGTTACCCCCACCTATACTACGAGACACCTGCTGCTAAGCAAGCTCTAAGTCTAAGAAAACAGCTAGAAAATACATTGTTGCAGATACCCTGCCAAAACCTCAACCACCAGAAATGAACTTAATAACTTCCTTAACATGTCCTGACTTTATCTTATTACTTGTCCTCTGGTAGCAATACCCCACAACCCCAATATTCTGCCCCAGCTGTAGCAAATATTAGACCAAGTGCTGAACAGCTTAGGCAGCATCATAACTACCTTCAGGCACAGCAAGTTCATCTTAGAGGAGGACAGCTCTTTTGTCTTCAGCTTTCTCACGTGCTCCTTTTTTGTGCAATATCCCTTTTGCCAAGCAACAAGATATTCAGCGGCAGTTTCTGCTAGACATGATACCTAGAGCTAATATGCCTTGGAAGTAGTAGAGCTTTTGGAGATGCACAGCTGCTTAAGTACTCATTAAAATTGATTTATTTCTGTCTCTGTAAAAATGTTGGAAATTTGTTTTGGTTATAGTTATTTAGAACATGTTAGCTTGATAATATTGTTTTTTTATTACAATTTATTTTTATCTCATTAAATAAAAGAAAAAACTCTTCAGTTTGATTATAAATAACTTTATAGATAATACAATTAATCTAACATGTTTCTGAATTGTGTTTGTACATTAATTAACTAATTTAGATTTTTCACAAAAATATTTCTACTCTCATGGTATGCATATTTTTTGTTTAACAATGTTTGGCATCAATTTTTGGGCCATTTTATTGCTTTTGCCTAAACATGTTCTGTCATTTTCATATTGAGAAAGTCCTCATTTTTATCCACCTCTACAGTGTAGTATCTGTAGGACACGTGCTCTTAATCTAAGTGAACCACCTAAACCAGTTATTATAAAAAATTATTTAGCCTTTTCTTTGTGGTCACACATTTTGTATGAACTCAAGTTTTGAACTGGAATGTTTAGTGCCAGAAAGGTTAACTTTTTCACAAAACATCACACTTTATATTTTAAGAATTTATTCATTTCTTCCAGTCAATTTGTTTGTGTTGTGCTTTAAAATCAGTAGCTTAGAAAACTATTTAATATGCAATTTTAATGTAATACTATTTTAAAAATCTTATTTTTATGTACATAGTTGTTCAAAGAGAACAACATTAATGGTTTATGTGTTTTCTGTTTACCATAAATATTTTTCATTAAAAAGTTACAAATATTTGGTTACATTAATTGTAATTTGTGTTATTTTATATTTAAAATAAAACTAGAAGATTAAATATTTTGATCATATGTTTTCTTTTTTTTTTTAAATTGAACACAACCATTCATTCTTAAATTTCCTTCTTTGTGATCACTAATTTTAATTTGTTATTAACAAATGCATCTAATGAATTGGCTTTGTTACAGCTAATTTATTTGGTTTCTTTTCCTCAAAAATAAGCAAATAAAAACAGTCAATACAACATACAGACAATTTTCAGAATTCAACATCTGTTTTAATTAAAAGTGCTGTACACAAAATTAGTCCATGATTATTAGTCAGATGGAATTATTTGACAATTTTTTAATGTTATTTTACTGTAAGTTATTTAAGTTCTATACAAATAAATTCATAATGCATTTATTATAACTACTTGAAGTTGATCATAAAAGTAGTCTTATTTTACTTAGTCATTTCAAGATATTGTCTGCTTTCAAGATACATCATACAAAAAGTTACAGCTAACTATATCATGCTAAATAAGTTAAAATATGTAATTACTAACCATTTTATACAAATACTAGTACAGTATAATACAGTTTATTATAAATTCTTGACAGAATGAGTGCTTAGAAAAAGGTTTAAACAGAAAGCAAATTATAGTGAGAATCTTTTGAAGATTAAAAAAACCAGATTACATAGACTGACTGAAATCAGCATTACAATTCTATTTAAATTAGAGACTGTAAAGAATCTGCTTCAATATAATTGAGTATTTTATAGCATTCTGAGAAATCTCAAGTTCACAAATCTGAATCACTGAAACAAATAAAAGTAACAATAGAATAAAGAAAAAAGGTGAAGAGCCAAAACAACTTTTTATGAAGAACCTTAGCGGGCTTTATATTTTTATTTAGGGCCAGTTATACTTACATTATATATACATATATAATGGTAGCAGAGGGGTGAAAGTTATTAAATATAAAATAAATTTTTGAGCCTTGCATTGCAACATCTCTCCAATTGGCTTTGAAAAGCATAAGCGCTAGAAGGAGGGTATTCTTTAAAAAGATCCTGAAGAAAATTGATTAAATAACAAGCCAGTAAAACTAGTAATAATGATTATATATATATATATATAGTCATATACAAAAGTATAATCAAGAATTAATTTTTTTTTACTTTATAATTAATTAGTACTGGCCACACATGATAATAAGAGACATTGCAACCTAAAAATAATTAAGACTACATTTTGTGACAAGTTACCCGAAAGCTTTAACACATTCCAACTGTTTGTGAATTCCAATACACACTTTACACTTAAATGAGTAGACAAAAACACGCAGTAATAAGATGGATTATTCCTCTGATCTTTTTTTCAAATTTCATAAAATATTCATTAATGCTTTCAAACTATTTTTGTTTTTGACACTAACTTAAGCATAACAGTACACAGAATTTTAACTGACATCTCTTTTATTTAATCTATTAATATTTTAAACACAAATTTAATTCCTCTGGTACACAAACATGTTTTCAAAATATGAACTGGCATGCTAACTATGGCAAAGTTAAAAACCAAAAAGCGCAATTGACAATTACTGCACTTTCAGATGAATGCATTGACGATTAGTTTAGTCTTGTACACAGAAACATAAAATAATCTACAACAAATTAATAACTAAAACAAAAAATATTTCAATTTTAAAAATGTGTATTATCACACTCACACCATAAGGGAAGGGATAATGACAGTACACAAATGAAGAGTTACATTTAATAGAAAATTAAGGATTTTCATCCTCCAAACACTGAAATAAATAGCAATAAGTATTTTAAAGTTCCCCAACCTATTCTTACACTTTCTTGCACACTGGCAATATAAAAAAAATGTATAGGCAATTAATTGCTTAGCAAGTGAACAAACACAATTTCTTTAATATATAATTTGACCCTAGGGGGTTTGACCACAGGTGTTTTCTCAGCAGTGGGTCTTTGATCACATTTGGTTTGTCCAATGCGGGCGTTTGATAACAAGCGCTTTGTCCATATACGGTACGGGTTAATTTTTAAAATTGGAATCAAATACAAACGATTGGCGATGGTGTAGCACGAACAAATAATATTGTGAAGGATAGTATTACAGTCTTCAGTCTCTCCTCCAATGTAGTCACCCAACAATGTGGCGTCTCCTTGAAGGTGTACATATGGACTGCAGACAGCCAAGGAAAACTTTCTTGCAAGGTGTCACTGGAGCAAGCTACCCAGCTGAGAATCTATACAGAATGCTGCACGAAAAATTACAACGTGTTGTTTAGACATATGGTCAAACTATTGACATATGTTCAAACAGATGTACTGACATATTGTCAAAAGCACAGTATCTAAACACCAAGAAATCCACATCACTGTCGGTGATTAGTACAAAAGGTACGTATCAGAAGCTCATTGCCACCTGTCGTCGATTAGTACAAAAGGTAGGTATCAGAAGCTCATTGCCACCTGTCGTCGATTAGTACAAAAGGTAGGTATCAGAAGCTCATTGCCACCTGTCGTCGATTAGTACAAAAGGTAGGTATCAGAAGCTCATTGCCACCTGTCGTCAATTAGTACAAAAGGTAGGTGTCAGAAGCTCATTGCCACCTGTCGGCGATTAGTACAAAAGGTAGGTATCAGAAGCTCATTGCCACCTGTCGTCGATTAGCACAAAAGGTAGGTGTCAGAAGCTCATTGCCACCTGTCGGCGATTAGCACAAAAAGTAGGTGTCAGAAGCTCATTGCCACCTGCAGGACTGTGACGAAAAGATCTGACAGTGACGAGACGATCATGCTGGTTGTGATGCCAATTCTGGTGAAGATGGTGATGTTGTAGATGTCTTCATCTTATCAGTGTCTGGCTGGAGACAGTGACGCTGCAAGATTCGTTCGTCAGACACACATTGTGTAGCCACCACTTAAAAGAAAGTTAGAGACCTTATATATATATATATATATATATATATATATATATATATATATATATATATATATATATATATATATATATATATATATATATATATATATATATATATATATATATATATATATATATATATATATATATATATATATATACAGGAGGGGGCCCTATTTTTCAAGTCCCGCCACTGACCGCATTTCTACCCTAGCACCATCTCAAACAACTGTGATTTATATTCATGTAAGGAGTATAAACTTTTGTAATTTAACATGTTCTAATTGTTTTAACGTTTGAAATTACTCGTTAAACCAAATTTCAACAAAAAGCCGGTAAAATACTTGCAAGCTTCCCCACCCCGTCGAGATCCAGGAATTGCGTGTTTGTGTTGTGAAGAAATCTGCTAACTTGACAGAACAGGATCTGAAGGATTTTTGTAACCAGATGTTCATAGACACCAGGAAAATGGTGGAAAAACTGGCCACTGAACATTTCCAACAATGATTGGCTACACACAGCCTTCGAGTCTATGTGTCATCTTTTATAGATTTTAAACTCAATTTTGTATCTACATTTTACGAGGTTTCCTAAAATATTATTTTAATTTTTAAATCAAATTTACCTTTGGAGTAATCGTCAAAATAAAGCACTAAGACGGAAAGATAAAAAATTGTATACAAGTGTGTCACTTGCAGACAGTAGTGACACTGCTTGATAGTGTTGTTTTGTATGTCATAAGGTCAACTATTGTAAAAAACATATTTCGTTGAGTTTCGTTTAAGCATGGCCAGACCTGAAGATGACTAAACATAAAAATGTGGAAGTTAAAATACGACAAATGTTGAATGTTGAAACATGAAAGTTTTAAATATTGAGTTAAAATATACGAGTTTTAAAATATAAGCGTACGTATATATGCGTCAAAACACAACATTAAAAAAAATTAATGGCATTCATGTTTTCAATGCAGTTTTTTATGCCCTCACTAGCCTTTTGTGCAGAGGCGTAGCGACCACTCCCGGCGCCCGGGGACAAACTTTCGATTTGCGCCCCCGCCCCCCTCGAACTTTTCATTTACACCCCCCCCCCCTCAAACTTTCGATTTGCACCCCCCTCGAACTTTTCATTTGCACCCCCGCCCCCTCAAACTTTCGATTTGCACCCCCCCCCCCCCCCCGCCGAACTTTTCATTTGCACCCCCCCCCCGCCTCAAACTTTCAATTTGGCGCCCCCATAAAGTCGGCGCCCGGGGACATGTGTACCCCCGCCCCCCCCCCCCCCTCGCTACGCCTCTGCTTTTGTGCACCATCACTACATCTGCAACAACTGAAAAACTAGTTGTTTTTTTTTAAATACTTAAGTAGGCTACTTTGGAACTTTTTATCTGTAATATTTCTAATGCGTAAAAAGGCTACATTTACGTGAACACATTTTTTAAAAAGATTAAACAGTTTTAATTTTTTTTCTTAAAATAATATTTTTAAACTTTACTTTATTAAGCAGAGATACATTTCTTTGATGACGATGAATCTAAGTGTTGTAATTGTTAATCAACTCGAATTTTAGATGGATGACAAAAAGTTAAAGTGGATGTGGTTGTGCCTAAAAATTGGGTCACGAAAATAATGAGGTCATGAGCTAAAAAACGGCCTGGTAGAATGAATAAAATGGAGCTTAATGTGGTTAGAGACCTTAGTTATATTAAAAAGTTTTTTTAATTGATGCATTTTTGTCACACAGTTTCTGCTTTTAAAGATATTGAATTTTAAAATGTAAAGACACTGAAGAAATTGTACAGTTTGTCTGTCTGTCTGTCTGTCTGTCTGTCTGTCTGCCTGTCTGTCTGTCTGTCTGTCTGTCTGTCTGTCTGTCTGTCCATCCGTCCTAGTAAACTCAGCTATGGTCAAGCTGTCATAGTACCTTCCAGATGCCACTGTAAAGCTGACACAAAGTTGACCAGCGTTGATATCCATGCATAAACTTTTGTATTCTCGTTCTTGAACATTCTAGAATTTTACACTTATCCAGCTTATAAATTCACACACACATACACACACAGGCAAACACTGATTACAAGCACACATTCAGAGATAACACAAACGCATAAATGTACATATAGACAAACACACATAAGAACCAACCCCCCCCCCCCCCACACACACACACAGATTCTCAAACTCACTCAAAGATACACACATTAAAACACACGCTCAAAGATACACCCACAAACACACACTCAGACACGACACACAATCAAACACACACTCAGATACACCCATACACAAACACACACACAAAGGTTGCATCAGCTAGCTACGTCACGAGATAAAAAAAAGTTAAACTGGGTCGGGAAAGTCCCAGTGACGTGGTAGGATGACTAATCTGGATAGTTGGTGTGGAGACAGGTAGGGGGGGGGGGGGAGACAGGTAGGGGGGAGGCAGGGGCGGAACTACAGTGCCGCCAGACCCCGCAATGCGGGGGGGCCCACGCCATTTAGGGGCCCAGAGCCGACAATAATAAATTTTTTTATAGTTAAAAAAAAAAGTAAATTTTCTTTCATTTTTGACTTGATGGTTGTTTTGTAAAAAATTTCCGTAGCTGCGGTTGGATTATCTTTATTCTATAGACACCACCCCACGCTCTTGTTTCTTCTTTTTCCCTTTGTTTTTAAATAACTTTGAAAGCCGAGTCTTTCTCCTACAATTAAACTTATCAAAGATAAGCAAATGTTCAAACCACTTTCATGACTTATTTCCCTTTTTAAAAAAAATAGTCAAATAGGGGTGATCATAAGCTCCTTTTAATAGATTTGTACTAAACAAATTAAAAAGCAATTACTTCTCTTAATTATTTTTTTTTATAAGTAATTACCAAAGAATGATATTGTATAAAATGGAAATGTTTTGAAATGTATTAAATCAATAATATTTTAAACATTAATAATATAACTACAAGAAAAAACATAAAAATAAACATAACACGAGATACCATTACTTATACAAAGCTTTCATATTTTATATTATTTGACCGACAGGGCTTCTATCAATAATTATTAAAAACTAATTTTCACAAAACACGCTAATGCACTTACACACATGGCATGATGTTGAATTTTTTTTATTTTATTGATGCTTTTCAAATCCCGAACAGGACAGCAATGAGTATCCTATGTTCGTATTATGTGATTGCATATATATATATATATATATATATATATATATATATATATATATATATATATATATATGGGGGGCCTAAACCATTTTTTTGCGGGGTGGCCCTTTTTTTCTAGTTCCGCCACTGGGGGGAGGGGGGGGGGGGGTAAGTGAGTCATGTGACATAATATTGTGCCAATACAAAAATGTAAGCGATGTAATCGTTTAAAAAGTCGAATGTATTTTATGCAACTACTTGGTTCAAACAATTTGATACAATCCGCTGTTTAAAAGCATTGCACATGAGTGAATGAAATAAGACTTCCAAGCAAACGGCTTTAATTTAAAACATCTCGACCATTCATTGATACCGATAACAAGCAAGGAAACATTTGCTAAATGTAGGTCAAGGTTGATACTTTAAATTCAAACAGGAAGTTTAAGATTGTCTACTGAACAGTAGGCCTAACGCAATTTGTAAGTAAAAACAGCAATTAGATAAAAATCGTTTGATTAAAAAAAAACCCACATGTAACCTAGTATATAGCCACTGAAACAGGTAAACCTCAATGATGTTAGGTCGCTCTCACTTTATTTTTGGAAAATGTAATGGGAATTCCCGTTTCGATTCTGTTTCCGAAACTGATCTTAAACTTTCAGGGAAATCCCACTCGCTAGTATATATAAGACACCGTATTTGAACCTCGCTTTGACTACTTCAAGCTCCACGATCTAAAACACATTGGAAAACTTCCTCACAACGGAATAAACACATTTATATCAACAGTGCTGACTTTCAATTGATGATAATTATAGTTTATATTTTCAAGGCTT
Source organism: Physella acuta (assembly GCF_028476545.2). Classification (NCBI taxonomy): domain Eukaryota; kingdom Metazoa; phylum Mollusca; class Gastropoda; family Physidae; genus Physella; species Physella acuta. The sequence goes on along the minus strand of NW_026731706.1, from coordinate 412,574 downwards.
ATTCAAGTAAGAATAACCAAATAATTGTTATTTGTGTTATTAATTAAGTCCTAGTAGAATGTAAACTTCTATAGTATAGTAGTTTAATTATTTAAATCTTTAGGTCTATTTGTTAAAAATTTGATTGGAAAAAAATGTAGCGGTACTAAAACGAATCGTGCTCACGTTAGTTTAGCTTTCAACAAAATCTTTATCAAACTTTTATTAAAGTTATAATATGACATAATAATTTGGATGAAATTTCTACTTCATTCTTAATTATTATCTCGAACTTGGTTTCCTCCAACACATTTAAGTATTACATGTAAACATGTTTACCAAACAGATCACGACGATAAGATGTATTTTAACGCGATAAGAATTTTCTAGAACACAAATTAACGTGACATTTTATGCACAGGTAGAACATATTCAAAGGTAGAACACAATCACAAACAGAGCATAATCCAACAATCGACAGACAGAGAAACAGCAAACATGTCGTCTGTTGGCCCACAAGTTGCCGCCCTTGCCCTGTCGTCCAGTATGGAGAACGGCAGGACCGGAAGTGACGTATCGGATGGAATGACCGCAGATGTACGCGCGGCCCGTGACGTCAGTCAGGAACCCGTCCTTGAGGAAAATTATCGGATACTGAAGTCAAGGCTGCTGGGACTAATCGATAACTTTCTCAATAAGGTAAGTCTAATCGATAACTTTCTAAATAAGGTAAGTCTAATCGATAGCTTTCTAAATAAGGTAAGAACAATCGATAACTTTCTAAATGAGGTAAGTCACTTTTTGTTGAACAAATCGATACATTTTGTTGTCTGGCGTAAAATGTTCACACTCACAATAACTGCTTTTATATGTTCACTATCATAACATCTGTTTATTTTATATTTCCACTAAATGTACACTATTATAACAGCAGTATATCCCAACTATTATAACAGCAGTATATCACCACTATTATAACAGCAGTATATCCCCACTATTATAATAGCAGTATATCACCACTATTATAACAGCAGTATATCCCCACTATTATAACAGCAGTATATCCCCTACTATTATAACAGCAGTATATCCCCACTATTATAACAGCAGTATATCCCCACTATTATAACAGCAGTATATCCCCACTATTATACCAACTGATAACTTTCCTCCCCAGTATACTTCATGGATCACATGGATGGACGCCGGGTTGAAAGCCAAAATTTACAAATCTGCCAGTGGTTCGTTAAATATTTCACAGCAAGAATTTCCAGAGTTCACAACCACCCAGGTGTGTTTTGTGTACCATTCTTTTTGATTTACTAACAACTTCTTTTGATTAATAATTAAACAATTACTTTTCTGAATTTTAATTAAAGAATTAGACTTGCAAATAAGTTACCAAAAACCTACCTGTAACAACCCACATGTAACAATCCACCTGTAACAACCCACCCACATGTAACAACCCACCTGTAACAACCCACCTGTAACAACCCACCTGTAACAACCCACCTGTAACAACCCACCTGTAACAACCCACCTGTAACAACCCACCTGTAACAACCCACCTGTAACAACCCACCTATAACAACCCACCTGTAACAACCCACCTGTAACAACCCACCTCTAACAACCCACCTGTAACAACCCACATGTAACAACCCACGTCTAACAACCCACCTGTAACAACCCACATGTAACAATCCACCTGTAACAACCCACCTGTAACAACCCACCTGTAACAACCCACCTGTAACAACCCACCAGTAACAACCCACCTGTAACAACCCACCTGTAACAACCCACCTGTAACAACCCACCTGTAACAACCCACCTGTAACAACCCAACCACCTGTAACAACCCACCTGTAACAACCCACCTGTAACAACCCACCAGTAACAACCCACCTGTAACAACCCACCTGTAACAACCCACCTGTAACAACCCACCTGTAACAACCCACCTGTAACAACCCACCTGTAACAACCCACCTGTAACAACCCAACCACCTGTAACAACCCACCTGTAACAACCCACCTGTAACAACCCACCTGTAACAACCCACCTGTAACAACCCACCTGTAACAACCCACCTGTAACAACCCACCTGTAACAACCCACCTGTAACAACCCACCTGTAACAACCCACCTGTAACAACCCAACCACCTGTAACAACCCACATGTAACAATCCACCTGTAACAACCCACCCACATGTAACAACCCACCTGTAACAACCCACCTGTAACAACCCACCTGTAACAACCCACCTGTAACAACCCACCTGTAACAACCCACCTGTAACAACCCACCTGTAACAACCCACCTGTAACAACCCACCTATAACAACCCACCTGTAACAACCCACCTGTAACAACCCACCTCTAACAACCCACCTGTAACAACCCACATGTAACAACCCACGTCTAACAACCCACCTGTAACAACCCACATGTAACAATCCACCTGTAACAACCCACCTGTAACAACCCACCTGTAACAACCCAACCACCTGTAACAACCCACCTGTAACAACCCATCTGTAACAACCCACCTGTAACAACCCATCTGTAACAACCCACCTGTAACAACCCACCTGTAACAACCCAACCACCTGTAACAACCCACCTGTAACAACCCACCTGTAACAACCCACCAGTAACAACCCACCTGTAACAACCCACCTGTAACAACCCACCTGTAACAACCCACCTGTAACAACCCACCTGTAACAACCCACCTGTAACAACCCACCTGTAACAACCCACCTGTAACAACCCAACCACCTGTAACAACCCACCTGTAACAACCCATCTGTAACAACCCACCTGTAACAACCTACCTGTAACAACCCACCTGTAACAACCCACCTGTAACAACCCACCTGTAACAACCCACCTGTAACAACCTACCTGTAACAACCCACCTGTAACAACCCACCTGTAACAACCCACCTGTAACAACCCACCTGTAACAACCCACCTGTAACAACCCAACCACCTGTAACAACCCACCTGTAACAACCCATCTGTAACAACCCACCTGTAACAACCTACCTGTAACAACCCACCTGTAACAACCTACCTGTAACAACCCACCTGTAACAACCCACCTGTAACAACCCACCTGTAACAACCCACCTGTAACAACCTACCTGTAACAACCCACCTGTAACAACCCACCTGTAACAACCCACCTGTAACAACCCACCTGTAACAACCCAACCACATGTAACAACCCACCCACTTGTAACAACCCACCTGTAACAATTCACCTGTTTACCCTCCCCAGTACTCCCGGCTCTACCGTCTGACCCAGCTCTCCGCCTACGCCTATTACATCAAGTCACAGGTCAGTGACCCCAGCTACGGCGCAGCTGCCTGCCAAGACATTCAAAACATAACATCCAATCTACAGATGACATCATCCTGCCTGAAACAACTGGTTCAACCTGACGTCACGAACGACGCCATCTACAACTTTGTGACGCAGCACGTCACCACGCCAGAAATCCCCATCCAGAACCAGCGGTCCGCCGTCAAAAGGGCGTTCACTGCCACCGTCCTAACTTTGATGAAGGACACCATGAGTTCTGGTTCTTTCTCTTGATGATAACATGTTGCGCAGTTCACATTTGGTTGAGTTAAACATTAAATATCCTTGAAGCCTGCAAATGTAGAAGATATACAACTTGAAATATTTCCTATCATAGATTATATGTACATAAAGAATGTGGATCATGAGAGATGTGTTGTTAACCATGCCGTATTTTTAAAACTTTCGAATGCAATTATGCAATTACCACTCAAAGGTTGTTATCAAAAGTTCATTACCATTGCATTTAATTAATGTATTAATATATCCTGTATTACTTCGAAAGTGTTGTTCAATATTATTTATTTTATTGAAGTTTACAAATCTGATTGTGTTATTTTCTGGCAGATTTGTGTGGTGTGGATATTAATTATTGTATTGATAAACATATCAATATTGGCTGTATAAAAATGTATTACATGTATTTGTTATAAAATAATTATTGTTACAATAATGAGCCATTAAAAATTTAAAGTGTTTTTTGTAGTTGTGTGATCATCTTGTTAACTTTAGAAAGATTTACCGTAAAATATTGTTTTAATTTATTTAAAGCAGAAAGACCCTTTGTAATACAAATAACGACTAGACTATAGGCATTTAAAAAAAGAACGATCATTACACTTCAAACTTCAGACAAATATTCACATTTTTTAATATAGCAATCATTATAGGCATTCTTGAGATATTGAAGATCACAATTTATAAAACCGAGCAAGCGGTCATTATAATTAAAATATTCACAGTCACAAATCATACAACTTAGATGCCATTACTTTGAAGGTTTAATTTCATACAATTAAATTCGACAGTTAATGAAACCTTACAAGCAAGGCTGCATATTGCAGATGGGTTTCAAATAATACTTTTTTCGCGGGGGGGGGGGGGGGGGTGAGTAATCAAAAGATAACAAAAGTGTAACCATAACGTGAAACATTAATTGCAAATGCAGTGGAAGATGCTACGTGGAGCCTCGTTAATTTTTATATTTAATTGTATTCAAAAGTTTGTTGAAGTAGTTGGTGGGGAGAGAAGGTGGGGGGGAGGGGGGGAGCAGAGCCGGCGTTTGGGGGTGGCGAACGGGGCGGCCGCCCCAGGCCCCGCGCTTGGAGGGGCCCCGCGCTTCAGCACCGCCACTGTTATCTGAATTAGTTTGTAAACTTAAACAATTGTTGCTGAATTCACTTGTGAAAAACTAAATGGTCGAATGCCGACGTTGTTGATTGATGTAACTGAGGCCCCGGGACAGGCCGTAAATTATAGTGTCACACATCTCCCTGTGTGAAGGGTACGGTCGCCTCGCATTTGACCTTAGGTGACTGGGGATGGGTGGACTCGAATTAGCGCCCGACCAGAGCAGGGAGGAAAATTTGGAAACCCCATAATCAGATACCCTATTGTATGCGGGCCGATGTGAAGTTTTGTAGTGAACAGACTGGATGCCTGTAGTAAACAGTTAGTGAACGCTAGTCCTGACTTTCTTGTTGTAGGTAGGTGTCGTATATGTAGGCCTACTTGTCTTGGTATAACAAAATTAACATTCACTGGCGGGCATAGGGCCGGGCGGGGTCCACATCGGGGGGTGGGGGGGGGGGGGTGGCATCCAACAGGGTGATTTATTATTTATTTTTTTTGGAAGAAAGTAAAAGTGTTGTTATGTAGTGTCATCTTAAAGATTCATGCGTTCCCAAACATAATTATTAATTTACCGAATTCATTCAAATTGTTATATACAATAGTTCCCAATGGTGCTGACATAATATAGTAATCGAATTGTCCGCGTCGCACAACTTTTATGGAGGAATGGGCATCGTTGAAGGGCAATGATATGGTAGTCATTAATAAACGCACATTTTTACTTTCTCGTATATACGAAGTATAGAGAAAGTATTGTAATCGTGCAAAAAAATAATCGAGATTTTTACAAATCTCGACGCTTTACCTCTCACTGATACGGAAAAACATAATTTTGCAATCTTGTCCGAATGTCTGTGTGTCTGTCTGTCTGTGTGTCTGTGTGTGTGTGTGTGTGTGTGTGTGTGTGTAAACACGATAACTTGAGTACCGTTACAGCTAGGTTGATGAAATTTCATATATAAGTATTTTATCAAAATCTTAGATCCGTATCAACTTTTGAGCGATTTCCGATAACCAGAAGTGGTACTTTTTCTACTTTGAATTTTTCAAAAGCCTATAACTTTAGTACTATTTCAGATAGATAAATGACATTTCACATGTAAGTAAAAGATCTAATTCTCTAACGTCTGTCAAATTTTGAATAATTTTCGTTGACAGGAAGTACTAATTTACGCTATTTCCGATTTCTCAAAAAAACGCATGAAAATTTATAAAGTACTAATCCTCCTTTAAGTATTTAAAATGGATTAAAAATCATGTCTATAGCCCGAGTTCCTATCCCCTGTTATTTTATATAAGAATATTCGAGAAAGTTTATGGGAGATCACTCCCGGTTTATTTTATTGTAGGATTTCCTTTACACTAGTTAGGAGCATAATGATTTTGGTTTAAAATATTGTATGGATTCTAAACAAATTTTGAAGTCCATACTGTTTTGAGTTCGCTTTATTGTAAAGTTGTCCTGAAGATGCCGTCGGGAAACTCATAAATAAGGTGTAGCTAACTGTCACGTCGTTTTCTCCCTAATTATAGTCACGAACCTTCTCTTGTGAGACCGCGATCATGGCCTGTAATGTAATACCTGGGCGCTCTACAAACACAAACCATCTTCGGTCAGAGATCCAGTAACGTAGTAGTAAAGTAGTACTCGAACTTGGGAGATTTTATTCTTAGGGTTGGCAACCCAATGCATAGATTTAATTACGCAGCTATCCTTTAGTTCGCCCCACCAGCAGCCACCCCCCCCCCCAAAGATCCACCCTACACTGAGCGTCAGTGATTACATTTGAGAATTATTTCTTTTGGATATCCATAAACATAGAGTGGGTTTTCACGATTCGTAACCAGTGTTAATTCACGATTCGAGCTAAGTCCAAAAGCTATATTTTTCTATTTGTTTTAACTTTTAATTAATTACTCGTGTTTTGTTGATATTAAAATTTGTCTAAAATTCTGCGCTTACTAAGTAACTAACGGTACAGTCTCTTTTTTAAATACACATAAAACGCTTGACTTTTATATTAACTATTGGTCATCAACAAACAATTTAAACAACTTTATTGTCCTAATTTTTTGGCATGTCATTGAATTTCCTGCAGATTTTTTGGTATGGATTACATAACTGTCAAAAGTGATTTAATATCTTAGCAAGAAGAAAAAAATAAGAACATTGGGTAAAACGCGGGAGAGGTAAACATCTGTTTTTATAGCAAGAAGTTAGACATTAGCTTATAAACTCCAAAACATTTATCTGTTATTATGTGTGCATGTATAGTATAATATATATATATATATATATATATATATATATATATATATATATATATATATATATATATATATATATATATATATATATATATATATATATATATATATATATATATATATATATATATATATATGTATATATAAGGGGCTGGGGAGTTAATTTAATTATTTTATTACAAAAAGGTGAATGTCTTTTTGTGTTCCTCGGGATTGTTGTGGTTTCTAGTTAAGTAGTCCGCTATTCTGGCGCTGATATGATTAGGATTTTAAAATGGTTTATAATTGCTTTGTCTTGTTTATATTTTGATGTTATTTATGCAAACATTGTTTAAGGAGTGTGGCTCCACTTTGCTTTAAGTCCTGAATGTTACTTATTATTGTATTAGGGACTATTTTCTTGTGCGTAGTATTGTTTTTTTTTTTTGTTCGTGAATGTGGTGTGTGAACAGGGAGGGACATTCTGCTGGAATGTCGAGGCCTGTGTGTTGAAGAGTTTCTGTGTCACATTTATGTGGTGTATGGACGGCGGTCCGAGATTGGGTGTTTTGTTTCGTTGAGTTCTGTTTGTTTTGTTTATATATGTTGCGGTCAAAGCCCGAAGTCGGCCAATGCTAGGATTGGCCGGCCAATCCGCACATTGGCCAATATCGCCTCCCATAGGTCGGTCAAAGTCGAAGCCTTGCTTGATTTCGGCCTTTGGCCGGCCAATCGCCTCCCATAGGTCGGTCAAAGTCGAAGCCTTGCTTGATTTCGGCCTTTGGCCGGCCAATCGCCTCCCATAGGTCGGTCAAAGTCGAAGCCTTGCTTGATTTCGGCCTTTGGCCGGCCAATCCGCAGACTGACCATGGTGGACCGGCCAAAGTCTTAATCAGAAGATGTTCTGGTTAGGGACTACCGTCCAAAGTCCGAATTAGAAGATCATGAGCAGATTTTGGTTTTTTTTTATGCCGTAAGGATCATGAAATTAAGTCTTTATTGATTATTAATTAAAGTAAATGACAGAAACATTCAAATTTTTTATTGTACTATAGTCTCAATCTATCAATATCATCATTTGTTACAACAAGTTGAACTTTTATGGCATTTAGAATTATATAGCAGCTTGTTATTTTTACACTTGCAGCGATTTGTTGTGCACTTAGTTGTGCAATTGCAGCGAGTGTGGCATTGGCCCCCAGTCAATGATTGTGAAGATGCGATGGTTCGTAGTGAATTTTCCTCAGTGTCAACTGACGACAATAAGAGCAGTTTTTCGTGAAGAATTGAAAACTCACATCTAGCATACAGTTGTTTTAGAACACCATGTTCCGTTCCTAATATTTGTAGAAACCGCCCTCGACGCTCATGACAACTGCAATCACGCTTCGGGGATCACCGTGACCTCTGTCAACATCTGGAAAACGGATGCGTACATTGTCACCCACTTCACTATCTTTAAATTTTGTATTTGATGTTTTAAGCATCTTAGCACCTTGAGTTTGCAAGCCAGTATGAGCTGCTGATCTGTGTTCCATGATATCTTGTTTGTTGTGACACAATCTGCAGGTAATGTTCCCTCCGTACCCTTCGTCTGCTTCATTGGGTATTCCACAAATAGCATGGACATCGTTGCCACAGGATCTAAAAGAATGAGCTGCACTACAATGTTTTTCACAAACTATACAGAATCTGTTGGCCACATTATTGTCACGCAACTGGTCTGGGCGTTCCGCCACGGCAGTAGATGTGTTAGCTGATGATGTCGTTGCATTTATGGCAACCTCCATTTCTTGTTCAATGTTCTCAAGATCTTCCTCAGTAACTATTTTATCGAGAGCCCATATATGGAAACTAACATGGATTTACATTTTTTTCTTTTGACAGCCATCTGCTATGTCTGTCTCATGGTCTGACGGCCCTTTTGATCCATGTCGCCTTGCATATAGAATGCTATACAAACAATAGCTAAACAATACGTTACTCTCAATGAAAACGCACCCAGAATAATGAAAATGCGACCACAACTTAATCTAGATAGAACATTGGCCAGGACATCCTGGCCAGTGCGCGCATTGGCCGGCCAATGTACAAAATACGCTGTCAAGTTTAAGCGCTTCGGACTTTGGCCAGTGCGTCCCGGCCAGTGCGCGCATTGGCCGGCCAATGTACGAAAAACGATTTTAGTGCTAAGTTTTTCGGGCTTTGGCCAAGAGAGCCGGCCAATGTGCGGATTGGCTGGCCAATCTGCGCTTTGGCCGCACTTCGGGCTTTGACCGTAACATTTATATATATATATATATATATATATATATATATATATATATATATATATATATATATATATATATATATATATATATATATATATATATATATATATATATATATATATATATAATTTATTTATTTATTTATTTATTTATTTATTTATTTATTTATTTATTTATTTATTTATATATATATATATATATATATATATATATATATATATATATATATATATATATATATATATATATATATATAGGTATAGGTATAGCGGCCAAAAGGAGGAAACGGGTCTATATTGCAGAGTTAGGCTCTACCTTAAGCCTGTTTGATAGTAGAATATCAGGTCCCCTTTGGGTAGTATGGTGGTGGTGGAGGCTCAGGAGCCGTGGTGGAGCAGGAGCAGGCGTAGGAGCCGTGTGTGTCCTACTGACCTAGTGACCTCTGGGGTGGGTGAGGAGGTGACCTTGTGACGTAATGACCATCGATGACCTAGGTACGTAATGACCACCGGGTTAGTGACCTAGTTACGTAATGAACATCGGGTTAGTGACCTAGATACATATTACTCACCGGGGAGGGGGATTTTAAATAGTTTGTTTGTTTTTAATGAGTTTTTTATTTGCATTTTTTTAATTAGTTTAATTTTTTTTTTTTTTTTTTTTTTTTAAAATTTATATTTATTTTAATTTTAATTTAATTTTTATTTTTTAATTTTAATTTTTAATTTTTAAATTCTACACCTTTTTGAGATACACGTTCACACAAACACTAAAAACACAACAAAAGTCTTCTTGTATTTTATTTATTTATTAACGTTTTTCCAAATTATCAAAGGCTTTTAAAATATCATGCTTTAAACTTAACAATCGTTCAAAACATAACCAGTGAGTCAATCGATACACCTGACAACAGGTGTTGGATGCAGTATTTGTAGACACGTTTATTTTATTTACATAAAAATTTTTGTTTTAGGTTACACCATTTGTACTGCTTATTGATTATTAGAAGAAATTTCAATACTTTTTTGTTGGTTTCATACACTTTTATTTATTTAAATAGGTTAGATTCACGACGTTTTCATTTTTTAAATTTTTTTTTCATCATGTTAACTTTAAGGTTCTATAACTTTCTTTATATTTAAATACATTTTTGATTATATTTTTTATAATTTTTAAAAAAAAATATTAAAATAGAAAATAAACAAATACAATGTTGTTTCTGTGATCTCGAAAAATGAAGTGATAGTGTGTTTATTACTACGAGCTGACCCGCGGCATATCGTACGCCGCTATTTAGTTGTTGTTTTTTTCTACTTTTCAGTAATTCATAATTTGTGGATTCGACAGTACCAATGCAGTCACTGAAAATATTTGCTTTAAAACACTAACCCCCCCCCCCCCCCCCCCCCCCCCCCCGTAAAAGCAGCGCCCTCTTAGTTATCTCCTCTAAGTTTAAAATCGTTTCAAACTAAATTATCTGCCCCTAATAGCCGTCACCAAACCCAGCTCTATGATTGTAAAATGTAAACATTTAGAGTGAACTACAACTCACCAGACCATGTAGGGGTGGGGGTGGGGGTGGGGGTGGGGGTGGGGGTATCGATAGAGAGAAAGAGAGGGGACTGCAAAGGCGCGCTTGCAGCTTGTTTTCTAACGGCTCGAAGAAGAGAATTATATATATAGATAGATATTCAACCGAGTTTACTTTCCCTAACGTAAGTTAGGAACCCTTAGTAGTCAGAAACCTTCTATTGATTTGGACCCGGATTCGAACTCTGAACTTTTCAGTTTAGCAACCATGAGCTTTAACACCCCACAAAGCGATCCCCTTCATTCATCACTATATAAGTTCATATTGATTTGGTTTGAATATTTGGCAGTGGTACAGTTGTCTCTTTACTAAATAAAAATTGCTTGTTTATAGAAGGGGAGTGGTACTTTGGCTTATAGATGGTTTGAATTCGACAGAGGTGGGCGGGTCTGAACTAGTATAAAGAAATAACCATTGGAAATATTTGAGTGGAAATTCATACTAGACCGGTATATACAGACGAGAAAAATGGCCCGTTGAGGAAGGATACAACGGGCGCTAGGTTGATAGTGCTGTCTCTTTTCTCTAAACTAAAGCCAAAACCAAAATCACCACCTAAATAAAATTTAACCGGAAACGAAAAATGACATTGAAAACGGATTTTTATCCAAAATCGTCATTTTTATGTCTATAATGTAAACTCGTTACATCGTTTCCTACTTTTGGCCGATAAACCTCACTCGCGCAGACAGTGTTTCTTTCAGATATTTTTCTGGGGGTGGGCACTTGAACTTTTGCAGAAGCGAATAAAATTACCCGAGGCGGGGGAGGACGACACTGGTAAAAGTAAAATATATTTTCTATATCAATTATATTTCTTTTTTTTAGGCGGAGGGATTAGACGTTATACCGTGGCGGGGGGGGGGGGGGTAAATGGGCTTCGCCCCTACCTGAAGAGATGCATGAAAGAAACTCGGCAAGCAAACCACTTTCTAGATTAGACACATGAATTAGGCTGTAATTTTGTTATAGAGTATCGATGACGACATTTCTTTTGAGTTGGGGGAGGGGGGGCGGCTTAGAAGTTCTTACGCGGGGAATGGGCTTCGCCCCTACCCGAAGAATTGTATGAAAGAAACTCTTCACGCAAACCACTTTTAAGCTTAGATAAAATTGGCTTTTTAATTCAATGTTTAGTCGAGAATCAATGACGTCATATTACTGTGTTCACTCTCCGGCTGTAGACTTGTTTCTACTATATATGTGACGTTATATTTCGTTTCCGTTTTACTATGAAAGTTTTTATTTTGCTTGTGTTTTCTCTATAGCGTTCTTGTCAGATACATAGATAGATAGATACATAGACAGACAGCAAAACTATTAGTAAAGACGAGAAAAATGGCCCGTCGAGGAAGGATACAACGGACGCTAGGTTGATAGTGCTGTCTATTTTCTCTAAACTAAAATCAACCCCCCCCCCCCACACACACACACACACACCCCAAAACATGTCTACCGTCCCATTCAACGAAATATAATTATATACTTTTTCCAGTGTCCGCCCCCTCCCCGAAAATTCTACCCCCGCCCCCGAAAATTTCAAGTACCCCACCCCTCTCCGGGGAGGAAAAAATCTGAAAGAAACACTGGTCGCATTTTTAGATCATACAAACTAAAGGAAGAACCTGGAAGCCTAAATAGCTGAGATGATAGTGAACGTAATACCACGCAGGTGGTGTGGGATCGAGACACACCAAGTCAAGCTAATTATTTTTTTTTATATGTGAATCTTCCGGTTTTTGACTATATAGAAAGGAACTACTGCATTCAAATTTGATTTAGATCTAGATCTATAAATCTACTCATCGCTATGAAAAATATACAATTTTATAGGTCAAACTAATGCAAATTAGGCTACTTAAAAACAACATAATGACCTTTGAATAGCCAGATTTTTAACAGAATCATTTAAGTCACTTAATCGGTGTGTGCCTGTGTTATGTTAAATGTGTCGGTTTTTTAGCTAGTTAGTTATTTCTTTGCTTTGTCACTAATATCGGTCAGCGTGTAGTAAAGCACATTGCGTTTTGACCAATAACTATTTCATCAGGGGCGGAACTACAGTGCCGCCAGACCCCGCAATGCGGGGGGGGGGGGGGGGGGCCACGCCATTTAGGGGCCCACAGCCGACCATAATATTTTTTTTATAGTTACATTTTTTTTAATTTTCTTGCATTTTTGACATGATTGTTGTTTTGTAAAAAAGATCACCGTAGCTGCGGTTGGATTATCTTTATTCTATAGACACCACCCCACGCTCTTGTATATTCTTTTTCCCTTTGTTTTTAAACCATTGTGAAAGCCGAGTCCTCTTTCTCCTACAATCAAACGTATCAAAGATAGCGGACTTTCAAACCACTTCCATGACTTATTTCCCTTTTTTGAATAGTAAAATAGGGGTGATCAAAAGCTCCTTTTAATAGATTTGTACTAAACATATTAAAAAGCGATTACTTCTCTTAATTATTTTAAAAAAAAAGTACTTTCTAAGGAATAAAATTGAATCAAAAGGAAAAGTATTTAAAATGAATAATATAAATACAAAGATAAAAATAAACATAGCACGAGACACCATTACTTATACAAAGCTTTCATGGTTTATATTCTTTTGACCGATTGGAGGATTTTGCGGTCTTAAAGCAGATTCAATATAAGACTTATTTTCTCTAAACACACTAATGCACCTACTCACATGACATGATGTTGTAAATTGTTTTAATTGAATAAAAAAACTTTTCTTTCATAACCCGAACAGGCCAGCAATGAGTATCCTACCTATGTTCGTATTTTGTTTATATATATATATATATATATATATATATATATATATATATATATATATATATATATATATATATATATATATATATATATATATATATATATATATATATATATATATATATATATATATAGGGGGGTAATTCCATACACTACTTTTCTAAAAAATTTGTAAAAAATCTAAAATCAACACTACCACAATATAATATTGAGGGTAAAACTAGACATGCATTACTTATATGATGGCAAACAAATATAAAGATAATTTACAAAATACAATACAATTTTTAAATATTTCACTTTTATTGCAAAAACATGGCAAGTGGGGCAATTCCACACACATTATGAAAATTTAAAATTCATGTATTTAAAAATGTGTAAAAAACATTTTTCCCCATGGAAACAATTTAGCATGGGGGCAACCAGTCTTCATCACTGGGTGAAGAGAAAGCCTCAATTTCGTCCTCCTGAATTCTACTCTCATCTGTCATAGGCCGAAGTTATTCGTTTATAATTGTGAACCATTCTGAAATAAATACAAAATTAAATGTTAGAAAGTCTAATTACTAATGTGTGTATGGGGATGTTTAGCTCTAAATATTGCATAAATTATAATAAATATTATAGGTACAGTAAAAATAATAATAGATAAAGAAATAAAAGAAGTATGTGGCAATTTTACTTAACTTTAATAGTAGAGTCTTTTTAAAAAATAAAAAGTACTAGATCTAGTACTATTCAAGTATTTTTTAAGATTGAATCATGAGTTGTGAATTACAGAATTAGCCACAACCATTTGAAATGGTTTAAAATAAAAGCTAAATCTACTAAAGAGTATAAAAAGCAACATGGGACATTCCAAACTATAGTGTATGGAATTGCCCCACACCATGTGTGTGGAATTGCCCCACACCTACTATTGAAAAAAATATGCTTTCCTGTTCTAAATTAAAGGCTGAATCTAGCATCATTAACTGTTACTATTAACAAAAATGATTAAGCTTTCATATAATCAATAAATAATTGACAACAATTAAAAATAAGACAAAAAAAAATATTTTAAAAAAAGTGCAGGGGTTGTACTTACCTAAGGATGTTTGAAGATAGATGCAGATAAAATTAAAATTCTTGCTCTGAATGTAGGTGAACGCTTCTCTAACAGTATCAGAAAGTACAAGAAATGACCTCTTAGAAACAGGGAATAGTAACTTTTAATTAAACTTTACTCTCATTAAAAATAGAGAGTATCCAGTATATAGAGTGTGGAATTACCCCGTGTGTGGAATTACCCCACCTTACCCTATATATATATATATATATATATATATATATATATATATATATATATATATATATATATATATATATATATATATATATATATATATATATATATATATATATATATATATATATATATATATATATATATATATATATATATATGGGGGTGGGGCCTAAAAAAATTTTTTGCGGGGTGGCCCTTTTTTTCTAGTTCCGCCACTGTATTTCATAAATTATTTTTCTCAAATAGGTACAACATTTTAAAATATATAGATCTAGGCCTATAATTCACGTGAAACGGGTACACGTTTTTTTTTTCACAAATTATTTTCTAGGCTACAGTTTAATTTTGATAATTAAAATTAGTAACAAATTAAAGGTACATAAATGTAGTTTTTAGTTGTTTTTAATTCATCTTCAACAAATGAAGTTTAAAATCTTAGGCGCCACCTTACTTAGGCCTAAAAATGTGCGTGTTTTTAATCAATCTTGGATGATCTTTTGTTTCTTGAAAACAAAAAAAAAATACTCCATCTCTGTAGAATACTGTAAATCTAGAAATCTAAAATCAACCACTTTCTGTAATTTCAACGACGTTAATTATTAGAATAGTTTTTTTTAGATCTAGATCTAACAATCTACTCTACATTGTCCTATTTTTTAGAATTCTAGATAAGATTGTTTGTTGGTTTCACATCACAGTGCAGAAAAATGGTGGTAAGCGAGTAAAATGATTTTTTTACTGTCTTAATTTCTTAAACTACTCAGTCTTAAACTTTAAAAAATTAATGATTCTTAGATTTTCTAATTATAATAATTAATTTCTTAGAATACTTTACACTTTACTTACTATATCTATATCTAATATATAGTATTATATAGTCTAGACTCTAGATTTTTGAAAAATGGCGTCAACTTGTTTACTTCCGGAATTGATGTCAACTTTCTTTCATAGTTTTTAGTGTTTTTATTCACTATTTAATCCAAAAAAATCTAAGGGAAGTACTACTCATCCATTAGGGTTGAGAATGTAGTTTAGTACTAATTTACTAGCCGGTTCTTATTGTGATATTTTAAGTTTTTATTTTATTGTCTCATCCATTGTTAAAATGTAAACCGGATATCTATATTCTTAGTTGTTGTAGATCTACTGATGATTCGTTTTCTTTTTCATCTATTTCTACTGATGTCAGCATGATATTTTAATTTTACTGGTGAGTGAAAATGTTAGGGACTGGTGTGGTCACCAGAAGCAGCAGAGCTAAGAAGTATCGTTTAAATAAAGAAAAAGCGATATCAAAAAAGATTGCTAACATTTGTGCAGCGGATGATATTCATTTTCAAAAGAAAGATGGAGGACAATGCGTTATCATTGCCTTTATAAACTCAATTAGCTATGAAAAAGTAAAAAGAATCTTCAAAACAAAATATGCTGATGTTGTTGAGGAAAGAAGCGATGATGATGGCGCCAATGTTGAAGATAATTATAAATTACCAGGGCTGTCTGTCCATCTGTACCACACGAATAACAAAATTATGGTACAGGGAAAATCTAACGTTGTGTCTGTTTGGGTGGATTCGGAATTTTGCTGTATTCTAAATAACCTAATTACAACAGACAAAGCTGTCGACATGCCTCTACCCATGTCGCCGCCACTATCACTGTCACCACCACCTTCACTGTCCCCACCCAGAGTATTGGAGCTACCCATTTCACCGCCCATGATTATGTCCGCTTCCTACAGTGACAATCAATGTGCAGAGGATACGATCAATACCAATCCGTTAGATTGTGTAACACCCATAAATAACTATACATTTTCATCAAACCTATCTCAACCAACTGATTTGCTTAGTCCAAATATATCATTTCTTCAAACCACACAACTGGATAATAACTTAAGATCGTTTATTCTTAACGAGATCACCTGTGTTAAAAAAGCTTTTAAAGCGGAGAAATTGCAGTTTAACAGCCAACTAGAACAACTCCGAGTCGAAAACGCTGTCTTAAGGGACGAAGTCAAGAGACTATCTAATGAAGTGCATAGCTGCAAAGATATACACGTTAACCTTAAGAAGCGTTTGATTGATCAAGAAAATATTTCTGCGTCACTAAAGAAACTCCTCACAACCAAGAAACCCTCTTGCAGCACAATATCCACCTCAACATGTGAGGATATTCAACAACTAATAAATGAAACAAAAATCACATCGGCAGGCATCATGCAAGAAGCTCCGTTCCCAATCCCTGTTAAAATTACACAACGTGATGACAGAGCGCGAATCAAACCATCGGAACATTCGAGTCCCAGCACCCTGCAACGACCACGAACTAAAAGCAATTCTACACAATACAGCGTTCCAACGGTCAAGGCTGTTCATGTCCCTGTTGTCCAACGCTCTACTCACTATGCCACTAATAGAGATAGCACACAACATGTCGCCGCCCCCTACACCAACCTAACAACGAAACACCATTTGATCCTTGGTGACTCTACACTTAAAGGTCTCCATCCTGATATAATGGCCACGGATCATTACGAGCGTGTATCGGTAATAGCGCTGCCTGGGGCAAATTTTGAAAAAATTAGGGACGTTATTAGTAGCCGATCACGTGACTCTAATACCACAAATGTAACCTTACATTGTGGTGTCAACGACAGTCTATCAAACGTCAGACTGTCACAAGCTAATATGCTAGAAATTGTGAGAAGTATCACTCACAAATTTCCCAACGCAACAATCCGATTTTCATCCATCGTACCCCCATGTCGGGGCAAGGGGAGGCACTTGATAGATATAAATAATAGATTTTTACAGTCTTTCTGCATTAGTTATAAATACTGTTTTATAAACAATACACCTTTTTTCACTGCGAAGTCAGGTGCCCCGAGACAACGCTTGTACAGTGACAGTATTCATTTGACTAAAATTGGAAGCAGCATTCTCGCTAAAAACATAAAGTATCCCCAAAGAGCCGTCAGCATAACAGATAAAGATCATGTGCAACTTTCAAACGTAAAAGGTACAAGGTCTGATTTGGTTTCGACTGTTGATTTGCTTCCAACAATATCTTCAGATCAATTGAACTCTAGCCCAGGCTTACATCACTTAATGGGCTTTAGCCCTTTGTTGCTTCATCAAGCTCTAATGTTGTCGCTTAAGCGCCTTCCTGGAACCTAACTTTTTTCACTTACTATTTACTAGTTTAGCTCACTGTACTATTTTAATTATAATACATACTGATACTATTGTACATTAATATAGCAATATTTATATATATATATGTATATATTTATATATATATTTATATATAGGTATTTATTTTGATAGAGAGAGAGAGAGAGAGTGAGAGAGAGAAAGAGAGAGAAAGAGAGATAATAAGGCAGTGTGAAGAGCAGCGAGTGTTTGTTTATTGGATGACAAAGCGTGTAATTGTAAGACAATTATATTGATTCTGTTTAATTAGTTCATTATATTGATTTTTGTTTATAACATCTCTTATTCATTGATATTTTATTATCTTTATGCATTGTCTATTTTCATCATCCTGGCCCTCACAAAGTGGGCTAAAATTGGGCCATTTAAATATTTTCCACATATTTAATAAACACCATGAAGTTCTAAAAATTTTAAACAATTCCAACAATCCTTTCCATATCTTTGGTTTCTCTGAAACTCGATTACAATCTTTTATAAATGATGTTGAGATATCCGTCTCTGATTATAACCTAATACGCCGAGACCCATCCTTACACAAAGAAACTGGCCTTTGTGTCTATGTCCACTCCTCAATTCGTTTCAAGTACAGGAAGGATCTGTCAACGGACAATATAGAATGTATTTGGATTGAACTCGAAAAAAGCAAACACCATCCGGCAATTTTAATTTGCTTCCTTTATAGAAATCCCTGTGAAAACATGGATTGGTATGATCGTTTTTGCTCCATGATGGATACCGTTTTATCTACTAACAATGAATATATCATATTGGGAGATTTTAATATAAATTTATTAAAACCTCAAGAATATTGGCAAGATATTATTGATTCTTTGAATCTAAAACAATTTGTGCACACGGCTACCAGGGTAAATGATAAATCAAGTACAATAATTGACCACATATACGCATCACCTGACTGCAACCTAATAGAGGTCTGTGTCCCCTCTTGTGGTGTTAGTGACCACTTCCCTGTTTGTTGTACGTTTTCGACAAAAAGATTATGTGTACCTTTGCGGCAACACATAACTATAAGTTATCGCTCTTTTAGAAAATTTAATGAAAATCTTTTTCTTTCGGATTTATTGGCTGCCCCCTTCTGCAATGTATACAATTATAATTGTCCCGATCTTGCCATTTCTGAATGGCTGCGTATTTTCTATACTATATATGACAAACATATTCCTAAAATCTCTAAAAGGGTTAAGACTACATACAAACCTTCTTGGTTTAACAACAATATCGAATCTGCAATTAATAAAAGAGACTGGCTTAAACGTTATGGAACTTCTGAGGACTTCTGTAGGCAGCGAAATTATGTCAAACTGCTCGTGCGTAGGTCGAAGAAGGAGTATTTTAATAAGCTGCTGTCAGGCAAACCTAATTCCAAATCTATCTGGACTGCTATAAATCAAATAATTAGAAAAAAACGCACATGTAATACAGCTGGACATTGCCAGATATCTGCTGATGACTAACAATCATTTTATATCATCTGTAGCGCTCAACACAGATGCTGATTACACAATCAGTGAGGAGCTTAAACATTTTTGTAATTCTGCTCACCGTGGTAGGACAGAGCTGATCATTCCGCTTCTCACTGTTCTTGAAGTATATGTTAGCCTAAAATCTCTTAAACCGTCTTCAACAACTTCGTTTGATGATATTTCTAATAATGTATTGAAGATTTCAGCTCCAATAATTTCCGAAGTTTTAACCTATGTCTATAACCTCTGTATTGCCAAGCATTATTACCCGACACATTTTAAGCATGCTAAGGTTATACCACTACACAAAAAAGGTAACATCCAAGATGCTAATAACTACAGGCCAATTTCTATACTTTCTTCCCTCTCCAAGCCACTAGAAATACATATAAACAAATGCATTTCAAATTACCTAGAAAAGCTCAAGCTTTTCCATAGTAATCAGTCTGGGTTTAGAAAGTTTCATTCTTGTCACACTGCTCTGATTAAGATGAATGAAAACTGGCTTAAAAATATTAACAAAAACCTACTCTGTGGCTCGCTGTTTGTCGATTTCAGAAAAGCATTTGATTCTATTGATCACACCATACTTCTTAAAAAACTAATTCCATACAAATTCCACGACTTTACAGTTAGGTTACTTCACTCCTTTTTATCTAACCGATCTCAACGCGTGTTTCACCTCAATACCATCTCTTCACAGAAATATGTTAATATAGGGGTTCCACAGGGCTCAATCTTAGGTCCTTTACTTTTTTCTTTATACATTAATGATCTTCCATTTCATATTGACGCTGGTCAGTGCGAGATGTTCGCTGATGATACTTCTTTGCATGTCTTTGCAGACAGTGCTGAGTCACTCAGTTACAAACTTCAAACATGTGCCAATCAGCTTGCTACTTGGACAAAATTTAACAAAATGAAACTTCACCCCGATAAAACCAAGTCAATGTTTATTACAACTCATTAGAAACGCCTTCGTCTTCCATCCACCGCATTAAACATTACTATAGACAATTCAAACATTGAACAGGTAGACAGTTACAAATGCCTAGGATTGTTTATAGATCACAACCTCACTTGGTCTGACCATATTCATTTTCTAAGAATGTCCTTATTAAAGACAACCTTTCAATTGGCAAGGATAAAGAACTTTCTCAACTATAGGAGCAGGCTGGTTTTTTATGAGGCTTTTATTCAATCCAGGTTGGATTATGCTTCTGTAGTGTGGAGCGGCAGCTTTATATCTAAGCAGCGTCCTCTTCTTTCTTTACAAAAAAGGGCTATAAAACTGGTTACTGGCTTGTCTAGTAGTCTGGATTCTTTTCTTACTACTAAAATACTTCCATTAAATAAAAAGATAATATATACTAAATCAATTTTCTTATATAAAATATTCCACGAAACAGCCCCCTCTTACTTATCAGATCTATTTTCTTTTAACATAAAATTAAATCGTCGTCTTAATTTACCATTCCCTTATTCAACCTTTTTCCAAAAACATAGCTTCGCCTACTCTGGTTCTAATTTGTGGAACAATCTTCCTAATAAAATAAAGCTATCTAGATCTGAAAATATATTCAAATCTAAACTAAAACTAAAATTATTTAATGACCTAACTGACTCATTGTAACATTTCTCATTCATCTATTATATTCTCTTTTTTATCTCATTATGTATGATAGCTATGTACCATTGTTTCTTTATTCCACGTTTTCAGTGTGCTATGTGTTACTGCTATGTGTTATTGAATTGCTTTATTTGTTTAAACGGCCAATGTGAAAAAAGGCCTTTGAGCCTACAATTGTAACCGTTGTTTGAATAAATTTGAAATTTGAAAAAAAAAAAAATCTATCTAGATCTAGATCTAGTACTAGATCTAGTAGTAGATCTAGCAAGCTAGCTAGATCTAATGATCTAATCTAGATCTAGAACATTTAACAAGTTCTTTCTAGATCTAGAATCTAGTAAAATGTTGTCTAAGACAGTCTAAGACTAAGTTAAAAAAAAAAAGTTGGGAGAATTTTTATACCGGTGTCCGATAATGGAATCTTCTTGAAAAAAGGGTCTATAGGTTACTGGTAGTTAACTAAATACGCATATGGCTGGCTAATGTCAGTGCTAACCCTAACCCCAACCCTAGTCCTACCAACCCTAATTTCTAACCATAAAATTAGTCGAGATTACAATACTACTAACAACCCAACACACTTATTTTATGGAAGAGTCTATTATCGGACATCATCCAGTTCGTCTATTCATTATATAGAAAAAGATTAGCCAAACCTTAGGCCTATTTTTTTTTTTTTTTTTTTTTTTTGTTAAATCATGCTTTTTTTAAGGTCAATTTTCTCAAAAAATGGCATCTTCAAAAGCATTAGATTTATTAAACCTGACAGGTACAATTAAACGTCCTGCTCATAGTAAAAAGCCATTTTAAGACTAGTTTTTAATAGAGCCTAAAAAAATCTAGTGAACGGTTGAAATTTTAACAACAACAAGAATCTACATGAAATAGGAAAAAAAAATACTGAAATTTTCTTGGTACTTGACCACAGTGTCAGTAGACCAGCTAAGTCTCCGATCAGGAACTTGATGGAGGCATATTGCAGGCAAGCATATTTTGATATATATGTACTTGGTAATATATCATCACTCAGTTGAGTCCATTTGACTGAGGTCTTCTTTGCAGCAGACTGGTTGGCAAAGTACTGTTCTATGTACACATTTCGTTAAGTGACAAAGTCATCTATGCATGCGTTGGACACAAATAATTTGATATTGTCCAATGGTAGACCATGGGACGAAGTGGTTGGCTGATAGAGTATTTGACAGCTAGTTCGAAGGTCATGAGTTTGGATCCTGGTTCAGTCTTGTGACTGTAAGAAGTCTCTTGAGTCCACCCAAATCTGATGGGTACCTGACTCATGTTGGGAAATTAAAGGCCGCTGGGCACAGTGCTGACCACACCATCCCTTCATATGCAGAGGTCGAGAAACATGAACTCTACCTCATCTGTACAATGGATCGCTGGGTCTAAAGAGTAATCTTTACTTAATTGGTAGACAGTTAGCAGGAATAACAAGTATAGCATTCCTTCAACTGCAGTAAACAAGCCCTTTTTGTCAGTCACATCAGTCAACTGATATCTCCATTCTGATTCCATGTCAGTTTCATCAATGGAAGGAGTCATCGCTGTTAATATCAGATTCTTCTTCATCTATATCCATCTCTTAATTGTTGATTTCCATCAAATAATGCCTGAAAAAACTTGTAAGCCATGTTATTGCAACAATAAAAATCACACAAATATCTCTTAAAACACATTTTGAAAATGAACGACACATGATGAAAGCACCATTTTTTTTTATTTCTTCAGGAGTTTTATGCGATAATTAGGCTTTCAGGCAGTGACATCATCCATTTAGCGAGAACACCTGTTTCAGCCTTAGGAAGGTTTGTATTTGAAACCAATTTTTTCTTTAGTATTTATAGATGTAAATGTGTAATGTATTTTGACACACTTTATTAATTTATTGATGTGTTCTTGGTACATTTAGCTACGAGGATGAAAAGTGTATCATTACCAGCAACATTACCAGCAAACCCTGTATTCTAAGCTTTGATGACAAAGGCCAAGTAAGTATTTTACTGATATTTACAAGGGTGCAATTTTTCTGAGGAATTCCCGTTTCCAGAATCTTTTTTCTTCACTTTCTGGATTAGCAAAATCTGAGTTTTAAAAATCCCAGATTTGCTGTTTTTCTTTTCAAACTTTAAAATTTTCACAATTTTAGATATTCCTTTTATTATTTCTGTTTCCTTAGCTGACACATACTTTGTAACATTGCCTTTACTTATAGTCCTTCTTTTTAAGCTAAAAATTATAATACAGTTGTAGTTATGTAAGATACTGTGATGAAATTTTGCATATTGATGCTAGAATGTGTAGATCCTCTAATAATTATAAATGTGTCTGACAATTTCCCAACATCACGCAGACATCTTGGTCGCTGCAACACATATTTTTTTTCTAGGCCTGTGTGGTCTGTTCTAAATAATATTTATTAATAATTTGATAGCTGATGTTATGTATTCCTATTTTGAGAAAAAAATAGCCTTCATCATTTAAACATTCTGCAGGGATATTTAAAGAGAATGGGAGAAGCTGCTGTCAGCATAAATGGCCTGGCCCTTGTTATGGATAAATGGCAAGAAGTAAAGCATGGAGATATAATACATGTTATGGGACAGAAGCTGTTTTTCTATTACCCAAAAAACAGTGATTTTAACACTCAGACAAACAAAAGAAATGAACTGGAACTGCCACCGCCCAATTTCTTTAAGGTAATTTTTACAATTTGTTATTGAAAAATAGCACTGATTGGCAATGTGTTTTTTAATTTGACCTCAGCTATTTTTTCCCACAACTGCTAAATTTGTTCATAAAACAATCTGGAAAAGACTTCTACAGAAACGTCTGACATCCTCATTTTACACAAATGCTAGGTCTGACGACACTAGATAACAATTCAGTGAGAATTTCTTTCTGATATTTTCAGTTAATTAATACTCATCTTGACTCTGAGTTTGTGTTTGGTCCTGCTGGTGTAGGTAAAAACAACGGACAATCTCATATAGGACATATAGCCATATTCCGGCTATGACGATTCTATGGTCCTCCTGATTTCAAAACCAAGGTGAACTCACCGTGACCCCTCAACCAAGTCTTTTTTTTTGTGAGCAGAGGGGGAAAAATGAGATTGCAACAATTTATTGTGATGCTGTTTTTAATGTGATAAAACCTTGAGTCAGTGTAGTGTTGTGGTTGCTGTGAGAGGGCTTCACCTTTCCAAACCATTATTAATCACAGCTGGTGTTCCACTACCAATATCCCTTCTCATAGGTTATCACTTAGTCACAGACAAGGTTAATACACTTGAGAGAATACTTATTACTTTCTATTTCAAGTTTAATTCGAACGAATAACATTGTGAGTTCAGTATACGAGTGGGACTGGTCATTGACAGGACACTGATTACCTCTGACATCGAAAGCATAACCCATACTCATT
Source organism: Physella acuta (assembly GCF_028476545.2). Lineage (NCBI taxonomy): Eukaryota > Metazoa > Mollusca > Gastropoda > Physidae > Physella > Physella acuta. The sequence goes on along the minus strand of NW_026731706.1, from coordinate 387,908 downwards.
GACAGGACATATCAGCAGCATAACCTGAACTCACTTATTCAATACCCAGCCCCTAACTCACTAGCTTTCATTCTATTACAACAACATTCTTTCTAACTTCTACGTAACTATCTCCTTATGTGTGTCACATCTTCATCTGTTCAACATACACCCGCAACAACATTCATTCACACCAATTTATGCTCAGAGAACACACATCATAACTCACGTTACTATCTTTTTATGTGCATCATATTTTCATTAGTTCACTTTCACCCACACCAACATTCATTCGCATTACATTTAAATTAAGAGGAACCATGATGGTGGCGATTTCTTTAAGATGAACAAGATATATACAAGTCTCTGTTCATGGACAATACAAGCATTATTTTATACATTTTATTTAGACCTAGTCTACCTCTAGACTTCACAGTGAGGTAATGGTCAGAGATGCATTTATCCACCTGCACCAACATTCATTCTCACCAATGTATGCATCATAACAGTCTGGTTTTTAAAAAAATCTTGTTTTTCATGGCTTAATCATATTCTATCTTTTTCTGTTGTTTATAAGGAAAAACATTATTAGAAGTTGAAGCAACTAATAATCTATATCTGATCAGGTTGATGGACGACCATCTTTGGTTAAGCAATCTCTTATGGAAGTTGCTCTTTCATATAACCTTGAAGAGCTTGAAAGTAACAGTGATGACAGTGATGACAGTGATGACAGTGAAGATATGGAGGTAATTTTTTGAGTCTCAATACATCACAATACATATCTGCTGTCCCATTATAGAGTGCAATTGTTCCACTAATTATTTAATGTAAAGTCTTCAGTCAAGTCATCACTTTTTTTTAAGTTTCAATTACATTTAAAAAAAAAATTATTAAATGCTAGTTTTAAATGTTTTGTTAAAATTTATGTAATGAAATTAATGATAAGGCGGTATAAACATTTATTACATCTTTCACATCAAATTATGAATTAACAAATTCAAAATGGCCACAAGATAATTTCTGTGACTGGGTGGGTTCAATTAACTGGGAAAGATCATGCAGTTATAAAAACTATGTTGTAACTGTGTATGCATGAGCTTGTAAAGAAGACTATAAAATCCTAAATAGTTTAGATTATTGCAGCATCAACTCCTGTTAAATCAAAGCTAAGATGAAGCTGAAGTTTTTGTTTTGAAATTAAGAATTTTTCAACATCTTAAATTAAACAATCACGAGCCGACCCGCGATGTATCATACGGCGCTATTTAGTTGTTGTTTTTTCTACTTCTCAGTAATTCATAATTTGTGAATTCGACAGTACCAATGCTGCCACTGAAAATATTTGCTTTAAAACACTCCCCCCCCCCCCCCCCGTGAAAGCAGCCTCTTCTTAGTTACCTCCTCTAAGTTTAAAATAGTTTCAAACTAAATTATCTGCCCCTAATAGCCGTCACTAAACCCGGCTCTACGATTGTAAAATGTAAACATTTAGCGTGAACCACAGCTCACCAGACCATGTGAGGGGGGGGGGGGTAGCGATAGAGAGGAAGAGAGGGGTCTGCAAGGCGCGCTTTGCAGCTTGTTTTCTAACGTCTCCCTGAAGAGAATTATATATATAGATAGATAGGAAATTTGTTTGTATTCTTTTGTCTCTTTTTATACAGCTGAAACAACAGTCTCAAGAGATTTACTTTTGCCTTTTTTTTGTTCTTCTTATCTATTCTTAATTGTAATGTTGGAAGGAGTTCCCTCTACCACCGCGTTTACACTTATGACATGTATACTAGACTTGACCTACTAAAGTGTATACTAAACATGTTACGGGTATATAGAACATCTTCTGAGTCGCAGGGCACAAAACCACGCCCCTTTTTATGTTCTGGGTCAAGTTTTTGTCATCGCTCGCTGAGCGAAAACATAGGGCATGTTCTGAATTTTCAGATGAGTGCGCATGCGTCAAAAGTAGTAATCGCATCATAGGTCTCAGCTGATTGCAAAATTAAATATAGATTCTACTTATTTAGAGTTTTTGAGCACACGATTTCATAATTTATAATTTCTCTAGGCCCTGCTAAAATTTACATTTCTATAATCACTTATTATGTCTTTAATTAAATTCCAAACACGTTTTAATGAATGTCTAAGGCATTACAATTTTGCCTCAAAACCAGTTTAGGTATTAATTACGAAAATATTAATTAATTAAAAAATATAATTGAACCAAATTTATACCAAATTTTTCCTTGACCAACATATTTTTAGTTTCCGTCTGACATGAATAAATCTATAGGCCCACCAGAATGTGCTCGTGTGATCACACATAATCAACTGACTAAAAAAACAGGCAGATAAAAAAGTCATAGGCTAATTATTTAGGTTTAAAATGGGACATAATTAACATAAAGAAACGAAGTGGGGGGGGGGGGGGAAATGTCATAGGCCCTTGGAGTCGTCCATAAATGACGTCACACTCGTAGGGGGGGGGGAGGAGGGGTCCGTAATTTTGTGACGGTTTGTGATGAGGAGGGGGATGGGGGGGGGGGGGGGTTATGATGGTGCGACGTCACACTTTTGCATTATCAAAGAGCAATGTTGGAAAAAGAATTTTAGACGTTATTTTGCGTTTTAGATAACTGTTTTAATAAATTATAATAGGAATTGATTAAAATACTCTATTTTGACAAGATTTTGGAAAAATATCGATGTTTAAAAACTGCAATTTTGAGGGGGGTTGTAGGCTGAGGTGTGACGTCATTTTAGGGGGGGGGGGTCTGGCTTTTTGTGACGGAGGGGAGGGGGGAGGTAAAAATCGTCAAAAAAAGTGTGACGTCATTTATGGATGACCCCCTACTCTAAAAACTAGATCTACTTTTTTTATAATAGACTCAGTATAGTGATAACACAATCACAATACGTTTAATGAACTTGGCAGATGCAAGTTTTCGGAGAAATGGGGCCTTTCAGCAAACAAATATTTAGCCCTGTTTATTGGAAGCTGTTTCTGAAGGATAGAGACTAGCAATTAAAGAAGCTGGGGAAATTGCTACCATGGGGTTGGGGTGGGAAAGGGTGATTGTACTGCGGGATGGGAGCGAGGGGTAATAACAGGTGGGTAATGTCTACGACCCGTGGTATTATACACAGCATTATATTTATAAAAACTGTCTAGCTCCAGTAGCTGGCATAAAATTTATAAAATCTTGCATGTTCTCTAATTTTTAGATAATTCATTGTTGAATCGCAAGCGCCGTGGCTACACCATTTTCCTTTTTAAAAAAATAAAGCTGTGTGCCCACTATCTACGTCTTTTTTTTTACTTTGTTTTCTCTTTATTTTAATTATCTGGGCCTATATAGCAGACGCTCCGGGTCAAAGGCCATGCTTGTTGTATAACATGTTTTTTTAGTGTGAACGCTAAAGTATACATGTTCTGTGGAGAAAATTGTTCCGGATAAAAATAACTTTTGGCGGGCTTTGTGTTTTGGAAATGTATAGTATACATGTCATAAGTGTAAATGCGGTATATGCAGGTGCGACTTTTCTGAAATATTCCAGATTTGAGAATGATATTTTAATCATGTTTCCAGATTAGTAAAATTTTAGTTTTAGAACTTCCAGATTCGCAGTTTTTAAAAACTCAAGACCGTTTAAGCTTAAAAATTTACCATTCTAAAAATTGTTTTTTAATATCAACATTCAGAGCATTTTTGCTACTTATGCTGCTTTTGCACATGCATAGTTGGTATAGTACAATATTAACTGCTATGTGAGACCAAAATTAATCAGTGCGTCAAGTCAATTATTGCACTTTTACTTTCATTTTCTTTTGAGTGCAAAAGTCTTTCTCTAAATAGACTAAGTTTTAGCATATGTAATTTGTTATACAATGACTCTGTATTTATCATTTTAGCATTTATTTATCAATCTGAAATAAAAACGTGGCTGTAGATGTTAAAATTTTATAATTTGAAATGACTAAAAAAAACACTAGAAAAAATTTGAATATCTTTTCCTTTTCAATGTTTAAGTCTAGATTCTAGACCAACTTAGGTCTCCAGTTTCATAATTTTCAGCTGCTGAGATTGCGTGAGCTATAAAAGTGAACAATACTTTAGATACATTCTGAGTAACTTTCATTTACAAAACCAAAAAACTTGCCTTTTCTGGGATTTGTAATTGTTAGCGGTAGATCTGAATAAAATGTATTAAATAATACTAGACTGCACGCTAAGCAGTCTTGTTTACTATTTAGAATTTGCTCATATTATAAGGATAACTAATAACCTGTAATTTAACTTTGCGTGTAACTCAGAGAAAAAAAAACATTTCTTAATGCCAGTGTTTACTGCGTCTATGAAGAAAATTAATGACGTCACCTACGATCACAAATGTGCTAAGAGCAAATACGACTGCAAGCATAAGCATTTCTCCTGAAATGATTTCTTAGTGAAATAACACGTTTCTGAAATTCTGTGACATGAACTTATCAACCTCTACAATATTTTGTTTACGCCATCGCATATCTCAAGGAGGAGTGGGGGGGGGGGGGGCATTTGTAAATTAAGAGAAAATAGGATTTTAGAATTGTGTTGTCTCTGTTAATAAATAAAAGCCATGTAAAACTACAGTAGGCCACCCAGTGTGTAATACAGCGACAATTTTTGGTTGGGGGTTGTGCATATAGTAGGCCGATTATTAAATGACAAGACGTTGGGGTTTGCAAAATATTTAGTATTTAACAGTTGGCTGACTAAGCCCTTTGATTAACTGTAAAGGAAGTGCTAGAAGTTAACAATGTCTGGGTATGTTATAAAAGCAGTGTCTATTTCTAAATTTTATTACATGCATCTCAGTTACCCCCACCTATACTACGAGACACCTGCTGCTAAGCAAGCTCTAAGTCTAAGAAAACAGCTAGAAAATACATTGTTGCAGATACCCCGCCAAAACCTAAACCACCAGAAATTAACTTTATATCTTTCTTAACATGTCCTGACTTATCTTATTACTTGTCCTCTTGTAGCAATACCCCACAACCCCAAGATTCTGCCCCAGCTGTAGCAAATATTAGACCAAGTACTGAACAGCTTAGACATCATCATAACTACCTTCAGGCACAGCAAGTTCATCTTAGAGGAGGACAGCTCTTTTGTCTTCAGCTTTCTCACGTGCTCCTTTTTTGTGCAATATCCCTTTTGCCAAGCAACAAGATATTCAGCGGCAGTTTCTGCTAGATATGATACCTAGAGCTAATATGCCTTGGAAGTAGTAGAGCTTTTGGAGATGCACAGCTGCTTAAGTACTGATTAAAATTGATTTATTTCTGTCTCTGTAAAAATGTTGGAAATTTGTTTTGGTTATAGTTATTTATAACATGTTAGCTTGATAATATTGTTTTTTTATTACAATTTATTTTTATCTCATTAAATAAAAGAAAAATCTCTTCAGTTTGATTATAAATAACTTTATAGATAATACAATTAATCTAACATGTTTCTGAATTGTGTTTGTACATTAACTAATTTAGATTTTTCACAAAAATATTTCTACTCTCATGGTATGCATATTTTCTGTTTAACAATGTTTGGCATCAATTTCTTGGCCATTTTATTGCTTTTGCCTAAACATGTTCTGTCATTTTCATATTGAGAAAGTCCTCATTTTTATCCACCTCTACGGTGTAGTATCTGTAGAACACGTGCTCTAGTGAACCACCTAAATCAGTTATTATAAAAAATTATTTAGCCATTTTTTGTGGTCACACATTTTGTATGAACTCAAGTTTTGAACTGGAATGTTAAGTGCCAGAAAGGTTAACTTTTTCACAAAATATCACACTTCATATTTTAAGAATTTATTCATTTCTTCCAGTCCATTTGTTTGTGTTGTGCTTTAAAATCAGTAGCTTAGAAAATTATTTAATATGCAATTTTAATGTAATACTATTTTAAAAAACTTTTTATGTACATAGTTGTTCAAAGAGAACAACATTAATGGTTTATCTGTTTTCTGTTTATCATAAATACTTTTCATAAAAAAGTTACAAATATTTGGTTACATTAATTGTAATTTGTGTTATTTTATATTTAAAATGAAACTAGAAGATTAAATATTTTGATCATAAGTTTTCTTTTTTTTTTTTTAAAACGAACACAACCGTTCATTCTTAAATTTCCTTCTTTGTGATCACCAATTTTAATTTGTTATTAATAAATGCATCTAATGAATTGGCTTTGTTACAGCTAATTTATTTGGTTTCTTTTCCTCATAAATAAGCAAATAAAAACAAACTGTCAATACAAAATACAGACAATTTTCAGAATTCAACATCTGTTTTTAATTAAAAGTGCTGCACATAAAATTAGTCCATGATTATTAGTCAGATGGAATTATTTGACAATTTTTTAATGTTATTTTACTGTCAGTTATTTAAGTTCTATACAAATAAATTCATAATGCATTTATTGTAACTACTTAAAGGTGATCATAAAAGTAGTCTTATTTTGCAGTAGTCTTATTTAACTTAGTCATTTCAAGATATTGTCTGCTTTCAAGATACATCATACAAAAAGTTACAGCTAACTTATATCATGCTAAATAAGTTAAAAAATGTAATTACTAACCAATTTATACAAATACTAGTACAGTATAATACAGTTTTTATTATAAATACTTGACAGAATGACTGCTTAGAAAAAGGTTTAAACAGAAATCAAATTATAGTGAGAATCTGTTGAAGATTTAAAAAACCAGATTACATAGACTGACTGAAATCAGCATTACAATTCTATTTAAATTAGAGACTGTAAAGAATCTGCTTCAATATAATTGAGTATTTTATAGCATTCTGAGAAATCTCAAGTTGAGAAATCTGAATCCCTGAAACAAATAAAAGTAAGAAATAGAGTAAAGAAAAAAGGTGAAGAGCCAAAACAACTTTTTATGAAGAACCTTAGCGGGTTAAATTTTTTAGGGCCAGTTATGCTTACACTTACATATATATACATATATAATGATAGCAGAGGGGTGAAATTTATTAAATATAAAATAAATTTTTGAGCCTTGCATTGCAACATCTCTCCAATTGGCTTTGAAAAGCATAAGCGCTAGAAGGAGGGTATTCTTTAAAAAGATCCTGAAGAAAATTGATTAAATAACAAGCCAGTAAAACTAGTAATAATGATTATATAGATATATATATATATATATATATATATATATATATATATATATATATATATATATATATATATATAGTCATATACAAAAGTATAATCAAGAATTAATTTTTTTTTTACTTTATAATTAATTAGTACTGGCCACACCTGATTCTGATAATAAGAGACATTGCAACCTAAAAATAATTAAGACTACATTTTGTGACAAGTTACCCGAAAGCTTTAACACATTCCAACTGTTTGTGAATTCCAATACACACTTTACACTTAAAAGAGTAGACAAAAACACGCAGTAATAAGATGAATTATTCCTCTGATCTTTTTTTCAAATTTCATATAATATTCATTAATGCTTTCAAACTATTTTTGTTTTTGACACTAACTTAAGCATAACAGTACACAGAATTTTAACTGACCTCTCTTTTATTTAAATCTATTAATATTTTAAACACAAATTTAATTCCTCTGGTGCACAAACATGTTTTCAAAATATGAACTGGCATGCTAACTATGGCAAAGTTAAAAACCAAAAAGCGCAATTGACAATTACTGCACTTTCAGATGAATGCATTGACGATTAGTTTAGTCTTGTACACAGAAACATAAAATAATCTACAACAAATTAATAACTAAAACAAAAAATATTTCAATTTTAAAAATGTGTATTATCACACTCACACCATAAGGGAAGGGATAATGACAGTACACAAATGAAGAGTTACATTTAATAGAAAATTAAGGATTTTCATCCTCCAAACACTGAAATAAATAGCAATAAGTATTTTAAAGTTCCTCCAACCTATTCTTACACTTCCTTGCACACTGGCAATATAAAAAAAATGTATAGGCAATTAATTGCTTAGCAAGTGAACAAACACAATTTCTTTAATATATAATTTGACCATAGGGGGTTTGACCACAGGTGTTTTCTCAGCAGTGGGTCTTTGATCACACTTGGTTTGTCCAATGCGGGCGTTTGACAACAAGCGCTTTGTCCATATACGGTACGGGTTAATTTTTAAAATTGGAATCAAATACACACGATTGGCGATGGTGTAGCACGAACAAATAATATTGTGAAGGATGGTATTACAGTCTTCAGTCTCTCCTCCAATGTAGTCACCCAACAATGTGGCGTCTCCTTTAAGGTGTACATATGGACTGCAGACAGCAAAGGAAAACTCTTGCAAGGTGTCACTGGAGCAAGCTACCCAGCAGAGAATCTATACAGAATGCTGCACGAAAAATTACAACGTGCTGTTTAGACATATGGTCAAACTATTGACATATGTTCAAACAGATGTACTGACATATTGTCAAAAGCACAGTATCTAAACACCAAGAAATCCACATCACTGTCGGTGATTAGTACAAAAGGTAGGTATCAGAAGCTCATTGCCACCTGTCGTCGATTAGTACAAAAGGTAGGTATCAGAAGCTCATTGCCACCTGTCGTCGATTAGTACAAAAGGTAGGTATCAGAAGCTCATTGCCACCTGTCGTCGATTAGTACAAAAGGTAGGTATCAGAAGCTCATTGCCACCTGTCGTCGATTAGTACAAAAGGTAGGTGTCAGAAGCTCATTGCCACCTGTCGTCGATTAGTACAAAAGGTAGGTATCAGAAGCTCATTGCCACCTGTCGTCGATTAGTACAAAAGGTAGGTATCAGAAGCTCATTGCCACCTGTCGTCGATTAGTACAAAAGGTAGGTATCAGAAGCTCATTGCCACCTGTCGTCGATTAGTACAAAAGGTAGGTATCAAAACTCATTGCCACCTGTCGTCGATTAGTACAAAAGGTAGGTATCAGAAGCTCATTGCCACCTGTCGTCGATTAGTACAAAAGGTAGGTATCAGAAGCTCATTGCCACCTGTCGTCGATAAGCACAAAAGGTAGGTATCAGAAGCTCATTGCCACCTGTCGTCGATTAGTACAAAAGGTAGGTGTCAGAAGCTCATTGCCACCTGTCGTCGATTAGTACAAAAGGTAGGTATCAGAAGCTCATTGCCACCTGTCGGCGATTAGTACAAAAGGTAGGTATCAGAAGCTCATTGCCACCTGTCGGCGATTAGTACAAAAGGTAGGTGTCAGAAGCTCATTGCCACCTGTCGTCGATTAGTACAAAAGGTAGGTATCAGAAGCTCATTGCCACCTGTCGTCGATTAGTACAAAAGGTAGGTATCAGAAGCTCATTGCCACCTGTCGTCGATTAGTACAAAAGGTAGGTATCAGAAGCTCATTGCCACCTGTCGTCGATTAGTACAAAAGGTAGGTATCAGAAGCTCATTGCCACCTGTCGTCGATTAGTACAAAAGGTAGGTATCAGAAGCTCATTGCCACCTGTCGTCGATTAGTACAAAAGGTAGGTATCAGAAGCTCATTGCCACCTGTCGGCGATTAGCACAAAAGGTAGGTATCAGAAGCTCATTGCCACCTGTCGGCGATTAGCACAAAAGGTAGGTATCAGAAGCTCATTGCCACCTGTCGGCGATTAGCACAAAAGGTAGGTATCAGAAGCTCATTGCCACCTGTCGGCGATTAGCACAAAAGGTAGGTATCAGAAGCTCATTGCCACCTGTCGGCGATTAGCACAAAAGGTAGGTATCAGAAGCTCATTGCCACCTGTCGGCGATTAGTACAAAAGGTAGGTATCAGAAGCTCATTGCCACCTGTCGTCGATTAGTACAAAAGGTAGGTATCAGAAGCTCATTGCCACCTGTCGGTGATCAGTACAAAAGGTAGGTATCAGAAGCTCATTGCCACCTGTCGTCGATTAGTACAAAAGGTAGGTATCAGAAGCTCATTGCCACCTGTCGTCGATTAGTACAAAAGGTAGGTATCAGAAGCTCATTGCCACCTGTCGTCGATTAGTACAAAAGGTAGGTATCAGAAGCTCATTGCCACCTGGCGTCGATTAGTACAAAAGGTAGGTATCAGAAGCTCATTGCCACCTGTCGTCGATTAGTACAAAAGGTAGGTGTCAGAAGCTCATTGCCACCTGTCGGCGATTAGTACAAAAGGTAGGTGTCAGAAGCTCATTGCCACCTGTCGTCGATTAGTACAAAAGGTAGGTGTCAGAAGCTCATTGCCACCTGTCGTCGATTAGTACAAAAGGTAGGTATCAGAAGCTCATTGCCACCTGTCGTCGATTAGTACAAAAGGTAGGTATCAGAAGCTCATTGCCACCTGTCGTCGATTAGTACAAAAGGTAGGTATCAGAAGCTCATTGCCACCTGTCGTCGATTAG